>NC_080695.1:63748285-64049881 GCF_030445035.2 Dasypus novemcinctus
TGTCAAGGAGTTCCTGTGCTGACTAGATGAGCAAATGATGTGAAATGGTAGAAACATGATAGTTGCTTCATAAATACCAATTGCTATTGTTGTCATCATCTTTATGACTACCACCATCTTGTCTATTTTGCCTATTAGCTTTTCCTGCATGAAAATGACTTGATGTCCTAGAAATTGAGATGGAACCTAACTTTGAGTGGATTCCCCAAACCCATCAATAATTATCAAAATAATTATCAAAAATTATCAAAATAATTTACAGGAACAACCATTCCCTCCAACAGTGGTGCTCTCTCTCCAACAGAAGATTTGAAAGTTCTAGTGGGGATGGGGGTATTTTATATACGTGTGTGCGCATGCTTTTGTTTGTGTACACACAGGTACCCACACTTTTATTCATGTTTTCAACTGATTTCTTTTAGTCTGAGGCCCACAGTGATTTTTGAGGTTTCCAGAAGGGAGGCTTAGGTCAAGTAGACTGACAACCTGGATTTTCCTTGCTGGGAAATTAGGCTCTTGTCCCAGGTTTACAATTAGTATCCAGAATAGTGGACTGAGAGGTGTTGGCCAGAAGGGGAGAAAAGCCTAACGAGAACACACTCCTGAGGTGTGTCCAAACCCAGGGAGCAATCTTTCTTGGAACCCCAACACCTGCTCTCATTTAAAAGCCTCCTTATAATTTAAGCCAACTTAATTAGTCAGTTCCCTTTTATAGCTCTTGGCTTTGTTCATCTTCTGAGACAGCTGACAGCTCTGGGTTGCTCAACTTACCTAGTTCTTTTCTGTGCTTCTTCACATCATAGCTTTTGACTTCTCTTCTTTCCAAGGTGTGCCAGCAAGCAGATGCTGAGATGGAGTTAGTGGTACAAGAGGTTTATGGGGGAAGGAACGGCAAATGCTTATGGAGGGAAGCAGAATGGGGCATAAAAATCTTCAGACACTGATGCAGACTGACATGGATCAGTGAAAGGAAAGTGGCAGTTCACCTTCTCCAGGAGGGGCAGGATTGGTCAGGGGCACTCAGACTGCCATGTGGATCTGACAAAGTCTTGTCCAACCCAAAGGAGCTGTGGAGCAGAGCTTGCCTCTTAGGGGGATCCCATACTAAACCTGCAGGCTTTCTGGGAAGAGTGTGAAGTCAGCTTGAAAGTTGAAGCCCATCCTGAAGGCACAGCTGTTCAAGGCTGTCAGCAAACTGCATCCCTCGTGGTTAAATGCCCAGTGCTTTCTTGGAGAGAGAGAGATCCAAGTGGCCCATCTCCATGGAAGACGCATCTGGGGAAGGGTGAACTTGCAAAAAGTTGACCAGTACATCAATGATGGGTTAACTCAGGTGGTCAGGGAGCCTGACTGAGAGCCACCGCCTGGGCCATTCAATTCTGTTCCCTCCACAAATAGTTATTTATTCTTTCTGGGTGCAAACCACATTGGTGGGCGAGCTCATTGGACATAAAGTGAATCCAGCAGGCATCACGTTTTTCAAAGAACAAAAAGCATCACAGGTGTAATGAGAAGGGTGGACAAACAATTCTGAAAGGTATAAACTAACAAGAGTCTTAAGAGAGATACAGAGAATATCGTCATTATAGCTAGCAGGTCTGAATTTTCCTGATTGGCCAGGTGCTTGATACTTGTCAACACATTTCATTGGGAGGAAGGGGATTTATTACCCCATTTTACAGGTGAGGATTGAACATCTTTCAGTCAGTAAAAGTACTTTTCTCCTCTTCCATCTCTATGGTGTAGCTCTCAACAACTATCCTTTCCAGGGGTCTCCAAACTAGTGGTCTTCAAACCGCTCTCCTCCCATCCATCCTTGACCTTCTCTCAAACCCATCCTCTCCACAGCAACCAGCGAAATCTTTGAAAATGCAGATCCAATCATGGCACTTCTCTGCCTGAAACCCTTCGATGGCTTCCCCTTGCTTTGGTGATAGGAATAAAAATGATCTCTCTGACCTTCAAGGCATTGCATGGCTGACCACAGCCACCTCAGCTCTCACCTCATTTCTCACCTGCCTCCCTTGTGCTCCGTGTGACAGTCACATTGACCTTAATGTAGTTTAGTTCTACTAAATGCAAGCTCCTTTCTGACGCAGGCCCTGTGCACCTGCTGTTCCCTCCACGGTCACTCGTTGCCTAGTTAACTCCTTTCAAGTCCTTTTTGGCACTCGGTACAAATTGTTATTTTACATTAAATTTGTGGTGATTTGACTAACTCCTGCCTCCCTTTTCTGAATTCTAAGCTCCTTAAGGGTGGAAAATCAACTTATCTTCACCAGGGGGTCCCCAGAGCTCGGGATGGTGCCAGGAACATATTGGATGTTCAAGAAAATTTTGAATGAGCAGAAGTCTCGGTGTTTGAACTCAGGACTTTATGACTTCACTGCTGTAGGAAAGCAGAGTGTCTTTGAACTGGTAGTGGGGGAGAGTCCTAGAGGGTATTTTGGAGGAAGTGGCACGTGAGCCCAGCCTTTGAAGCAAGGCTGTTTCTTGGCCCCATTAGATAAGCCAGCAAATTGAGGCTCTAGAAGGTGTGATAGATCTGCTCCATCCTGCGGGGGAAAAGCAGCTCCAGATAGCATCACCCTTGTGAAAAAGCACCTATTCCCAAAATGTCTTTGAGGCAGGAAGCCCTGGTAAGCTGAGGAGGGGGTTGGGAAGGAGGGAGGAGGACAGTACCGGCCCGACTTCCTTTCCTTGCGTTTGTTTCCCCAGTGCCGAATTGAGGTTCTCTGGAGACAGGACCCTGAGTTCTGAGCTCTAGTGATTTGCATTTAATTACTGAGGATGCTTTTTCTTTTTCAAAATTGTAATGCTGCTTGCAGTCTTAAAAGAAGTTCCTATTGGAATTAAAGCACCGAGCTTTAGAGCAAGTAGCTTTTACACTGAACATGTGGAGTCATCTCAAAATAGGTGGTTGAAGTTCATAATTGTTTTGTCAAGATGGCAATTACCCATAATGATGCCCTTTGTGTCTTTAAGGTTGAGGAGGAAATCGTTGGGTCAGATGCACAAGGCATGGGGCATTTTAGAAACCTCTCTGCTTTTGATCCAAATTCCTGTAGACTAGGGAATTCGAAGAAGAAAGTGCAGGAGGCCCCATTGCAGGTCAGGGACCTGCCCGCATTCATCAGCCACCCCCATGCCCACTGCCACCCTCCTCTGGCTCCTTACAGAATGCTGAACTTGGTTGGGTCCCTCTCAGCCCTGAGCTCCCGAATGGGTTCAAGGACCAGCAGGAGGGTCGCTCCCTTGCGCCTGGTGTTCTGATATGACTGGAGGCTCTGTGGCCATTAGGCCCCTCTTTGGGTGTCGAATGGTGAGGGTAGTTCTTGGGGGGACTTCGTCTCCAATGAGGTGCACGGCGTGAAGATTTCCCAGGGAAGAAGCCTTCCTCCTCCTCTCAGTTTTCCAACCTCCGTCATCTTCTCCATGATTATGTATTGGATGTATGCTTTAAATCACTTGCTTTTTAATTTAAGTACATTTATTTTAAAAAAGCCAAGTTGGCATCAGAGCCATAAACGGAAAACCAGTATCACTCCCCACAAATAGAAAGTAAGTGCAAAAATAAATACAGCGAGCACCAAACTGCATTTCTAGCTGGAGACTGTTGCCTGCCTTGGGCTCTGAGCCCGAGGCCTGATCTCTCGGTCAAAAAGAAAGATTAGCAAGTGTTTTAGGGGCTTCAGGACTCTTTCCTTGACATTTTCACTTGAAAGGGAGCCACTTTCTCACCACGTGACTTGATGCTATTTAATTCGATATCCTTGTACCACCTTAACACCAATGGTACATGCCACCCACTTGGGAAGGGGTTCTGGCCTTTTCCCAGGAGATACCTTTGAACTGACTCATTTTATAGATTAGGTCTCTGTTTCCTGGGTAGGCCTGGCTTGGGAGAGAGGTAAAGACAGGTCAGTTTTAAAGTGCTGGGGAGGTGGGTGGCAACAGGGCTGTGTCTGGGGTGGGGTTCCTGGCATAGCGAGGAGGGCAGGGAAATGAGGCGGCAAGTGAGCAGGGGCTGGAAGTTGGAAAAATGGAGGTAAAAGTCCACAATTTCACTGTTGAGCTTGGGGTTGGCCCTTGAAGTCTACATGGATCTAAAACTCTTCTGAGCTTCTTCATCAACTCTGCTTGGGTCTAGACCTTTGCTCTGCACAGTGTAATCAGTGTCACCTGGGAGCTTGTGAAAAATGCAAAACTTGTGACACCCCCATTTCCAGACCTCTCAAATCATCATCCATATTTGAACCCAATTCCTAGGTGATTCCTAGACATGTGAGGATGGAGCAGCATAGACTGTGGTTCTCAAAGTTTAGTGGGCATAAGAACCTCCTGGAGGGCTGTTAAAACACAGGTGGCTGGCCCCCACCTCAAGAGGAGCTGATTCATTAGGTCAGGGGTGGGGCCATGAATTTGCACTTCCCAGGTGATGCTGCTACTGGCTGGGGCGTACATGGTGAGCAACGCCATAGTAGACCCTTTCTGGTATGTACCAGTCAGGGTGCAATTATCCTCTAAGATCCTTAGGGGTTCTCAACTCAGGATGCACATTAGACCACCTAAGGAACAGAGATAAACCAAAAGCATGGAACCCGGGTCCCGTGCCCAGTAAGTCTGGTTTGATTAGTTTGGAGTGGGGCCTGGAGCCATCTATATTTTTCAACTTTATATTTTGATGTAATTTCAAGCTTATGAAAAAGTTGCAAGAAGTAGGCACTCTTTATTCAGATTCACCAATAATTTATATTTTGCCCTATTCGATTTATATGTTTTTTGGCAAGAATATCCCTGAAGTGACATGGTGCATCATAGCAAGGAGGCATGTGTTGTTGGTTGGTGATACTAGCTTTGATTACTTAGTTAAAGTAATGTGTACTATTAAGTTGCTATTTTTTTTCCTTTGGAATCAATAAGTAATTTGTAGAGAGATACTTTGAGACCATGTAAATAGCCTGTTCATCATGTTTTTACTCACTAATTTTAGCATCCATTGATATTTTCTAACTTCATTATTCTTTCCCTTTATTTATTGATGTTCTTCTACAAAGAAGAACATTTCTTTCTCCTTTATTTACTTATATCAGGATGGGCTCAGGATTCTTAATTTTTTTCAGTAGGTTATAATCCATAACATTGTTATTTATTTTTATGCTTAAATATTTATTCCAGGTTTGGCCAGTCAGCACCTCTTCAACCTAGCTCTTTTGTTCTTGGGACATGGCCCCATGCTTTTCTGCACACTTTCTTAATTTCTGGGACAACAAGACAGTCCAGGCTCATCTTGTACTTTCTTGTGCTGGCCCTGGAATCAGCAATCAGCCATTTCTCCAAGGATTTAGGTTCCTTTTCTAAAAAAAAAAATGCTCCTCAGATGAGACTACTATTCAGTCAGGGTTGCATATATGCAATTCTAGGACAGTCCTTTCATATATGCCCACATTTACAGATAACGAAGCTGAGAATCAGAGAAGGCAAGTGACTTGTGCAAAGTCACACAGCAGGCGAGTAGTAGGGCTGAGACCATATCCCTTCCCTCCTGGCACCTGGTCCATGGCTTCTTCCAACACACCATGCAGTCTCATCATTCCAGGTGTGACTGACTCACTGCACCACAGTTTAAGGACACTATGATCAGGCACCCAGCCATGCTCCTTATTTGTATCTTCCTCATACACTTGGCACAGTGCTGAACAGAGGGCAAGTGACCAATAAAACTTTGGGGTTTCAGATTGTTGGACTGACATCTGGGTCCAGGTACTTCCTGCTTGAAAGTTGGACTAAGAAGACAGAAGATCTGAGTTTGTGCCATAGCTACTCACCTACTCACTCACTAGGTGCTGCAGCAGTTCTCTTGGGCTGCTTTTCTCATTTGTAAAAGCAGGCGCTCCAGACTACATGATATTTATGGCAATATCTTGGTTAGAGATCCCAGGGACAGTCCTCTCTCTGGAGTCTTGGGTCCCCCCAGCAAAACTACACTGAAACAGAGTATATCAGTTAGGTATTGCTGTGTAACAAAGAACCCTAAAATTAAGTAGCTCTTAACCTCACTTTTCTTCCCCGCTGGGTCTCAGAAGGATGAGAGGTGGAATTAAAAGTTATTTTCATTATCCTTATATTTTGAGATTTAGCTTTTCTGGGTGTAAGAGTTAAGGAGGGCTTAAGAACAGAGACTCCAGAGCTATCTGCTTGGTTTTGAACCCTGGCTCCATAATGTTCATTTGCTGTGTGATTCTGGTCAAGTTGCTTAACCCCTTTGTACTCCAGTTTCCTAATCTGTATGTAAAAGGAGGATAAAACAGAACTGGCTTGTAGGATTGTTATGAACATTGAATTAGTTAGCACATATTAAGTTCTTGGACCACTGCCTGGCAGAGAGTAAGGAGTCTGTAAGGGTTAGTTATTGTTGCTAAAGGTCAAAGAAGGCAAAGAAAAAAAAGTCCATTTTGATTCCTCTTTTGGAGCTGAGAAGTTAACATTTAATCAGATAAATGAGGATTCCTTCTGTTCTCACATTCTAGAGAAAAGAGAATTTACTAACCTCATGGAGTTGCAACAAACTCCCTCTTCTGCCTCCTCATAATCCTGATGGCAAAGGGGCTGGTGTGGTCCCCACGTGGTTCAACGGCTTACGTAGGATGATCTCATACGGCATTGCCTTAGTGCTAAAATGTGAATTTATTATTCAGTGTAAAGACTGATTTTCCCTGGACTGTAATAAGATTCCTTTTCTCAAGCTGAAGAGATTAAAAATATATGTGTGCAACTCCCAGTCATTGCTGACTCTATTGTGCTGTTTGTGTCACTGTTTTTTTCTTCCCAAAATTTGTTTGAATAGGATTATTCAGAGAAAAGGAGGTTAGAAACTTGCAACCAAAAAGATCCCCTATCTTTATGAAAACTCTTTGAGCCACACAGATGACTTGAATTGGGTGGGCTGGTGAGGGCTTAATCACTATTTTCAAGGGTTTATTGGTGTATAATTTATATATCATAAAATTCACTCATAAATATGCAAATCATTAATTTTTAGTAAATTCATAGATTTTTTGCAGTCACCAGCACAATACAACTTTAGAATGTATTTGTCACTGCTCTAACATTTCTTCAAACCTGTTTGTAGTCAATCACTGCTTCTTCGTCATTCTCAGAAACAAACCGCTGATTTGTTTTCTGTCTCTATAAATTTGCCTTTACTGGACATCTCCTACACAAGGAGTCATGCAATAATGTTTCCATGAATATCTGTGTACAAGTCTTTGTGTGGACATATCTTTTCATTTCTCTTGGGGAGATCCCTAGGAGCGGAATTGCTGGGTCATATAGGAAGTTATTATTATTATTTTTTAAGAAACCTCCAAACTGTTTTCCAAAGTGACCGTGCCATTTCACCTTCCCAATGTATGAGGGTTTCAGTTTCTTCATATCTTTGTCAGCACTTGACATTGTCTTTTTTATTATAATTGTTCTAATGAACATGTCATGGTATCTCATTGTGGTTTTAATTTGTGTTTTCCTAATGATTAATGATGTTGAATACTTTTTCATGTGCTAGCCATCTGTATATCATCTTTGGTGAAATGCCTTTTGCCTAGTGTTTTTTGTTTTGTTTTGGTTTGTTTTGCAAGTTAACAGTCTTATTATTTTTGTTATTAGAACAGAAAAGTCATGCAGGAAGTTTAGAGTTCCCATATATCCACCCACCCCCCACTGTTTTTCCTAATGTAACACTTTGCATTAGTGTGATCCTTTGTTACAATTGATGAAATAATATTATATAATTTTACTATTAACTATCTTCTATAGGGCTTAGTCTTTGTGCTGTACAGTTATATGGTTTTTAAGAAAATTTGTTAATAGATATATACAACCTAAAATTTACCATTTTAACCACTTTTAAATATACAGTTCAGCAGTGTTAATTAAATACACCATACTGTGCAGCCATTATGACCATTCATTCCTTTCTCATCACTCTCCAAACAGAAGCTCTGTTCCCATTAAGCATTAATTCCCCATTCTCCTCCCCCATCTCATCTTTGATCCATATTTTGACTGAGTTGTTTGCTTTCTTATTATTGAGTTTTGAGGCTTCTTTTTTTTTCCTCAGGATTTATTTATTTCTCTTCCCTTCTCCTCCACCCCCGCCCCTGCCCCTGTTGTCTGTTCTCTGTGTCTATTTGCTGCAATGTCTTCTTTGTCCGCTTCTGTTGTTGTCAGCGGCACGGGAATCTGTGTTTCTTTTTGTTCCATCATCTTGTTATGTCAGCTCTCCGTGTGTGCAGCGCCATTCTTGGGCAGGCTGCACTTTCTTTTGCACTGGGCAGCTCTCCTTATGGGGCACACTCCTTGCACGTGGGGCCCCCCTACGCAAGGACAGCCCTGCGTGGCACAACACTCCTTGCACACATCAGCACTGCATGTGGACCAGCTCCACACGGGTCAAGGAGGCCTGGGGTTTGAACCGAAGACCTCCCATGTGGTAGACAGATGCCCTAACCACTGGGGGCCAAGTCTGCTTCCCTAAGGCTTCTTTATATACCCTTGATACCTCTTTTATGAGATATGTGATTTGTAAATATTTTGTCTCAGTTTGTGCTTTGTCTTTCAGTGTTCTTGATCATTTCTTCTGAAGTGCAAATGTTTTTAATTTTAATGAAGTCTAATTTATCCATTTTTTATACCACATAAAAGAAAAATAGTGTTATTGTGTAAGAAGTCTTTGCCTAACCCAAAGTCATGAGAATTTCCTCTAATATTTTTTTCTAAAACCTTAATAGTTTTAACGATTTGGGTATAACGTCCATCATTTTGAGTTAATTTTTGCATGTGGTTTGAGATAGGAGTTTAAGTGTTTTTGGTTTTTTTTTGCATATGGAAATCAAATTTTCTTAGCACCGTTCCTTGAAAAGACTATCCTTTTTGCATTGAGTTGTCTTGTTGTCTTGGAATCTTTGCCAAAAATTAACCATAAATGTAAGAGTTTCTTTCTGGACTCTCAGTTCTATTCCACTGATCCATATGTCTGTCCTCACCTGAATTCCACACTGTTTTGATTATTGTAGCTTTATAATCAGTTTTAAAATTGGGTAGTGTAGGTCCTTCAACAGTCTTCTCCTATTTCAAAATTACTTGGCTATTTTGTATCCTTTGCATTTCCACGTAATTTTAGAAGAAGCCTGTTAAAATTTTACAAAAATTTTACATTCTTAGCAATGATTTATAGTTTCAGGGTGCAAATATTATGCTTTTGTCAAATTTATTCCTAAGCATTTTCTTCTTTTTTTTCATGCTATTGTGAGTGGACTGGTTTTCCTAATTTTCTTTCTAGTCTGTAGAAATGAAATTGACTTTCATATATGGATCTTGTATCCAGTAACCTTGCTAAACTTATTAGTTTTAGTAGCAATTTATGGATCCCTTAGGATTTTCTACATATATGGTTATGGCACCTCTGAATAAAGACAGTTTTACTTTCTTTCCCATCTCAATGGCTTTAATTAATTCATTAAATATTTGGCATCTTGTATTGGCTAGATTCTCTAGTACAATGTTAAATAGAATGGGAAAAAGTGGACATTCTTGTCCTCTTCCATACCTTAGGGAGAAAATATTTACTTTTATCATTAACTGTGATGTTAGCTGTGGGCTTTCTGTAGATTCCCTTTTTCAGGTTGAGGACATTTCCTTCTCTTTCTGGTTTGTTGAGGCTTTTTATCATGTATGGCTGTTGGATTTTGCTAAATGTTTTTTGTGAGTCTATTAGGATGATAATGAGGGCTTTTACCCTTTATTCTAGTAATACGGTATAGCACATTAATTGATTTTCAGATGTTTAGCCAATCTGGCATTCCAGGGATAAATTCCATTTGATCATGGTGTTATGATTCTTTTTTATACTAATCTTGCTGAATTTAGTTTGCTAAAATTTCATTGAAAACAACTGCATCTATGTTTATGAGGGATATTGGGCTATAGTTTTTATTTCTTGTAATGTCTTTGTCTGGTTTTGATATCAAGGTAATGCCAGCATCGTAGAACACTTTGGGTCTGTGAGATCAATAGTCATACCTTTCCTTTCACTCATGAGTTCAGTTATTTGAGGCTTTTATTTCTTGGTCAGTCTAGTTAAGGGTTTTGCATTTTGTGAATATCTATCTCCAAAGAAAGAGCTTTCAGTTTCACTTATTTTTCTTTCTGGTTTTGATGTTTTCTGTTTCACTGATTTCCAATCTAATCTTCATTAAAGCTTCCCTTCTGGTTTCCTTGGGTTTAGTTTGCTCTTCTTTTTCTAGTTTCTTAAGATGGAAGCTTAGGTTTTTGGTTTGAGGCTACCAAAAAAGGTAGTTTCTGCTGCTGGAGGGAACCCACTTGATCTGGAGCACAGTCATTGAAAATGGCATTCTCAGTGGTAGTTAAACTGGGAGGACTATGGTCCTGTTTGGGACAAGCCATGAAACTGGATTAGCTGGGGACTTAGAAGCTGAGTCCTAATCCAACTTGAGCCCAGCTTTCTGCAACAGAGAAAGTGCGGCTGCCTTCATTTTGATTTGAAACTTTTGCATTTGTTTTGTTACTGCTAATTGGAGACCCCTCCTTCTAGGGTTTGACAGGCAGGCATTGGGGATGGGCATGATGAAACAGAGTTCAGGGGCCAGAGGTTTTGGTGGAATATGTCTTGGTTAATGTTGCATACCCAGCACCTCATGTGTATGTGATACCTGTCAGGTCTTAGATACTCAAAAAATGTCTTTTAAATAAATGGATAAAATATCTCAAGCTATGTTTGGGTCACATGGCATCCTCCTTATCTCTGGATCAAACTAGAGAGTGAATTTCACAAAGGATTTTTTTATATATGACAATCTGATAATTAGTAATGGATTCCCCATCACAACTCCTGGAAGAGGATGGAATTGATTGTAGGGGATTTGGGAAGTTATTGTCCTGTTAACATATTTGGTGAGAGGGAGGAAACTTATTATTAAGAGAGTTTCTTGCTGAAATATTTTCTTTGAAATTTTTTTCTTTATTAGAGAAGTTGTGGGCTTATCAATCTTGCATAAAATACAGGATATCCATACACCATCCTACCACCAATACCTTGCATTAGTATAGAACATTTGTTGCAATTGATGATAGCACTATTTTATAATTGTACTAATAATTAAAGTTCATGGTTTAATGTAGGGTTCACTGCTGCCATATATACAATCTAATATTTCCCCATTATAATTATATTCAGATATATATTTCAGTGCTGTAAATTGCATTCAGTGTTGTGCTACCATCACCACCATCCATTAACAAAGCATTTCCATCATTCCAAAATACCCATCCTGTCCCCTGGTAACCTATATTCCAGAGTCTGACTCTATGGGTTTTGCTTATTCGAATTGTCTTATTAATAAATCAGTGAGATCATTCAGTATTTGTCCTTGGTAATACTTCTGATGGTTAGGTTTCATGCATTTATTACTGTGATTATTTAATGAAGGTATCAGCCTCTTAGGGGCGGAGACTGTGTTTGTTTTCATTCACCATTTTATACCTAGTGCTGGACACTGTGTCTTGCAAAAACAAAACAAGCAGAAAATCTCCACATTTTAATGAGTATTTATACTGTGCCAAGCACTACTTTAGGAACTGCACACATATGAATATATTTAAATCACCATTGTAGCCTATTGGATCAGTACTATTTATCATCCTATTTTGTAGACGAGAAAACTGAGTCAATGGCGAGAGAGAGTACATATTTCTTAAAATTATACAGACAGTGTATGATGGAGCCTACAGACGGGTCTCAGTAAATATTTGTTAAACAAATGGATGAATGGATGGATGAATAAAAGGAAGAAAGAATCAAGTGGTCACTCTATTTCTAGCTGGAAACACGGCCTCAACAGAGGGCTGGGATGTTTTATCCTGGTGGGAGGATGGGAACATAAGGGGGATCTATTTGGACTCTGATGCTGCTGGTTCTAGAATAGGCTAAAGGTGGAAACGTGGGGGTGGGGATGGCATAGGAGTGGAAACACTGCTGCCTTCACACCACAAAGCCAAGTGGGTGGGAAAAGCAGAAGCTGCCAAAAATAGCACCTCCCTTGAGTAGCAACTCCTCCAGGGAGGAAGAGTTCCTTTGAAATCAGACCCACAAGTTGGCTAATGATATCTAAACACTGAAGAGCTGCCTGTTCCCCCGTGAGCCTGCAGCTTCCACGTGTGCCAGCAGCTATTTTGCAGGGGAGGAGCAAAAGGTTGCCAGGGGAGGTGCTGCAGGTCTGGGGGAGGGATGGAGTTTTCTGTCGTGCATCTTTGTTGACAGACCTCGAGGGCAGAGGCGAAGAGGCAGCGGTGGCCAGTCCCCTTCCGTGTCTGCCAGTCCAAGCTTCCCTCTGATGTCCTGGCCTGCCGGTCCAGGTTGGAAAGCAGTCTTGTGGCCTCGTAACCCATCTGTGCCCAGTGACACTTGGCGTGACACCAGAGAGCCTGTGTGGGCAACATTTCCATGCTGAAGCATAGGGAAACATGCTCAGGACTGCCAGGCGAGCTTCTCAAGCCAGGCACCTCTACCAGGGGCTCTGAGCTGGGACGTGGTGACCTGCCTGAAGTCGCATGCAGATTTGTGTTCCTGTGTGTGATTCTCAAGGAGAAGGGTCCGAAACTTTCATTAGTTTCCTGACGAGGCATGTGTGCCTCCCAAAGGGTGAGAACGGATGGCGACGATATTGAGAATGGTAACAATAAGTGATCTTTATTGAGTGCTTAGAAAATGCCAGGCTTGGACTACCCCAGTTAATCCTGTATCAGTCAGTTTAAATTTCCTTATGCTGCAGGAAGTCCCCAGATCTCAGTGACTGGCAAATCCACAGTTTGTTCCTCATCACAGTTCTGTCGGGTTGATCGTGGCTCTGCTTCATATGTCTCAGACCCGGTTTCGGGTTGAAGGGGCGCCTCTGTCTGGACCGCTGCTGCTGTCATGGAAGAGGGAAAATAGGAAGGTGGCATACCGTGAGGCGGGGCCTTCTGGTCCTTCTTGGAAGTGGCACATGTGACTTATTAGCTCCAGGGCTGGCATCAGTGGAGAATCCAACTGTCCCATAGTGAGGGACCCTGCAGGGATGGGCAGTGGATATTTTGAACTCTCCAAAAAATGTAATCTACTAATGCTCTCCAAAAAAGCAATGACCTAGAAGGTGGTGACCCCTTTACACAGATGAGGCAGTTGAGGCTCAGAGCACTTCAGTGTTCCCCCAGGGCTTTAGAGTTACGAAGCAGCAGGTCCAGGATTTGCCTGGGCTCAATCTGACTCTGGTGCCTGCGGCTTTAACCACTCCATTTCACTGAAGTCCACGGCTGTAGCAGTAGCAGCCTTTCTCTCTCCTAACCACCTGCCCTTCGACTCAGGAAAATCCAAACGGACCAATCTCTTAAAGCTTTATCAATCGCTCAAGACAAAACCACTTCCCTGGCTGGGTTCCACGTTTTCATAGTCCCCAGCCTTGGGACTCATTCGGAAGCCTCCAGCTGGGCATTCTTTTGGCAGGATTCCTGCCCGCTAAGAGCTTACCTTTCGAGCCGCGGTGGGAATGTGCTGGATATTTTTAGAGCTCGGCAGCCTAGCGGGGCTGCTTGCTCTTCTCCACAGTCTGTGGATTAACCCAGGAGTGGCAGATGCCCACGCTTGGCCTGCCGGGTCCTGTTACACGGTCCTCTGTGTGGTTGAGAAAACAGATTGTCCCAGGTAGATACGGAGCCAGATATTTTTTTTCCCTCTGCTTCCCTCTTTTTCTGAGCTGTGCCTCTTTGTACTGGCGCTGCTTCTCCCGGGGACCTGCCATCATTTTGCAGCTTCTTCTGAGCCAGAGAAGATGGTGGGATTTGCTCATTTGCAGCTAAAGTCTGGCCAGACAGCTGCTGGTTCTTGCCACAAATATCTCGTGGGTTTGCAGCATTGCCTCCTCTCCTGGGCAGACAGAATGCACATTCCTTCCTCAGGGGAGCCGGAGGATTCAGAGGGCTCAAGAAGCAACAATTTCTTTTGGAAACATTACTCCCCAACTCATTATCCACTTGTGCCCGACATTCCCTTGGCCCAGGCAGTGACTGCAGTGCCCCAAGCGTCAATGTGGCTTCGCTTTGCTTAGTGTCAAGAGCTCCGTGTAAGGACCAGCGATGGTGCAGGTCATCGAGGAAGACGGTCGTGGACGGAGGTCCCACGGGGGGGGCAAGTGGAGATTTGAATGAAAAGCGTGTTTCAAACACCCACACAGGTGGGATCCAACTCAACAGATACTTCTTGAGTGCCTACCATATGCAAAACCCAGTATTTTGGGTCACATAGTGGTTACAAAGGTCAAGGAGACATGTGGGGAACAGGCAACCCCCCCACCCAATATAACCCTAGGCATTGCATTTACGCGATGTGATAAACGTTAAATTAATTGTTTGTTCCATTCGTCTGTTTGTTCCTTCCTTCCTTTGTTCATTCATTCATTCATCCATGAATTCTGATGTTATGCTTAAGAGCATAAACTTTAGAGTCAGACTGCCTGCGCCTGAATCCTTGCTCTGTCACTTACTGGCTTGCTGTCGGGGTAAGTGACTAAAACTCTCCTTGCTTCTTTAGCTTATTCCTTCTTAGTATGGGGATAATAAGAGTCCTCAGCTCACAGAGCTGTAGGGAGATTAAACAAGTCCACCAGCACAAAGCCCTCGGCTCTGTTCCTAATACAAGGGAAGTGTTACCAAAGTGATGGCTATGCCTACTGCTCTTCTCATTCATTGAGCAGATCTTTACTGCATGCCTACCAGGTGCCAGGCACTGACCCAGGGCCCAGTTACAGAGCTAATCCTTGCCCTTGCAGAGGATGGAGGCAGAAAATAAAGGAATAAATTAGAAGGTATCAGGTGGTGACTGAGGTTTGGAAGAAGAGGGTGCTGGAGATTCAAGTCAGACTCCAGGTGAGGGAGAGATTAATTGAGCAGAGAATACGAAAACCTCCCCAGAGATGAAGCTACAATCAGATGGGCATGTTATACCTGGACTCCAAATGGATTCTTGCTGGGAAGTTGCAGTATTTCCCCCAGAACCCCCCTCCCCCCCCAACACCACTTTCTGGAAGCAGGGATTCCAGGGCTTGCTTCCCAGCACCATGACCTTGGGGCTCTAGGGATTCCAGAAGGGCTTTCAGCCAAGGGGCATATTCCAGGAGAGGCTGATATGAGTAGGGGTTGGCTCTGTATGAGGCCCTGGGCTAAGTCCCGCTCTGAAGATGTTGGGGAAATTTCCCCTTTTAACCACTTTTCAGGGTACGATCTGGTGGTGTTAATCATAGTCACAATGTCATGCTACCATCACCACCATCCATTAACAAAACGTTTCTATCAGCCCAAACAGAAACTCCATCCCCATTAAGAATTAATTCCCCACTCCCACCCCTGCCCTTGCACCCTGGTAACCTCTAATCTCCTACTGTCTCTAGGAATTTTCTTATTCTAGATATTTCATCCGAGTGGAATCAGACAAAATTTGTCCTTCTGTGTCTGGCTTATTTCAATACCTAACCCTGCTTCCCCTCTGGTGGCCCATACAACATTTGGGATCTAGTAGGCACTCAATGAATATTATAAATAGCTAACATTCGCAGACTTTAACTGAGTTTTGCAATGAGCAAAACCCAAATTCTTCCCCTTGTGGAACATACAGGCTGAAGACAAGCTTCCGAGTTCTAAGCACTCGCTGTGTACAAACTGTTTATAAATTTTTACACAGAGGTTCTATTTTTATTCCCATTGAATGGATGAGGAAACTGAGCACGGGGTAGCTGAGGTCTCTAACACACCATCAGAAGAATTGGAGAAGGCTACTTGGAGGAGGTGACTTCCACACTATGTCTTGAGAGACAAGGAGTAGTTCTAGAGGTAGAAAAGGGAGAGCAGAAAAAGGCAATTAAAGCAGAAGCAGCTGGAAGAGTTTGGTGAGGATACAGGATGCAATGCAGGGTGCAGATGGAGAGAGATGGAAGACAAGGGTGGACGTTGGTGGGATCTTGTAGACTATACTTAGTAAGTTAGATTCTCACTTTACACCAGTGACCATGCAAGTAATTTCTGAAAGGGCAGTATCCCATCTGCAAACTGGCTTTACACAAAGGTCAGCCCTTAAGTCCAGCAAGGAACAGTTTAACACTTAATTGAGTCTCGCAGTGTCTCTTCCCATTACGCAGGTGCCAGGCTTGTCTTCCCATGCACCTGAGCATATCCTGGCAGTCTGGAGTCACACCGAGTGTGAGGCGGCTAGAAGAATTAACACAGGGATTATGTCTTGCACACCTGTCAGACATCTGTACACTCTCAGAGATTTGCACGCCCAGAACTAGCTGCCTTGTACATCCTCTCTCCTTCAGCTTCTGCAAATGCCAACTGGTGTGAGTTTCTTCTTGGCTGGAGTTGTGTTTTTTTAGGTTGAAGACTTGAATTTTTCCTTTGAAAACATTTTGTTTTTCCAAAGAGCAACTTGTTCCTTCCCTAGTCCCAGAGCCCTCTCTTCCCCTCTTAAGGGGGTCTCATTTAGTCATGCCAGGCTCATGTCAGGCCACAGCAAAAGGCTGGCCTTTAATTTTCAAAAGAAGAGAATGTCAGGAAAAGGAAATGGGCCAGTTAGACTTTGAAGTCTCTCTTCGTTTTATTATTTTTAGAGGAGGCCCTGGTGAGAAATGTCTAGTGCAAGCTCTTCATCTTGTACCACTGACATCTTTAGGAATTGCTGGCCTTTGACTGGCATACGAGTCATCTGTTGCTGTGTAGCACATTGCCACACACAGAGCTTCTGGGGTCAGGCCTTTGGGCACTGCTTAGCTGCGTCTCTGTTCGGGGGGCTCACAAGGCAGCCATCCAGGCATTGGCTGGAGCTTCTGGTTCATCTGAAGCTTGGGAACCCCTCTCCAAGTTCATAGTCTTGTTGGCAGAATTCATTTCCTTACATCTGCAGAACTCATGGTAGCTTTCTCCTTCAAAGTCAGCAATGGAGAGAGAGAGGGAGATCTCTGAGCTCAGGGAAGGCCTCTTTTCCCAGCTCTGCGTCCTTTGCACTGAACCCTCTTAAAAAGGGCTTACCTAATGAGGTCACCCACCTAGGGTCATCTCCTTTTGCTAATTCATAATCAACTGATTAGGGACCTTAATTAGAGCTGCAAAATCTCTTCACCTGTGCCATAGAAGTCACACAATCTTGGGGATCGAGATCCCATCATAGTTGCAGTTTCCATCCATGCTCAAGGAGAGGGGGTGGCAAGGGAGGGGACCTTGAGGGGAGTCCACTAGTGGGTATCTTAGAAGTCAGCCTCCCATAGGCTGGTAACCTAAATCTAAGAGATAGTCCATCTTATTTGCCCTGATTTGAATTGAGCTTGGAAAACAGCTGTTCCCAAAGCCCTCTCATAATCCCATTGGAAGAAGATGTGGAGTGTCCCCATAAAACATTTTGGAAGTTTCTGTTTGGATGAGTGGGACCGCTAGATGCTGAAGAGTCAGCCCTCATTTGCAGAGCCAGGTAAAAACTGCCTGTTTTCATGGGCGATTTCTCTGATGCAAAAATAGACTAGTGGCTTCATAACTTGGGGAAAAATAAGGAGTCTGGAAGCTGACACACTGTGGAAGTGAAGCCAGCCTCGTAACTGCAGGTCCAGAACTATTTCTACTCTGCTTCCTTGAACTTGGCATTTGATGTCCAGAGGTCTCAGTTTCCCACTAAAAAATGAGGGAGTAGGGTCAGAGGGTCTCGGAGATTCCTACTGGTTTTAATGTCAGTTCCCTAGTGTGGCCCACATCCAGCTTCCGATTTGGAGCACACACCACTTATGGAACAGGCAGGGGTTTAATAGGTGCGGTCAAGTACAGTTCAGGTGTGTTTCCCTTCAAAATAACTGGTTCCAGTTAGACACTTGACCTTCATGAAGATGGAGAACCCCTCTAGGCAGAGTGAAATTCTAAATGTATTGATGCTTGTCCCCAGTTATTAATGCCTTTAATTGTACTTTTAATCAGAACGAATTTGGAGCATTAATTTCCGTGCTTGCTGCTGCCATTTCCAGCCACTCTATACTTTTTCATAAACAAAGTGACAGTTTGACTGAACGTGGTTTTTAATTCTGCTGCCTTCTCTTGGAGCAACTTCCCGAGAGCATATGTAAAGAGCTGAACTTCAGAAGTGGGAGCTGAGGCTGAATAGTCTGAGGAATGTTCCCAGGCAGAGTTTGGGAAGAGCGAAGGCAACCAGGCAAGTGGAATTAACCAGGTGCTGAGTCCTTTGCGTCCGCTCCCGCTCTAGCCCAGCTCGTTGTCCTTTGAGCTGTGGCTTAGCAGTGGGTCCAAGTGCCTCAAGCCAAGCTCCAGGACCAAGCATGTGAAATCCTAGGAAATGGCCAAACAGGAGATGTGTGTGTCTATTACCCGCGTTGAAGTTGTGACAGGTCACTTTCTCCCAGAGTTGGGATTTTGCAAAAGTGAAATGAAGCAAAGTATTGGTATTCTGCCCTCAGGTAAAATGTGGAGTTTCATATGCGATGGTGGACTTTGCATATAAGACCTTCAGAGATCTTAGAGTCTAACAGAGAGGAAAAGACACTTATGGGGACAGAGCACACAAAATGGGAATTAACTCATGGGCGGCATGAGCTTGGAAGGTGGGGATGTGGCCAGGACCTCCTTTGCAGGCTCTTCAAGGGGCCGTTCAGGTGTCACTGGGGACAGTACGTCAAGGGTCAGTGCCTGGCCTCCTCCAGGTGGCCATTTGCACGTTCAGAGGGCCGCGCTGTTGTCGGCTGGCCAGAGTGCAAGGATCCAGGTGAGAGTGCTATTGCTTTAAGTGGCGTCACATCAGAACGCCCCCCTCCTTTCTAGCTCCGATAAATCGCTGCTGCCGGGGAGAAATCCATCAAGCCTTCACCCTCTGCGTGACTCATCTCCCTGTGGCAGGCTTGGCTTCCCAGAATAGCCTCGCCTGAGGGATCCGAGCTCGGAATCCCTTCCAACTTTCAGGGCTCTGTAGTTTGGCGCCCACAGAGGTCTACGGTGAAGTAACGGGGTGTGGGTGGCCTGGTGTTTGCAGAGACAGTGGCTGAGAACCATCTCCCTTCCACCTTTTCTTCCTGCAGAATCCCAGGGTCACGTGACTTACAGAGGCACCTCGTCCTATGGAGGCCTAATGGTGCATGTCAGTGGTTTAATTAAAGATAAGGTCACCAGGAAGCCACTCGTTCATTCATTCGCTCCCTCCACAAACATCTACTGGCTGCCACAACATGAGAGTGGCTGCGGATCTGCAGCGGGCACCAGATCTCAGCGCTCAGCCTTGAGCCTGTTTCCCTGCACTGCGTCCATCCCGGCAGGGGAGTGATAAAAGCAACCGCTGACGTTTGCTGAGCTCCCACTCGGTGCTGCGCCGGGTGGCTTTACACTCACTAAGGTGATTCATCTTTACAAACATAATCTTTGGTTGGCCTTCATTATCATCCTCATTTAATAGTTAAGAAGAAAGAGGCACAGGAGGTAATTTGCATGAGCGTATAGAAGCTCATGTATGGTGAAAGTGTGAAGAATTGGCCCCAGGCTTCCTAGCGTAAGAATCACGACGCTTGTTCCGTCCTGTTATCCTCGTGGCCTTCTGTACTTCCCAGAACATGCCGAGCACTTTCCTACCACACGGGCATTTGCTCCTGCCTGAAAACCTCCTTCTGATCTCATTTAAAGGCAGGCTTTTTTCTTCTCTGGCCCGGCCCATCCCTTCTTATCCTGTGAAATTACTGTGTTTATTCATTTCTCTCCCCCATAGGCTCCCCGCCTCCAGTCCCCACTGGAATTTAAGCGGCTGCAGGTGAAGGCTGGGGCCTCCCGCCCCCCAGCTGCCCGAAAGCCCGGCTGGTGGGCGGCGGAGCTGGGCCGTCCCTCCTCTCCGGCGCGAACTAACCCCAGGCACCGCCCTTGCCTAGTCGCTGGGCTGGGGCGGACTCCAGTGCAAGGCTGTGTGGCTGTCGTCATTGCCGTCACCTTGCCCGGTGACCAGGAAAGACGCAGGGACTCGGAACTCCAGAGAACGACCTTGGTGGCCACGCCGAGCGGCTCCCGGGTCTGAGCCCCCAGGCCCCCTTCCTGGGTGGCCCCGGCGGCGGGAGCCCGCTGGGTAGGTCTCCGCATGCGCAGAAAGGCGGCGGCTGCGAGGGCCGGCGCCAGCTTCTCCGTCCCGGGCCCCACAGGGCTTTTCCTGTGTTCTGGTTGCTGCAGGCAGAGAAAGGCAAGTTCCCCGGCCCCAGCAGGGTGCGGGTGGCTGTGCCTCGGAGCTGGGGACCCCAGGTGCTGCAAGACTTCCCTGGGGCTGACGTCCCCCTCCCCCACATTTCCTTCCTCGGAGACTCTGGTTCCCCTCCTCTGCCTTGCTTCATCTACCACTAGGGCGTGCTGGAAAGAGGGCTTTCTGTTCTAGAACGTTCTACCTGCGTGGTCGCTGAGCTTCCCTCTGATCCTCTCTGAAATGGGGACTTGACTGAATGAGGATGAGATGAGCCCGTTTTTTTCCCCTGCCACAGTTCCAGGCACTTGTCTGTGAGGCTCCCGCCCACTAATGAACAACAAATCAACAACAGTCTCTTACATTTAATGAAGCGCTTGCTATGTTTTGGCGTGGATTCAGCGTGTTCTCATTGCTATTATTTGCAATTTTAACTTTATTGAGGCCTAATTGAGATGCCGTAGACAGCCCAGGACACCTGTGAGACCCTCTGCCAACCATGTATTCAACCCTTACACAAACCCGCTATGCAGAGGAAGAGTGGAGGCTCCTAGGGGCGGCCTGTGCTCCTTGGCTCAGTGGTCTCCTTCCATCTTCAAAGCCAGCCTCCTGCCTTCCCCCTGCCTTCCTTATTCAACTCGTCTCCCTCTGACCAAAACCAGGAAAAGGATGCCCTTTCAGGAACCCATGTGTTTAGATTGAGCCCACCAGGTCATCCAAGTCCACCTCCCATCTCAAGATGCTTAATGCAGCCATGCCTGCAAAAGCCCCTTTGCCGTGGCTATCACGTCCACAGGTTCCAGGGATCAGGATGAGGACACCTGTGGGAGCCATTATTTTGCTCTAACACTCATTTCCAGGTGGAGATGCCGAGGAGGTGGCTGGACATCCCAGTCTGGGGTCCAGGGGACAGCTGTGGGTGGGATCCTTTTGACTCTCGCACTTATTTTCCTTTGTCAGGGCGGGTGGCTCTTTCTCTCCCACACTGTGAGTGCCTTGAGGGCGGGGCCTGGATTGTTCCCACTTTGTACTTCTCAGAGCCAGACCTGCAAGAGAGTTCCAGATGGCCCATGATGTGAATGTAGTTTGAACCCAAATTCAACCCACATTTGTCTCTTGGACGAAGAACATGCCATAGGTCCTAGCTCTCGAGACAGGCAGCCTTACAGCTGGCCGTGGCAGGCCATGAAGGGTTCCTGCCAGCCCGCCAGCATTCGGAACTCGAGGTTAGCTCCCGCGTCCCCACCTCTGTCCCTCTGGATGTGGACTGGGCACCATGGTTTGGGTTTTGTGGGGCTGATGCAGCCGACACTGCCTGGGAACCTTCTCCTGTGGATGGTTTTTGGGTCAAGGCCTGGTATGGCAGCCCCCAGCTCCCGTTGTGAGTTAATTTGCAAAGCTTAGTGGAGCCTAACATGGTGGAGACTGTACACAAACACCGCCAGCAGGTGACTCGCAGGAAGGCCGGTGGGGGCAGGAGCCTCTAGCCACTTTGCTTAGCCATGTCCCTGGTGCACGGTGGGAGCTCTATGTCCGATCATGAGAAATGTTCTGATAGTTACATGCTTTTCCTGAACAGCACAACGGGCAAAATTTAATTCCCTTGGAATGAGCATCCTTGCATAGAGAGAGGAAGTGGTTTGTATGTTCTCACTGTCCTTATAGAAGCGTGGTGATGAGAAACAGTTTCCAGAGTCTGGGATTGGAGCTCAGGTCTATACATATGAGATATGGGGCCGTCAGTCACTTCATCTCAATGGGTTTCAAGTGCCTAATCTGATGGTGTGTAATTGTGAATGTAATAACTGACATTTATTAGATCTTTGCTGTGTGTCAGACACTAGATGCTATTATTTTCCCCAATATACAGAGGAGGAAACAGACACAGAGAGATGAAATGACTTATGCAAAGTCCCACAGCCAGCAGGGTCAGGGCTGAGGTTTTAACCTAGACAGTCTGGCTCCAGAGCTACAGTCTCCTCTTCTCCACCATCTTGCTGCTTTTAACCTTAATAAAACTTCCTTCACAGGATTGTTTCAAGGGTTAAATAAGATATTTGAATTACATAAAGCCCTTAGCCTAATAAAGAGGGATGGGTCGACCAATGGTACCTACTACTATTTTTTAAGCTTTATTTTAATTTAAAGTTTTAAAAAAATTGAAATCAAGATACCACATAACTTAAAATTCAACGTTTAAAAATGTACAGTTCATCGGCTTTTTAGGATATCCACTATGTTGTGCAACTATCACTACTATCTATTTCCAGAACATTTCCATCCATCCAAATGAAATCCTGGCCCTAACACCAATTGGTACCAATTTCCCACTCCCTCCCGCCCCTGGCAATCACTAATCTACCTTTTGTGGCTATAGAATTTGCTTCTTTGAGCATTTCATAGAAATGGAATCATACAATACATAACTTTTATGTCTGGCTTCTTTCACTTAACATGTTTACAAGGTTCATCCATGTTGTAGCATGTATTAATACTTCATTCCCTTTTTGGCTGAATAATATTCTGTTGTATGGACATACCACATTTTGTTTATTCATTCATCAGTTGATGGACGCTGTGTTGTTTGTACCTTTTTTACTATTATAGTAAAAATAGTGCTATGAACATTTGTGTACAAGTTTTTGTGTGAACATGTTTTCAGCTATCTTGGGTAGAATTACCCAATTTTAACTACCTAGAAGTAGAATCTCTGGGTCATGTGATAACTCTATATTTACCTTTCTGAGGAACTGTTTCCAATGGACATTCTAATTTTTCTGCATCTTCACCAATAATTGCTATTTTTTGTTTATTTTTCTTTTTAATTTTTATTATAACCATCCTAGTGAAGTGAAGTGGTATTTCATTGTCGTTTTCATTTGATTTTCCCAATGTCTAATGATGCTGAGCATCTTTTCACATGCTTTCTGGCCATTTGTATATCTTCTTTAAAGAAATGTCCAAATCCTTTGCCCTTTCTTTTTTCAGGCAAGGGAGTTATGAGTTTATTAAGAAACAAGAAAAGAGTTCACAGTCTTAGACACGGCTATGGTTGTGCTACAGGATGAGTCGTGCACATGGGGGTCCCAGGTTAGGCCTTTTAAAACCTTTACTCCTCTCCCTTCATAATGTTAGGGAGGGGTCCCGGCTGTTACAATCCCCACCTGTTAGCTCTTAGGGACTCAGTGAGGAGAACTGTTTAGGGTTTCTCTTTGACTCTGGAAAGAGTTCCAGATGGGTTCTTATAGCCAGGTCTCACGGGATCTATCCAGCAGCCTTCCCCTCAGAAGGTTTCCGGGTGCGCTCTCATGGCCATGTGGGCTGCCGACCATGCTGTCTGCTGGGCTGAGCTGCCGTCCCCCTTTCACTATACTGACCTGCCTCAACTCCCTCCCCATAGGGAGTTTACACCCTTATTCTTAAGGGGGCGCTAAAGGGTGATGGTCGTTCTTCTATAGCTGCTTCCTGCTGGTTAGGGGAGTAGGTCCTGCCTGACAGAGTGTAAAACCTTCTGACTAGTCTATTGAAGTTGAGGGAAGATGGTCTGGCACCATGGTTGGAACTGGATGAAATTCCCACGTGACTAATATCTTGTTCCAGAAGGTGTTGATTCTGGAAGAAATAAACTTAGTTAGAAGATACATGGTCCTACTAAAAGGATAAAGAGGATGGTGGTGAGCAGGCCCAAAAGGGGGGCCAGCCATGACATACTGGACCATGAGAGTGAGAAAGACCAATTGTCTTCAGAGGCTGCACCCTCTCAAAGTTGATGGGAAACAGTATCTTTCCTTGAGTTCTTTTAGGCTGTTGGTTATTTCCAGGGAGAGATTGTGGGTTTAGTATAAAGTGCCAACCCCTATTCCCACAGTGGTGGTTACGCCTAGGAGAGCTAGGAGAGTTTTGAGGAGAGGTGCTGCCCTGGACATAGACTCACAGAGACAGTATAAGCAACAACAAGACAAGCATGTCTTTGGCCGCTTCTAAATTGGATTTTTGAAATTATTGAGTTGTCAGTGTTCTTTATAAATTCTGGAGATTAGATCCTTATTAGATATGCGATTTTCAAATACTTCTTTCCATTCTTTGGGTGTTTTTTTCACCTCTTGACAGTGTCCTTTCTTGCAAGAAATTTATTAATTTTGATGAAGGGTGCTTAGTATTTTTGTCTATAACCCATTTTCCCACCACTAGCCCTACACTTTTTAAACCTCAGACCTCAATGTGGCTTAGGAATTTTGGTGGTGAGGAAGACAAGACCAGCCATATCTATGCTTTGTTAGACCCCAGACTTAGAGGGAAAGGAGTGAGGGTCTCCAAGTGATCAGGCCAAGACTAGTGTTTTAGGTGGCCACACAACCTCAGGCTGCTCCAAAAACTCTTCCCAAACTAACCTTGCCTGACAGCAGTGTGAGTCCTCAGAAGCAACGATGTAGGCAAGTTTTTTCTGTCTCCCATGGGCCTTGTCTGCAAGCATCTTCCTTCTCTC
This sequence comes from Dasypus novemcinctus, assembly GCF_030445035.2. Lineage (NCBI taxonomy): Eukaryota > Metazoa > Chordata > Mammalia > Cingulata > Dasypodidae > Dasypus > Dasypus novemcinctus. Next base: position 63,773,071 of record NC_080695.1, read on the forward strand.
CCTAGAATCAGGGGGTCTTTTCAGTGAGTTCCTGCAGCCTGCCTCTGCATCTGTCTCAAGTTATTTTTCCTATTGCTGTTCAACAGCCACTTTGATGAAAACCAGTGGCTGGCTCTGCTGACATCCTATCTGTGATGCTCCCAAACTTCAGCATGTGTCAGACCCACCCAGGTGTTTCCTAAACATGCCAATTCCTGGACCCTCCCCCGCCCCCCCCCCCCCAAATGCAGAATCTGAATATCTGGGAGTAGGGCATCCACAGATCACATCTTAAAAGGCACCACCCTATTCTAGAAGCCTACCTACCCAATTTTTTTCTGAGATACCTAGCGATGGTTAGCCTAGCTGTTCTCAAACTTGGCTGCATATTAGAATCACCTGGGGAACTTAAAAAACTCTTGCCACCAGGCCACATCACCCAAATCACAAGCAACACCAGTAGTTTGTAAAGTTCCCCAGGTGGATCCGAGGTACAGCTAAGGCTGAGAACCAGTGGTTAATAACGTGCCTTGAACTTGGAGCCATAAAATTGTATGCACTTTGCTAAAACTGTGGGTCAGCTCAGGTTGGCTGGATTCAAGAGGCAGGGAGAGTTAATGGCATTTCACAAAGTCTTACTCTATTCTCATGCTGGAAGCTGAGGGCACAGAATATCAAAGGATGGGATGTACACATACCTCTAAGCTCCCTACAAGTAGGGACTGCAAAAGAGTTTGGCCTCGTCATCCTTAACCTCCAAAGGTGTCACTTGAAACTCTTTTGCTTACTCTCATGACTGCTCCAGATTGATTTGGACTCATTGATGGAGCCAATGGTGTTGCCAAGTTCCCAGAAGGATCATCACCTTTTGATCATGAACCTGTCGCCTATGTTCTTCCTGGCAAAGACTGTTCCATGTAGTAGTCAAGACGGTAGGCTTGCTGGATTAAGGTTTAGCTCTACCATTTAGGTGGACAAGCTACTTCCCTCCTCAGCCTACATTTCCTCCTCTCTGCAATGGGGATAAACCAAAGTGCTGACTCCATGAATTAAACCATCTGATCCAAGTGAAATATTTAGCCCCAGGCCTGGGGTCAACTCCTCTCTGTTTCTCCTCTAGGGTTGCCATCTAAGCAGCATTGGTGGCATGCCAAGCAGGTGCCAGCAACAGAAACAGCAGTCTGGTACCATGTTCAAAATGTTCCTAAGTGCAGAAGCTCAGTACATCCCTTTAATTTACCACTCAATGCTTGCTGGGTAAGATTTCATCCTCTACTCACAACTTTCCCAAACTCCACATCAATCTTTCTCTGGAAGCACAGTTTACAATCACGAAGTGTTGCCCCATCCTGTCGTCAATTGCAGTTGTAATTTTGTTCAATGTAGCGTCATTAGAGCAGACCTTCCTAATCAGGGCAACCGGAAGGGATCTATGTCTTAGCAAAGCCCATTCCCCTGATGATGCACCCACCGTCCTCTCGGACCCTTTCATTGCCTTCATGAGAATGCAGGCTCTTTATAGCTTTCTCCTTATTTCACTTCGCTGTTCACTCAATGTATTGACAACGACATGTTCTCCTGGAACCAATACAGTACTACATTGCATTTCTACGAACAGAATTTTCAGAATATTTACAAGTTTATTTATCTACCATACTTTTACAAGCCCTCTACGTATACATTCCAAGTTTTCATCCCACAATATTCAACATTCAACCGTGTGCCAAGCATGGTTCTTTACTGTACATTTCACTTAAATGAACTCTCCAACTTCAGCCCACCAGATTTCTCCTTCTGACCGATATTGCCCATCACCTGGCACCAGAACAGCGCTGCATCAGGGATGACCCTTATCCTGGGAATGATATGGAGTCCCCGAGTTCCCCAGGACTGTCACACGGCTGCTGTGTTGGTGCTAGCCAGTCCTCCAAACAACAAAAAGTGGGAGTGGAAGAGAGTAAAAGGAAACCAGAACAGACAGAAGGGAGCTGAAGCCTTGGAGGGGAACGTGCCCCCTAGCAAAGCATAGGAAAGAGGACGCTTGGAACATGTCCTCATCTGTAAACCACTGATCCAGATGGCCTGCATACGAGGCATTCCATGGAGCTGGCAAACCCGACCGCTGCACAATTTACAGCCAGTTTATAAAACCTCAAAGCATTGGCTCAGAGGTCTAGACAGGAGGAGAGGGAAAAGAAGTGTCTGCTTAAAACTTACTACTTGAAAAATTGGATGATTGGAAGCATGATCAGAGAGCATGAGAGAAGGAAGGATGTAAATATCTCAGAATTACCAGCATCTTGGGCCCCAAAGAGCCCTTGAAGTTTCAAAACAAATCATCCAGGCCATGCTGGTAGCATTTTTCACCATCAAACAAGTGACATGCAGGAATGTGGTGGGTGGCTGCCTTCTGAGCTGTAGACCAGCTGGGACCTGCTTAAAATGCAGATTCTGGTTCCTTAGTGCTGAGGCAGGGCCTGAGACTCTGCATTTCTAATGAGCTCCCAAGGGCTGCTGCTGCACAGTCCCCACTGAGGGCCCCAGCACTGGAGGAATGCGGGGTAATGCTTGGTAAGCCCAGTGCAGGGGGCCCTGGATGGAGGTGTGTACGGCTGGAGGGAAGCAGCTGGGGTACCTAGAAAGTTCTCTAGCACCTCTGGGACCCATGCCCAGGGCAGGGCTTGGGGACCTCCCCTAGTTGAGGGTGAGCCTTGCTGGCTATCTCACAGGAGAGAAGAGGAAGAAGTTGCTAGAGAAGCCCCAGGAAGGGGTGAATCTAGAGCTGCTGGAGTTGAGAACCGTTGTCACTGAGCTTAGGGAATGGTAGCTGGGGTCAGGGGGCAGGCAGGAGGGCACCCATCGTTACTGAGTGTTTATTGCCTTTCCTCTTGATCCTTGTCCCCAACTCGTCCTTCCCAAGCCCTTCTCTGCTTAATTGCCACCATCATCAAGCTAAAGACCTGGGAATTGTCCTTAGCTTTTCCCTTTCTCTTTAGCCCCCATGCCCAATTGAGTGTCAAGTAATAATTATTCTCCTTCAAAAATATATCTCAAATTCTTCCTCCCTTCCCCATCTCCACTGCCACTACCACCCCCCTCCCTTGTCTGGGACCTCTGGTGGAGAGTTTTAGCTGTCTTCTTGCTTCCACCCTCACCCTCTCCAATCCATCCTTCACAACACTGCCAGAGTAAATTGGTTCACCTCACTTCCATCCCAAGAGCCTTGCAGGGCTTCTCATTAAATCGTGCATAGAATCCAGGTTCCCCTGTGTGACCTACACGGCCCTACAGCAAACCTGGCCTTATCCGCCTTTCGGCCTTTCCTCCCCTTTGCCAGCTCTTCTCTAGTCATGCTGACTTTCTGCCCATTCCGAGCACACTCTGTTTTCTTTTCTTCCCAGAGTCTTTGCATATTCTGTTCCCTCTGCCTGGAAACAACCCCCTTCCCCACCCCTCAGCAGGCTCCCACCACTGGCTGCTGCTGTGCCTCAGGCCTCTGCTTCCTCATCCTTTCATCAGAGAAGCCTTCCCAACTCCCCCATGGAAGGAAGTTTCTCTTCCCTTCTGGCTCCTGTCCCTTATCTTCCTGGCAGTAGCCCAAGTTTTATCTGCACGTTATCATTATGCATTCGTTCACATCCCCTACTTGGACGTAAGCACCTGGAGGGCAAGGACACGGCTTCTCTTACCAACCATTGAATCCCAGATCCAGGCGCACAGTAGACGCTCAATGTGTATCTTTGAAGGAATGAGTGCATGAATGGATTGAGTGCATGAATGGAAAGTGGAGGATAGGAAGCAGTGCATAAAAGGAGCCAACATTCACTGACCACCTACTATGTGCATCTTGCACAGACCATCTCACTTAATCTAGATTGCTGTCCATTCATCTTGCGGATAAGGACATTGGGGATGAGAGAGTTTCATTCACCTGCCCACGCTCTACAGACCCTGACAGCAGTGCTAACATCCCCCTGCTTTATCTTAGCCTATGGTTTCTTAACCTCAGCGCTGTTGCCATTTGGTTCCAAAGAATGCTAAGTTGGGGGAGTGGTCCTGTGCATTGTAGAATGTTTAGCAGCGTCCTTTGCTTCTACCCACCAATGCCAGTAGCACCCCCACCAATCCTGACAATCAAAAATGTCTTTAGACATGGCCAAATGCCCCTGGGGGGAGGGCAAAATCATCCCATCGAGAACCACTGGCTTAGCCTCTGGATAATTCCAGCCTTCCATTTGCCCCTCTGCTCAGGCCTTGCCCGGCGCAGTGCTCCCAGGTGCTGCTCCTCCTCAGTGCCTCCTCGCTCACGGTGCTCCTTGTGCCTCCCTGTGGGAACGCAACAAACTGATGGCGACGTCCCACGTGCTGTGATAAACATTTGCTTTCCTGGCTTATTTCACATCAGTCCTGTTGTGCTCAGATGCTTGTGTTATTGGCATGGATGCTAGCAGCCTGTCTGGAAAGATGCAATATATATATATATTTTTTTTCTTTTGCTTAAATAACAAGTCTAATTGTTTAGCATGAGATAAACTGGTGTGTTTACGAGGAGATAACTTGTCAAAACAGACTCCTGTCTCCACCGCTGGAAAAGCCAAGGCTTGCATCCTTTCTTCATTCAGAGGTGGGGTGTGAAGTTTTCTAGGACGTTTTATGTGGAATTTCAAATAAAAAAGATTATTTCCTACCTTTTTTGGGATAGGGAAACTAAAGGGAGCAACGTAGCTTGTGGTTGTCTTTTCCAGCAAAAGGGTTGGAGGGAAAGAAAAGAATTGAAAAATTCTAGAGAGAGAAATTGAAGGACTTCCTAGCCTGAGGTTCTAAGTAGATACAGAACTCTCTCTGTCTCATTCATTCATTTACTCCTTCACTCACACATTTCTCAGCCATCCATCCATTCAACATATACTTAATTCTTCAATGGTCAATGAAGTCTCCACGATTACAGGTTTAGTGAAATACGAAGCCATTGCCCCTAGGGAAATACAGCCGAAACCTCCTGAAAGCCTCTGATGACAGCATTTAGTGAACCATCTGTACAGAAGCTTGCATCTCTGTTTACCGGCATCTTCTATCTTTGTGTCCCCCTTACATTTGCATACATTGATTCCCTAGGAAATGTTTGTTCACCAGCCTTTTAGAGACTTCCTCATTTCACCCCATCTGGGGAGGGTATCACTGCCTTCTGAGCATTTTAGAGCGGCATCAAAGCACAGCCTCTGAACTTAAATTTAAGCTAGTTTAACCATTGGGGGGCCGGTGGGTGGAGCTCACTTGGTGTCTGTCCGTGGCCACAAAAGTGCTACAGAATATGGATTTTGGAGTTACAAACAAATTTCAGCCACTAGGTGAACTCGCAAATACAGAATTTGCCAATAACAAGGATGGACTGTATTCTGAGCTCAGGGGTGTGCTGGGGGCTTGAGGGGTGGTGGTACACATTTCTCCCCACCTTCTGTGCTGCTCTCTGGAAAACAAGAAGAATATGCTACTTGAGGTGCCCCATGGAGGGAGGCACAGGATGCTTTGGCTGCCAGAGGGAGGCTTCTTGGCTCAGTCTGGGGGAGAGTAGGGGCAATCAAAGAGGGCTTCCTGGAAGAGGTGAGCTGAGGGTTCCCCTGCAGGATCATCGAATGGGGGTGTTTCGATTTCAGCAGGCAGCTTGGAAGAGGGCAGGAAACTGACTGCTGCTGGTTTCCTTAGTGCTTGCTGCAAGCTGAGCACGCACGTGGATGACCTCCGGAAGCCTTGCGGGTTCCCCCTGTCGTTGGCACTTTCATCATCCCCATTGAACAGGTGAAACTAAGACCTGGAAAGGTGGTGGAGCCTGTACTTGGCTCTCTGTGTTGTAGTAACAATTAGGGGAATGCACTTGAACCTTCCAGGACCCAGGACCTGCTCCGCACTGCCGATGTCCCTCCTGCTAACAGAGAGGTCAATCCACCCTCCTCTCTGCCCCTGGGGATAGACATTTCCTTCTTTCTGCTCTTCATGAAACGGCCTGAGGATCTCTAGGCTAGAGTTTTTAGTTGCAATTGATGCCTAGCGCAGGGCCTGAGCCATGGAGTGTTCGGCGGCAGGTCTGGGTTTTAGAATATTTCCTTCTCTGGCTTTGAGTGCGCGTCCACCTCTCAGCCCCGTGTGTCGGTGGCTGCCTTTTTGGTTTGCCCAGTGGGCATGTTGGTGCCCACTTGCCCACTGCCACGGGGCTCGAGGTGGGAGCCGAGGAGCAGGAGCTCCACCTCAGCCCATTCCTTGCCAAAGCTGGAGCTTGTCTCAACCTCCTTGGGCTGGTCTCACATATCATTATCAAAGCCAACATCTATTAAGTGCCTTCTGTGTACCAGGCACCGTCCCGGGCTCCACGCACACATGGTCCCAGGTGGTCCTGTGCCATCCTGGGTGAGCTCATCTTCCAGTGCTGCAGTTAGCAGACACTGGGCAGCCAAGCACAGCCCGGTTTAGTCACATGTCCCACGTTAAACCTGGCAGGGAACACTGGTCTCTGGTGGCTCATTGTCTTCATAAACAGAGGAAGCGATTGGGACTGAGGTCCTAGTTAGCGGGGGAGAGGAAATGGCCCATAGTCTTGTCTCTGTTGACCTTGATGTGCCCGCGTATCTGCATAGCGCTCTTTATTTTTCAGCATCCATCTACCTTCAGTGTGCAATTTTAACTCCACAAATATTGGGTGACCTTGAGCTCTCTGCCGCTCTCCCTCCCCCAGCCGTCCTCCTTTTTTTGACAGAGAGATAAATAAGCTGGTGATCTCTCTGGAAAAAGGACATGATTAGCCATATCAGAGTCCTGGCAGGACCCCTGGGGCCCCTCCCCGAGCTGCTGCCAGCCAGCCTCTCCCCAGCACTGCCTAGCAGAAGGAAAGACCCCCGAGAGGCACAGCCCAGATTTCAAAGCTGCCAGGCTCCGTTGCCGACCCTGGGAGATAGGAAAGCCTCTAGAGGGGCGCAGCGTCGCTGCTTTCTCAAGTCCAAAGACATTACCGCTCGTGAGTGGCTGCAGGGTCAGGGGGATGCGAGGAACAGTTTCCTGGTTATTGGAGTTGCGCTGTCTAAATTCATTGCCAAAAGCTCTCTCGCAGGGGTGACCCGTCAGGTAGGGACAGACGCCTTTCCTTGTGCTAAGCGGGTCTCGGTTTGAGATGGGGTTGGAGTAAATGATGGGGCAAATCGGAGGCCAATGAGAGTGTCCATACTTCGTAACACTATTGAACTCCAGCGCAGTGCTCAGCTGAGTGGGTGCTTTGTACCCGTTATCCCCCAGAATTGTTTTTAAAAATTCTGTTTAAACCAATTGGAAGTTATTATGAGTCCCATTTTACAGATGAAGAAACGGAGGTTCAGGAACCTGCCCAAGGCCATATAGTGAATAAATGAGGAAAATGTGAATATTCATTGGGTGAACTTTGGGGAGGGGAGGTGGTTGCTGGGGGCACCTTGGAGAGATGGGCAGTGATTGCCTAGAAGCAGAATGTGAGACCTCTGTGGCGTAAATATTAAATTGTCAGGGACGGAGAAAGGGAACAGACGTTTTCACAAGGAGCCCTAATAGGAAGTCATCTGGGGAGATGCTCTGAGTTGCAGGCACATTGTTTTGCTACCAGCAACGTGCCTGGGTAACGGTGGTTAATGATTCTCCTCACTAAAACTGGGCAGGTGGGTTATTACCTTAAAATAAAGTTCAGAACCTTAGGGCATGTATGGATATACAGTTGCAACAGAGATTTATTAATTTCCTGCTGTGTGTGGGGAGCCTTCTTAAATGTTATCACCAGACTGCTGAATCTCCATGTAATGATGTTTGCAGGGTCCTCACCCTTCTCTTTCATTTACACGTACACGGGTGCTTTGATTTGTGCTCCCTTCTGGTATCTTACAGGTGTGGGTGACACATTCAAAATGCTTAACCACTGCTCAAGCATGGGCACCGGCCAGTTGGAATGGATGCACTGATCAAATGAATTGTTGCCCACCCCACACAACGGGCTGGGTATCATCAATCCCGCCCCTGGGTGTTGGAGACTTGTCCCTGTTTTAGTCCGTGAGACCAAATGGTAATTTAAATTTGCTAAAGTGCATGGAGAAGTCAAAACAGAGACTGAGCAGCAAGAGTCAGACAATCACACGTGCAGCCAAGATCTTCGACGGAACCCGAGTGTGGAATCCCTCAGAGGGAGGGGCTGTCAGATTCTCAGGGCAGGAGCTCCTCCACGGTGGCTTCACTTGATGTGTTTCAGCCACAATATTAATTCACCTTGAAATTTCAGATAATGTTAGAGGGTAATGTGCAGTTAGATATGTTTATCAAAGGGGCATGGGCTATAAAAACGTTAACGAATTTAAAGGCATGGGCAAGCATCGGTTCCCTGCAGCTGCTGAGCTAACAAGGAGGGAAACCGTGCATCCTTTTCTGGTTAACAAATGTGGTTCTTGTTGAAACTGTTTGAGGATCTCTGTTGCAGTCCTTTGGGATTCAGCTCAGACCTCAGTGCCCAGGAAATGGAGATGAGGAGGGACCAGGGCCAATGCTGTCTGGTGCATAAGTGCAGAGGGTGGGCAGGGGCTGGGACCCGCAAACCAGGATTCATGGAGCCCCTCGGGCGGGGGGCGGGGCAGAGCCCCTGCACCTTGCCAAATGGCTACTGAGGGCCATTGGGGAAATAGAAAAGACATCCCAGCTTCTTAAGGAATATCTGTTCTAGCAGACAGAAAACACAAAGCGCTTGCCAGTGAAGTCTGTTCAATCGCACAGATGTCGATCGAGAGCTTACCGTGGGTAAGAAAAGCCCTCAGCTTGAGAAGTGACTTAAGCATCATTGCAAAATGACATTTCAGTGTGACTCAAATGAAACAGGACAGGACAATTCTAAAAACACTGCTACGAAATGCAAACCCCAGAATGCTGGGAGAGGCTTCCGGGGGGAGGAAACTGAGAGGGCATGGATGGAGTTAGGCCGCCTCTGGTGAGCCTGAGAAGGGGGCATTGGCTCTATTAGCAGCCTGGCTTTGGGCAGGGCAAGAAATGAAGGCTACCACGTATATAGATAAGGAGGTCCCAATGTTTTCTCCACCTTTTTATTATTTTGGCCCCCATAGACACTGCCTTTTAAAGAATTTTATCTACTGACAAAATTGCATTTAAGCAAAAGCTTTTTACTAATAAAATCTGCCTATAACTTGCAATCGATGTCTTCTAATTTGCGTGAGGTTGATGTATTCATTAGACAGATATTTACTGTACACTGAATCAGTAGATTAGTTTTGGTGGTTTATGACAGCAAACCTAAATTACTAATGAATTAAGCAAGGTAGAATTTTACCTTTTGCTCTCACATAAAAGAAGTCTGGCAGTGGATAACCCAAGACCTGTAAGGCAGCTCTATAATGACAAGCACACAGGTTTCTTCTATCTTTATGTTCCTTCCTGAGTGGTTTCTGTTCCCAAGGTCAACTCTGGATTCAATATGGCTGCCGGAGCAGCCTTTATTTCAGACAATTGGTCAGAGAAAAAGAGAGAAAGTAGCAATGAGTGTTCATAAGCTGTCCTTTACTGGAGTTTCCTCAAAGCTTCTGTATAATATTTACATCTTACTGACCAGAATTTATTATACTACATGGTAATACCTAGCTACAAAGGATATTGGGAAATGTGATCTTTATTCTGGATATCCTTAAGTCCATTTGAGACTTGGTATTCTATGAGTAAGGAAGAAAAGGAAAATACAGTTTTGCAGTGGAAAGCACAGGTATCTACTGGGAGCCCAATAGCAGGCTGTATATATAGGGAATGACTCTCAGGCACTGATTTGTTAATATTCAAGCCCAATGGTTTTCAGACTTCAGAGCACATCTGAATCATGTGGAGGACTTGTGAAAAGATTTGCTGGACGTCATCCGTGGAGTTTCTGATTCAGTAGGTCTGGGGGAGGGGCGCACTAAGAATGCGTATTTCTAGAAAATTCTGGGTGATGCTGATTGCTGTTGGTCCAGGGACCATGCTTTAAGAACCAATATTGTAACCCAAAGCAAAGGCACGTGGCATTTTGTCCATCACTGCGGCTTATGACAGGGCCAATGTCTATTTCTAATGAAGGTTTTGAAGAATTGACCATGGTTCTAGATCCTCATTTCTGCCTTCATGAGACCCAGGTAGGGATCCAGTGACTCTGTCTTGTGAATCAAATCCAACCTATTTGTGTAAATGAAGTTTTATTGAGACACAGCCATGCCTATTCATTGGTTATTGTGTTTGGCTGCTTTTGTGCTACAACAGCAGAATAGAATCATTAAGACAGAGACCATATGGCCTATGAACCTAAATTAGTTGCTGTTTGATCCTTTGTAGAAAAAGTTTGTCAATCCCCGCTTTAAATAGTAGCTGACATTTGCAATTCCTAAGGAACTCCGTATACATCAACAGAGAAGTAAGTAAATGTAGGGCCTGGGGTCTCATCCAGACTGACCGCTAATTTTCCCTGTGACTTTGGTCAGGTCATTCCCCGATCTGAGCCTCAATTTACTCTTTTTTTTGAAGGTACCAGAGATTGAACCCAGGACCTCGTCCATGGAAAGAAGGCGCTCAACCACTTGAGCTACTCCTCTCTTCTCCTTACTGTTATACAGGGGCTTTGACCATTTGATTTCAGTCCCTTCCTGCCCTTCTTACATTTCAAGAAAGAAGCTAATTGAATGGCCTGTTGCCATCTTAAAAAATGACAGGTACAGGCCGAATAATTCCCATTTTGCTGCCAACTTAGATTTACCTTTGTGTTCTGTTTGGTAAAGGTGACTCCTCCCCCACTCTTGAGGGAACCCCTTCCTCTCTTCACTTTTGATTGACATCTGACATTTGTTGGTGTCGAATTCCATTAGTTCCTACCTTCTCCAGTTGCTTTCCAATGTGTTCTATTCATCACGGTGACTTTTTTTGTGTCTTTGTCACACTGCTAACCTTCTCAGAGTCAGAAAGGAAGCAAAGAAAGTTTATAATGACATAGATGATCACACTCACCCTCTTTCTACCCCAGCGTTATTTCACTGCGAGTTTGAGAGTATTTTTCGTAAGTAACAAGGGAGAAAATTCTCCTTTCGATGGCACCCAGGCTATCAAAGTGAGACACACAGTTGACTATTTAAGTCAGGGTGAATGAGTGGACATGAATATGTAGAGGAAGCGCTATTCATTTGGATTTTTCCAAGTCTTGTGGGCAGGTATCTGTATTGGTTAGGAATCATATTGACCAGTATATAGGCCTGGAAATCAGTTGCTAAAATAAAATAGAGATTTCTTTCCTCCTTGGGTTAAAGCAGTCTAGAGGTTGGTGGTTCAGGGTTGGCATGGTGTTAGCACAAATCTAGGCATGTTCTTTATGTCTGTTCTACTCCTTAGTATATTGTTTACATCATCCAATTTACTTCACGATCCAAAATGGCTGTTGGAGTTCCAACCATCACATCCACAATCCAAACAGGAAAAAAGGAGCCCATGGGTCCAATGCTGACATTTCCGTTGATATATCATTGGTCACCCCTAATAGGAGGGAGGTTGGGATATATATAGTATTTGTATTAGTAGGCCAAAGGGGTGTTGATGCAAAATACCAGAAATTGGTTGGTTTTCACAAAGGGTGTTTATTTGGGGTAGGAGCTTACAGATACCAGGCCATAAAGCATAAGTTACTTCCCTCACCAAAGTCTATTTTCATGTGTTGGAGCAAGATGGCTTCCAATGTCTGCAAGGGTTCAGGCTTCCTGGGTTCCTCCCTTCCAGGGTCTTGCTTTTCTCTGGGTTCAAGCTTCCTTTCTTTCCAGGGCTTGCTTCTTCCTGGACTCAGCGTTCCTCTCTTCCTGGGGCTGGCTTCTCTTTCCTCAGTGAGCTTACTTCCCAGGGCTCCTGCTTAAGACTTCAGCATCAAACTCAAACATCAAAACTCCAACACAAAAACCCTTCACTCTGTCCTTTGCCATGCCTTTTATCCGTGAGTCCCCCTTCACCAAAGGGTGGGGACTCAACACCCTACAGGCACAAGAGGTTTACATAATTACTTAATCAAGTGAACCTTGATGAATCCAATATAATCCAATATGAATCCAATATAAATCTAATATGCCCAAAGGAAAAGATCAGTTTACAAACATAATCCAATATTTCTTTTTAGAATTCATCAATAATATCAAACTGCTATACTCCACTCTCTGAATTCCAAAAAAGACATTACAATATTCAAAAAAACCTTAAATCAGTTACAATGTAAGTACTAAATCACATCACAGTCAATTTAAAGAAATAGTTTGTCTTTGGGCAAAGCTCTGTCTGCTATAGATCTCTGAAACTTACAAAACAATCCACCTGCTTCCAATACACAAATGGACAGACAAAGGACAAACATTTTCATTACAATAAGGAGAAATTGGGAGGGGAACACGAGTGACAGTTCCTGTGCAGTTCAGTAGACATGCAGGGCATTCTCTATTTGATTACAAAGTCTGAGAGTCATTCTTAAGATGATGGTTTTTTCTCCTTGGGGCCTTATGACCCACCCTTTCCACAGGCTTGCCCAATGGCCATTTTCTTGGTTCCACCCTCATCAAGCATCTGAGTGTCCACCAAGTTCCAGACCTCTCCCTCCAAGAGTGTTGGGATGATTGCCACACTTTACCCAATCTTTGGGTTAGAGTCTTAATCTCCCTAGTACGGTGATGTGAAGACAACATCCCTCCCAACCTTTGGCATACAGGCTCAACCCTCTCAGAGCAATGAGTTGACCATCTGGCCTTCCCTAACCTTTGGGGGACAGGTCCACCCTTACCAGACCTGTGGGGTGCTGACATTAACTGCTCTAATCCTTGGGGAATGTGCTTCACCCTCTCTGTACCCTAGGGCAGCAAAACTCTCCCAGAACATTGGACAGGAACATCCACCCTCTTCAACTGCTGGGGCAAATTCACCCTCTCTGTGCACATGGGTGGGGTTCCTCTCTTGGGCCAAGGTGATGTCTTAATTCCACATTTCGGCTTCCATGGTTTTCCTCTTAAAGATGTTTCTCCTTCAATCTCTCCTTTCCATTTCCATTTTAGTCCAAGCTGACAGTGGTTTTGTTCATATGGCTCTCTCAAAAAACTTGTTGGTTTAGCATGCAAGAAGCAGGGGTCCAAGCTATCAGACAGTAAGACTTTCCACAAGTCTTTCTGAGATTACTGCATCTTTAAACCTGATTTACAAGTTCCAAGTTTAGTTATGTCCTCCAATGGGGCACTTTCATCTGGGAGCTTGATTTCCAGAGGCTTGAAATTTCCAGAATCAGTTCCTGTTTCCTTTGTGCCTGACAGTTCAGTCCTCAGCATATCTCTCTCATCTAGGATTCCACTATAAAAGCTGCAAGCAGAAGTCAAGCCATATTTTCTGGTTTTACTTTGGAAATTTCTTCAGCTAAATGCCCAGGCTTGCCATTTTCAATTCAAAGTCTATTTTCATGTGTTACAGCAAGATGGCTGCCGATGGCTGTGAGGGTTCAGGCTTCCTGGGTTCCTCCCTTCCAGGGTCTTGCTTTTCTCTGGGTTCAAGTTTCCTTTCTTCCCAGGGCTTGCTTCTTCCTGGACTTAGGGTTCCTCTCTCCCTCTGACGGGCTTCTCTTTCCCCAGTGACCTTACTTCCCAGGGCTCCAGCTTAACACCTCAGCATCAAACTCGAACATCAAAACTCCAACGTGAAAACTTAACTCTGTCCTTTGCCATGCCTTTTATCCGTGAGTCCCCACCCTACCAAAGGGCGGGGACTCAACACCCTACAGGCACAAGAGGTTTACATAATTACTTAATCAAGTGAACCTATGAATCCAATGTAATCTAATATGCCCAGAGGAATATTACAAACATAATCCAATATTTCTTTTTGGAATTCATCAATAATATCAAACTGCTACAGTATTTTATATGGACACATTGCTCCTAGAAATAAGCTGGAGTTCTGTTATCAAAGAAGAATGGGGGAATGGACATTGGGGTGGAAGCCAGCTGTTTCTGCTACAATGTCTTTCTAAATTACTTTGATTTAGATGGTAGGAAATTAGATTTGTGGGTGGTATGACATGCACATTTGTGGGTGTATTATGAATGAAAGGTAGTGTAACTTGCAGTCATAAGAGCAAGTACATCTTTCATCAGATACCCCTGGCTTTGAATCCGCTACTTACGAGCTGTGTGACTGGGACCAGCGACTTAACCTTTCTGAGCCTCCTCATCTGCAAATTGAAAATGACGATGATGATGCCTTTTTTGTAGGATTAACTGATATGTTGAAGACAGAGCCCTAAGAACAGTTTGCATATAATTACTATTTAGTAAATAACAGATACTATTGTTAGAAGAATAGTGGGTTTCAGGAGAAAGAATATGAACTTTGGAGTCACACGATACTGGTTCAGACCCCAGTGCTCTACTTTTATTTCAGGGACCTGCTTTCCCCAGGCTCCCTTGCCGACAGGCTCTGGGTAGTTTGGACAATGGGAGGCACCCACTGAGAGGTGAGAACAGAATTGAACCAGGTGTTTCTTTCTCACTTCCTCAACCTTGTGGAATGTCTCCAGCTGACTCCTGCTGGACAACCCAGGTTCCAGGCTCTGGTTACACCACCTGCTTTCTTTTCCTCTCCATCCCCAGGCTATTAGTGACTTCCTGGTTTTCTTTAATCTCCAGTTGTCCCAGTGCCCTGGGTCCCTATATTACATTTTCTCTGCTGGGAACGCCTAGAGCATCTTCTCTTTTCCTGCCTGGATTCTGACTCGTTCACTAACCTAAACATATAGTGACCAAGTTTTCTCTTCATTTACTCCTCACTGACTGTTTTCGTTTCCTAGGCTGGCCAAGGAAATATTGTGAGATGGGTTGGGCTCAACGATGGAAATTTATTTGCTAACGGTTTTGGGGCTAGAAGACAGTTCGGATCGCAGCATCATCAAGGTGGTGCTTTCCCCCCGAGGACTGTGGCTTCCTGGGGCTGGGGGCCAGCTGTTCGTGGTCCCGGTCTTGTCACACAGCAATGCACGTGGTGGCCGCTCCGTTCTCTTCCAGGTTTCGTTGACTTCAGGGTCTTACTTCCTGCGGCTCTCTCTCCATCAGTTTGAATTTCACTCTACTTATAAAGGACTCCAGCAACTGGATTAAGATCCATCCTTATTGAGGTGATGGCAATATCTTGAATGACGTAACCTCATCAAAAGAAGGTGCTACTTAGAATGGATTTACAACCACAGTAATGGATTAAATTTAAGAACATGCTTTCCTGGGGGTACAGCTACAAACCACCACTTACCTTGAAAAGTCTTTTGTTGGGAGAATTTATATAATTTGGGTTATTTAATTCTGTGACTCCTCATTAGCTGCAAGAGAAAGTTAGAAGTCCTTTGCCCGTTATTCAAGATGCTCCGTATACTGTTGTACAGTCTTCTTTCTAAAATTATTACTTCTGAACTTCAGACTTTCCCAGAGTAAATTTCGTTCTGTCTTTCCCACTGATCCTACCTCTGAAACATGTCTTCAGCCTACCCATGTCCTTCCATCTCTACCACCAGTCCAAGCCAGGACCAGCTGACCCTGCACTTGCCTCATCCTGAGAGTGAGCCCTTCCTCAAATTTTGTACCCAGGTGCCTCACTCACCTCACCCTGGTCCCAGCCCTGCTGTCTCTCACTTGGATGAATGCAATCATCTCTTAGCTTGTTTCTTCTGCCAATTCTCTTTTCCTCTACAAACCCATTCTTCACGCAGCAGCCAAAGAAATTTTAAAGCAATAAAATTAGACCCCTTGATTGCCCTGCTTAAACTGCCTCCATAGCTCCCTGCTGCACCGAATGCGCAGCTCCAACCCTTTCCATTCCCATGGTCTGTGAGGCTGAGCATGATCTGGCAGCAGCTCCATCTTTGTTTACATCTTCTGTTCTCTCCTGCTGCTGTCTTCCCTCCAGCCACACAGACCTTCTTCCTACTTCTGACATACAAGCTCTTCTCTTGGGGCAGAGCCTTGTCTTCTGAGCTCCCCTTCTCTGGATTGTGGTTCACTGGGTTCTTCGCCGGGCTTGCTCCTCACGGGTTCTCATGCTAAGCGTCCCTAATCCTCTGCCCAGCAGAGTTGGTCCCTATCACGTCACCCATTGATTACCTTCGCAGCACTTATTGCAATCTGTAACCATCTTGTTTATTTACCTATTTATCACCTGTATCTGTTCTCTGCAATATAAGCTCATTAGGGCAGAGACCATATCTGTGTTTTTTTGCCACAGTGTTTTCTTAATACATACTCCATTGCAGGCAAGGATTTGAGGAGTGAATTTGTAATTAAATGACTGGATAAATACCTAAACACTTTAAAAATTTGTTGTTAAGACTGTATTTTTTTGAGTTTTTTAATGTATTTCCCCCAACCACTGATAGCTCCCTCATCTGTTGGCTTATTGTTTTTGCTTATTGTTTGTACTTGTTGTCTACTCATTGTCTATTTTTTCTTTAGGAGGCACCAGGAATCAAATTTGAGACCTCCCATGTGGGAGACAGGCACTCAACTGCTTAAGCTAATTTCATGCCCATTTTTAATGGTTTTTTTTAATTACAGAAGTTGTGATAAAAATAATACAAAACAATCATGCACATCTGTAGAATTCCCATACAACACCCCTTTACCAACACACCACACCATGGTGGAACATTTGTTACAGATTATGAGATAACATCATCAGGCTGTTTCCACTAACTATGGCCCATAGCATTCATTTGTCATATTTTTTTCATATCCCCTATTATTAATATAGTACTTCATTAGCATTAATGCAAGAATATTACACATTTGCTGTCAACTATACATTAATTGTGTTTTTCCCATACCTCTCCACATTCCCACCACCCTGCAATAGTGATGTATATCCATTCTAGTTGACAGAAGGACAATCTTGCACTTGTACCATCAACCACAATTGTCATCTACATCTGGGTTCACTGTGTTATTCATTTCCTAGATTATTCTCTAGCTTTCTTTCAAATGACATTTTCATCCCTACACTACCCTTTTCAGCTACAATCCCAATTATATACTGTTTGCTACTCACTATAATGTGTTACCATCAACTCTACCTATTTCCATACATTTACAGTCAAGTTAATTAAAGCTTCTACATATATTAAGCATGAGTAATTCTTCACAGCCCTCCTCTTATCTCCTAATAACTTATATTCTAGGTTTGAACTCCCTGTGTTTATTCTTTGTGTTCAGTTCATATTAGTAAGGCCATGCAATATTTTTCCTTTTGTGTCTGCTTACTTCACTTAGTATGTCTTCAAGATTCATCCATGTTATCATATGTGTCCCAATTTCATTTCTTCTTATTGCAGCATAGTATTCCATCATATGTATATACCACATTTTGTTTATCCATTCATTGGTTGATGGACACGTGGGTTGTTTCCATCTTTTGGCAATTGTGAATAACACCACTATGAACACTGGTGTGCAGATGTCTGTTCATGTCACAGTTTTCAGTTCTTCTGGATATATTCTTAGTAGAGGAATTGCTGGATGATAACACAGTTATATTTAGCTTCCTGAGGAATTGCCAAAATGTTTTCCACAGAGGCTGCATCATTTTACAATCCCACCAACAGTGAAGGAGTGTTCCTATTTCTCCACACCCTCTCTAGTACTTGTAGTTTTCTGTTTTTTTAAAATAATGGCCATTCTATGTAGCATGAGGTGATATCTCATTGTCCTTTTGAGTTGCATTTTCGTAATAGCTAGTGACATGGAACATTTTTGGATGTGTTTTTTGGCCATTTGTATTTCCTCTTTGGAGGAATGTCTATTTAAGTCTTTTGCTCATTTTTTAATTGGACTGCTTGCTCTTTTATTGTTGTATGATCTCTTTATATAGAATGAAAATCAAACCCTTATTGCATATGTGGTTTCCAAATATTTTCTCCCATTGAGTGGACTGCCTTTTCACTTTCTCGATGAAGTCCTTTGAATCACAAAAGTGTTAAAGTTTGAGGAGGTCCCATTTATCCATGTTTTGTTTTGCCGCTTGTGCTTTCAGTGAAAGGTTTCAGAATCTACCACCTACCACCAGGTCTTGAAGATTTTTCCTACATTTTCTTCTAGGAGGTTTGTATTTAGGTCTTTGATCCATTTTTGTGTTAATTTTTGCATAAGGTGTGGGATAGGTCCTCTTTCTTTCTTTTGGATATGGCTGTCCAGTTCTCCCAGCACCATTTGTTGAATAGACTGTTCTGCCCCAGATGGGTATTTTGGGATCGCTAGTTTCCTTTGAAATCCTATGCATTGTATTTTGTTGACTTAAAATCTCTTTTCTGAGGAGCAATCCAAAGGCTTCACCAGCCTTCAAAAGTGATCCTTGGCACAAAAATGATCAAGATACCTTGGACTAAATGAAGGATGGTAGCAGTTTGGCACTGTTCATGAATTCCAAAAATAGTCATTGGATTATGTTTGTAAACTGGTCTGTCAGAGGTATCACTTTTAATTGATTAAATTATGATTAGGACTTTGATTGGGCCACGTCAGTAGAGCATTAAGTCCTCACCCCTTGGTGGGTGGGGACTCACAGAGAAAAGACATGGCAAAGTACAGAGCTGGGAGTTTTGAGCTGGAGCCTAGGAAGTGAACACACAGGAGAAGAACACAGAGGAAAAGAGCCTCCTTAAGTCTCGGCAGAAGCCCCAGGGAGAGAGAGAGAGCCATTTACCTGATAGTCTTCAGCTGGCCTTGTGGAGAAAGCAAAGCAGCTGGAGAGAAACTGAGCCTTGGAAAGAGAGGAATGCAAAAAGCCCAAACTCTTGGCAGACCTTGGTAGTCATCTTGCCTCAACATGTGACCATAGATTTTGGTGAAGGAAGTAACTTCTACTTTATGGCCTGGTAATTGTAAACTTCTCCTGCAAATAAATACCCTTTACGAAAGCCAACAGATTTTTGGTATTTTGCATCAGCACCCCTTTGGCTGACTAATACAAGGACTTAAGCACTTTTGTTTATTGAACACCACCCTAAAGTAAGAAAGCCCCTAGCATGTTAGATTGATTTCTGTACCATGAATTGGTCGTTTTTAGTTAACCCACATTCCTGTAGGCCTGAACCCACTGTAAACAGGATCTTTTGAAGATGTTATTTCTAGTTAAGGTGTGGCCCACCTGAATGAAGTTGGGTCTTAATCTGGATTCCTGGATTCTTTATAAGCAGAAGAAATTCAGACATAGTCAGAGAAAGCCAAGGGAAGGAGCTGGAAGCTAGAAGCTGGAAGTCAACAGATGTGCAAGTCAACGGAACTGGAAAAGAAAGGAGTGGGTATGACCGCGTGACCTGAGGTGCGAATACAAGTCCGGCAACCAGAAAGATCAGGTTACCAGAATATCCCACACTTTGAGGAGAAAGCATTGCCTTGCAGATGCGTTAAACTTCTTGTCTCAAAACTGTGAGCGAGAAATCTCATTCTTCATATCAGCCTGTTGTTAGTGTTCGTCACAGCAGCCTGGAAAACTCAGGCACCGAGTATGGCACTTTGCACTGGGAAGTGCTTATTAAATACTTGTTGCCTGGTTTCCTCTGTCTTCAGAAATGTTGTGCCCAAGTATGGCTCTTACTAGTTGTCCTAGGCTGTGAGCTTCCGTGGAGAAGGATTATGTGTGGATTCACCTGGTGTGATGTATGGTCTAGATTTACATTCGTCCTGGAATGTGCTTCTGGTACCCAAGGCAACTCTGGGAAAGAAATTACATGTTGAGTATAATTACTGCTGTTTAGAACCTAAAAATATGTAAGTACCACTATTTCATATCCCCATTATTAAATATTTAAAGTGTTAAACTTGACATCAGATGAAACATAAAGCATCCATAATTGCTTTCCTTATTTCAGATTAGACAGGGGTTCATGTTGGAGTGTAGGTGATTCTAAAATTTGGGTAGACTGATATCTGTTGAAGAGTTTTTTTCTTTTAGGAAGGGCTTCGTTGAATTGGAGCATCTCTTCTGATGTTGCCTGTTTATGTGAACAAGTTTGTCAGTGCTCTTTAAATGGGGGATTTGTGGGCCAGTGCCAGATGGATTCACTTCATCAGCTGCCAAAGCTCTTCTCAGCTGCTTTGTCTGCATCATCGTGTAGTGCAAGTTCGGATCTCTCTAGGGAATGCGAAAGTCTCAGGTCAGGGCAGAGGTCATGTCATCGGGCTCGAGAACTTTTCTTTCTCTCTTTAAAAAAAGAAAATATTTACAAATGCTGAGATATTTCAGACATTTAGAGAAATACAGAGAATGAAATAAACACCCATCTACTAACTTCCCAGATTTGATAGATGTTAGCATTTTTATCACATTTATATCAGATTTTGAAAAATAGAAAGATGCTCTTTAAGCCCTTCATCCTCGTTCCAGTCCTCTCTCTCTCGTCAGAGGAAATGACTAACCTGAAGCTGATCCCTTGTACCATATGTGCATGCAGACCTAGAGAATATGGTATCACATGTTAAGCTTTTTATAAACGATACAATATGCATGTATCCTTCTGCAACTTCTTTTACTCCATGTAATGCTGTTAGATTCATCTATGCTGATCAGTGCAGCTCCAGTTGATTTATTTTAACTGTTTTACAGCAGCCATTGTATAGCTGTTTAAGCATTTTATTTATCCATAAGCTGAATGATGGGCCTTTCCTGTTATTACAAACAGTGGAGCCATGAACATCCTTGCACTTATGGGAGGTTTTCTCAAGGATACATAGTTATAACTAGAATTTATTAGTCGTAGGGTGTAGGCATCTTCAAGATATCACAAGATACTGCCAATTTGTTCTTTAAATTGATTGAGCCTGTTTATGTTTCTAAGGCAGTGAATGATTCTCATATTATCTTGAAATCTTGATATTACTAGTCTTTTTCATTTTTATTTATTTGTTAGGTCTGAAATGAAATCTTACTCATGCTTTCGATTTGCATTTATCTTATTACTTGTGAAATTGGGCATATTTTCACTTTTATGGGTCATTTGGGTTTTCTGTTGGGATGATTATCATTTTCTTAATGATTTGTGTGTATTCCTTTCTTATCACAGACACCTAATTTTGAATCTATTAAAAGTATTGCAAAAATTTTATCTTAGTTTATGGCTTGTCTTTTAAATTTATGTATTGGGTCTTATCATAAAAATTTGCATTTTAATACATGAGGATTTATCAAAGTTTTTCTTAAGGTGCTCTGCTTGGTGCATCTGTTAAAAGAGATCATCTCTGATCCCAATGACATAAAGATATGCTTTTTAAAATATAAAGTTTTGATTTTCATATTTAGATATTTAGCTCCTCTAAAACTGATTTTGCATGTGTTCTGAAGTGGGGTTCTAATTTTATTTAGTTCTCATGTGGGTTCATTGCAGTGATTGAGACTCTGCCTCCATCTCTCCTTTTTTGATGTGTAACACGTGACCCGCGTCCTCTAGGAGATCTTTTCTGGGAGCCAGCCCTGGGCTAGCTGCCCTCTGTCCCACCTCGAGGCGTGCGGAGTCTTTGTCTGCCCTGTCTCTGGCAAGCAGGTGCTTTCCTGCCCCCTGGGAGGGATCCTGAGTCCGTGAGGGTGGAGTCTGTGCTTTGATTTCATCTCGACCCTTCCTGTTGAAACCACAGAGTGTGACGGGAACCAAGACGCTGTGCAGATGGAAAGGAGCACGGGCTTTGCAGTCCACAGACCCAGGTTCAAAGCCAGCTCTGCCCCTTAGTAGCAGCGTGATCTTGCACCAGTGCCTTAACCTCCGTGGCCTTCATATCTGTAAAGTGGTGATAGGCACGTCCGCCTCACGGGTGGTGATGGACAGATTAAATGCACTGACCCAACTTGGTAGAGGTAGGATCTTTGAAAAGTAGTTTTCTTTCCTTGCCTATCCAGATTGGGGAAGAACCCAAATTAGCATGACAATACATCGACCACCAGGATTATTCTCCTCCTGCAGTAAGATTTAATAACCAGTCAAATTTCCTGGCATTGTTCCAGGCACCTCGGGTGATCTGCTGAACACCTTGACCTTGTTCTTTAGGGGCTTATCTTTTCAGTCCATTACCATTCTGAGGTTTTCCTCTTGAAGTCTTCCGGAAAACAGGTGTCTGGGGACCTCTCCGCACAAATGAAAGCTTTTATTTTAGCATTTGGCAGTGATCTGAGAAGTGGAAATGCACCTTTATGCTAAGCCCACACCATTGTACCCTTTGTAAAGTGTAGTCTGTGGACTGCCCCTCTGACTTGCCCCCTGCTGCTGAAGGGTCCAGGCTGGCCCTGGGGGCGGGTCAGCCTGGCAGCCTGGGGGCGGCCGCCTGCTCTTTCTGTGTGCCCTTACAGCTCGCACCCTGAGATGCTCCGGCTTCCTGGTGCTCTCCCACCTCCAGGCTCTTGCTCATGCTGGCTCCTCTGCCTGGAATGCCCTTTCTCTTTGGCGAATCCTGAATCCCGCGAAGTTCAATTCAAATATCAGGACCGTTCCCTGAGATTCCCCCCTCTCCCCCAGCCACACACACATACTCCAGGCAGCATTACCTCTTCCACCTTTGTGCATCGCCAGCACTTATAAAACTATGCTGAATTGCTGTTCACTCATTCATTGGTTCAGCAAATATTCATCGAGCACCTACTATGTAGCAGGCACTGACCCGGGCTCTGGGGAGATAGGTGGAAAGGCAAATGCCCCTGCACCCAAGAAGTTTACCCCCCAGTGAGTTATCAAAGCTTTCTGCCTTTCCTCCTGGCCTCACATCCGTGTGGGATGATGTTCCTGTTTGTGTATTTCCACTGCTGAGAGCGGTCATTTGAACTGTGCTTTTACCAGAGGAGATGGACATTCCAGATAGAGGAAACGGATGCCCCGAATGTGGAGAAGACACTTAACTGTTTGCTGGGCAAATGATCCTGGCGTGATCGTATTCAGATCCTGGGGGCTGAGAGTTATAGAGTCTGTTTCTTATCCCTTGGCCGATCCACTGAGCTCCAAGCCCATGGGTTTGCATGGAAGCTGTGACTGAGCGCTCTGGAGTCAGGCTGGCTGCATTTACATCTCCGTTCCACCCCTGTTTCCAGCCATGGGGCCTGTGCCTTGGCTTCCCATCTGAATAATGGGTGATTCTGTTTCCTATTGCTGCTCTAACAAATGACCATAAACTTATTAGCTTAAAATGATACATTTTTTATTCAACTCCTCTGGAGGACAGCAGAAGTCCAGAATGGGTCTCACTGGGCTGCGTTCTCTGGAAGCACTAGGGCAGAATCTGTTTCCGAGCCTTCTCCGGCTTCTAGAGGCTGCCTGCACCCAGTCCTCGGCTCCTGGTCCCTTCGTCCACTTTCCAAGCCTCAGTGTAGCATCTTTACGTCTCTTCTCTCCTCTGACCCTCCTGTCTCCCTCTTATAAGGATCCCTGTGGTCTCATTGGGACCACCCAGATGACCCAGGACATTTTCCCTATCTCAAGATCCTTGATCACATCTGCAAAGTCTCTTTTCCCAAATAAGGTAACATGTTCTCGGGTTCTGGGAGATGAGGGTGTGGACCTCTTTGGGGGGGCGTTATCTCACCTCCCGTAATGGGTAGGAGACCACCCATAACTTCCCCACTGGTTTGTTGGAAAGACTCCAGGAGAGTCATTCATTTGTTCATTCGTTCATTCAGTAAGTATTTACAGTGTGCTTCCCCTGGGCTGGGCACAGCTCACAAAAAATGTACAAAAATTCCCTGCCCTTACACCATTTCCATTTTAATCAGGGGAGACAGACAAACCAAATAAATAATTTTATAATTATATAAGATATTGGAGCATTAGCTAGACAAAAAAGGGAGAGACGGAGTGGGGGGCTGGGCAGGGCATTGTCTTCTCAACAGGACGTGCCTGCTGGGCTTCCCTGGGAGGGTGCACTGGAGATGACTCGGTGAGAGAACACTACGTAAATGTATGTTAAGAATAAGTTTAAATACCCCGATAGGCAACCCAACCCCTCCTTGTTGCTCCTCCTCTTATAAAATAAAATCCTGGTTATTCTGCAGGTAGTATTCATTGAAATCCACTGGGCTTTTGCCAAGAGGCACTCTGAGCTTTGAATGGGCCATTTCAGTACAGAGTGTGACATACCAGAAAATTCAAATGCTATTATAGATTTTCCTCCCTTTTGGCTCTTTTTAGAGTACATTTCTGTTGTAGCCAGCCCCTTCCCCTGCTCCTTCTCCTGTGTCAGCAGGAAAGCAGCTTGTTGAACCTGGCACTGGAATTTACTTTGAGATAGAGGCTGCAACGTGAGGTTTTGAGAAACAGAAACTCTACAAGGCTGAGGTAGAAGCAGGAAGGGAAGAGAGAAATCCTTTATGCATTCAGACAGTTGCAGCCACTTGTGCCAGCCTGAGGGAGGCCAAGTGTTGGGAGCCCAGGCCTTGCAGGCTGGGTGCTCCGCTTCTGCAGGGCCCAGTCCTGGGTCCGTCAGCATTTGGGGACATTGATCCCTTAGGCCTTTTTCTCAGGCCAAGAGGGATTATGTTCAGCAGACGCAGATCTATCCAAGAACATTTTCTGAGTGTTATTTCAAGTTCAGGAATCCAGGCAGTTTGCAGGCAACATGTCCCCACATATGTCTCCATCAGGGAAAGCTGAATTGTGCTTGGGGCAAACAGAGAAGCTGCTTCTTGCTGTTGATTGTTTTGGAAATTAGATTCTTAAACAATTCCTTGTGTGTTGGAATGAGAGGGTGGGCAGCTGTCCCAAGCCCTGGAAGCGGGACCCAGGCCGCCACGGAGACTGCTCTTCACTCTGGAGGCATTGAGAAGAAAAACGATACCTGGGGCTTTTGATGTGCCAAGCACTATTTTAAGTACTTTGCAACTATTATCTCATTTAATCCTCCTAATGACCTTAGGAAGTCGGTATTATTGCCATCATTTTACATAAATGGAACTGAGACATAAAGAGGACAACTAACTTGCTCAAAAAGTAGTAAGTGTTAGAAAGAAGATATTAACCAAGCACTGTAGTTCCAGAGTCTGAATTCTTAATTACTAAATGAAAAGAGGGGTTGTCTTAGTTGTGTTCCCCCAGAGATAGACCCCTTGAGATGCACCTGCTTTATCGAGGACATGGTTTATCCAGGTGCACCAGTGGTGGGGGGAGGGGAGGTGATATGGGGAAGGGAAGGCCGATGCCACTGGGGTGCAGAGGCCACGGTGGGCAGTGGCCATGGTGGGCAGCTGAAACTTACTCCTGCAGGGAAGCTCTGGGAAGCAATGGAAGATGCACTTCCGAGAATGATGTCTTCGGGGGATGATGGAGCTGGGGTGTTTATACTCCTGAACCCACCAATTGTCCAGTAAATCTGTTTCAGGGTGGGGGTGGGGGTGGGGTGGGGGTGTTCACTCCCAGGCACGTGTGACCCACCATGCATGCTGGAAACGTGGGGACCCCCCGCCAGGAGGGCTGCTGTCTGTGAGGATGCAGGTGCTGGCTACTGGAAGTCAAGCTGTCCTTGCCGCAGGGGTATGAGGATCTGGGGGTTTGGGGGTGGATCGTCGTTGGTTTCAGGCTTGTGACTGAAACTTGTAAACTCATGCATCAAAGTGAAGCAGGTTAACAGGGACTTAGGTCCTGATTCCTAAAACCAGGCGATCACCTTTGAACCAAGAACACAATAACAAGCAAAGCCAATGTTGTGTGCCAGGCATTTTCTTAAGTGTTTTATTTACTCTCATTATCTAAGTCTGACAATGACCCAGAGAGGTGGACTTTTTCACTCCCATTTTCTGGATGAAGAAACTGAGATTGAGACAGTGGAACCCCCAGACTAGTTAGATGGTGGAGCCAGAATTTGAATCTAGATCTATCTATTCCCAAATACTGTGCTCTTAATGGCTGCAGACGTTTAATAGTAGAAAAACAAATGATTGCTTATGTAAGAATATAGGTTCTTTGAGGGCAGGGAATAAACCTTCTCATCCGTACACCCCCATCACACACCAGTGGTTTTCAATGAGGGCAATTTTGTCCCTCAGGGAAAAATGTCCCCCATTTGGCAATGTTTGGAGACATTTTTGGTGTCCCAGCTGGAAGGCGGATACTGGGTAAAGGCCAGGGATGAGGTTCAGAATGCTAACAGGATAACTCCATAAGACAGAATTAGCTGACTCCACATACCCAATGGTGCCAAGATTGAGAAAGTTTGTTCTACATAATGTTCCACACTTGTGAGGCTTAGTAAATGTGGCTTAGGCGTCTGAATGCTGGGTGGTGGGCATGCAGACGTGCCCCCCTCCAAAGGTGGTAGGGGCTGAAAATGAAATAAATCCCATGAAGAGTTTAGAGTTCACCAGGAATTTTCACATGTATCGTCTCATTTGACCATCACAAAGTCCCAAAGGGTCATACAATTGATGGCCCTGTCACCATTGCAGAGATGAGGGAAATTGAGCGACTTCTGAAGATGTCAGGGCTCTGGGGATGCCGCTCTGCCTGACTCAATCCAGGGCTCTTTAAACTGTCCCACTTGCTTTCAAGCACAGTTAAAGGTGAGGTTTCGATTCACTATGGGTAAGAAAGTCGAAGTGAGTTTGTTATGGCAAAGATAAGAAGGTATATCTATTAGGATGCTTTTGGCTGCAAGTGACAAAATCAGAACTCAGATTTGTTTCATTGATAAAGACCCTTATCTCATGTAACAAGAAGCCTTGAGGTATGGAGGCTCTAGGATTGTTAACTCAGTGGGTGAACTATGACTTTTAAAAACTTTTTATTTTGAAATACTTTCAAACTTATAGGACAATTAGAAAATTAAAATAAACCCCAAACAGATAACTCCAACATACCCCTATCCCCAGGTACCCAGATCCACCCATTTTAACACTTTGCTACATTTGCTGTATCCTTCTATCTGTCCATCTGTCCATCTATCTGTCTCCCTATCTACCAATCTGTTTTCTGGGCACATGAATGTAGGTTGTATACATCATGCTCCTTGGACACTTAATACTGCTCTGCACATTTCCTAAAAACAAACATGTTAACTAATATAGCCACCTTAAATGTACTTATCGAGTTCAAAACTTTTAACACTCATATAAATCTTACAGTCTATGTTCTAATTTTTTCATATATCCCAGTAATGTACTTTGTGTGTGTGTTGAGGACTGACTTTCAGCAGATTACAGCTCTGCTATGTGTGAAACCCCAACTCACAAGCAGGTCATCTACAAATTGATATGAATTGTTTTTTTTCCATTTGTTTGTTTTTAGGAGGTACTGGGGATCAAGCACATGGGAAGCAGGTGCTCAACCTCCAATAATGTCCTTTTGAGCCTTTTCCCCTCCCTTATTAGGTCCTGCCCAGGATCATGTATTACATTTAATTGCCATTGTCTCTTTAATTGCTCTTTCTTTTTTTTCAAGGGAGTGGATGTGGCTCAAGTGGTTGAGTGCCTGCTTCTCACATGGGAGGTCCTGAGTTTGGTCCCTGGTGCCTCCTAAAAACAAAAACAAACACTAAGCAAAGAAATGAAAAAACCAACACCGGGGAGCCGATGTGTCTCAGTGGTTGAGCACTGGGTTCCTGCATATGAGGTCCCAGGTTTAATCCCCTGCCCCAGTACCTCAAAAAAAAAAAAAAAAAAAAAAAAAGATACATATAACATAAACTTTCCCATCTTAACCACTCTATACATACCATTCAGTGGAATTAATCATATGTACAATGTTGTGGAGTCCTCACCACCTCACTTATTAAAACTTTCCCATCTCCCCAAACAGAAACCCTGTACCCATTATTCATTAACTCCCATCACCTCTACCGCCCACCCCTGGCAACCTGTACTATAATTTCTCTTTCTGTGAGCTTGCAAATTCTTTGATATTTTCTTTGTTGCTTCCATGGGGCTTAAATGGTAAATCTGTAACAATTTCATTTGCTTTGATACCAGCTTAACTTCAATAGTATACAAACTGTTCTTTTACTACTCTGTCCCCTCACATTTATATAGTTCTTGTCACAAACTTGTCATAATGTTTATACATTATGAGTCCAAATCCATTGATTTATCATTATGTATTATGCATTTATCTTTTAGATCATTTAGAAAATAAAAAGTGTAGTTACAAACCAAACATACATTACTGGCATTTTTTTTTTACCTGTGTTATTATCCTCCAGAGATCTTTACCTCTTCCTGCAGTTTTGATCTATTGTCTATTGTCCTTTCCTTTCTTTTTTTCTTTTTATGTCTTTATTTATTTTTTTACTATTACATTAAAAAAATATGAGGTCCCCATATAACCCCCACCCCCCTTTCCCCACTCCTCCCCCCATAACAACAACCTACTCCATCATCATGAGACATTCATTGCACTTGGTGAATACATCTCTGAGCACCGCTGCACCTCATGGTCAATGGTCCACACCATAGCCCACACTCTCCCACAGTCCACCCAGTGGGCCATGGGAGGACATACAATGTCCAGTAATTGTCCCGGTAGCACCACCCAGGACAACTCCAACTCACAAAAACGCCCCCACATCACATCTCTTCCTCCCACTTCCTACCCCCAGCAGCCACCATGGCCACTTTTTCCACACCAATGCCACATTTTCTTCGATTACTAATCACAATAGTTCATGAATAGAATATCAGTAAGTCCACTCTAACCCATACTCTATTCCTCCATCCTGTGTACCTTAGAATGGTTGTGTTCACTCCACATCTATATCAAGAGGGGGCTTAGATTCCACACGGATGCTGGATGCAATTCTCCTGCTTTCAGTTGTAGGCACTCTTGGCTCCATGGTGTGGTGGTTGACCTTCTTCACCTCCATGTTAGCTGAGTGGGGTAAGTCCAATAAACCAGAGTGTAGGAGTTGCAAGTCTGTTGAGGCTCAGGGCCTGGCTATGACATGGTCAGTCCAGAGATTCAGGTCCCCTGGGTATACACTAAACCCCAGCACCAACTACAAATCCAGTAAAAGTAACAGGAGAGATTTGTGAACTAAGATCACATCTGAGTCCAGCTCCATCACACAGAAACATGAACTCCAAAGTAGGGCCAACTGAGATGGCACTGAACTCCATCTGCCATGACCATAGAACCTGTGGGTCTCTGTAGCCCTCAGAAGAACCAATACCTGGGGTTGTATCTACTTTATCTGTCTCTGGGACTCTGCTGAAGTGTGCATAAGGGCAACCCCTCTGATAACCTCCTGGCTCTTTTTGGAGACTCATAGCCATATAAACTCATTTGTCCTTTCCATTTCCCCCTTGATTCAGATCAAAAAGCATTTTTAACTCCTGTTATTATATGTAGACTGAGATATTCTGCTGGTCTGAGTTGACTTTTTTATTCAAGGTCATTTTCTAGTTACATCATAAGCTGGTACTTGTTAGTGATCCCTCAGCATCAGGGAGGCTCATCCCCGGGAGTCATGTCCCATGCTGGGGGGAAGGCAACACATTTACATGCTGAGTTTGGCTTTGAGACTGGCCACATTTGAGCAATATGGAGGCTCTCAGGTGGTAACTCATAGGTGCCCTGCAGCTCTAGGCCTTGTCCTTATTTCAGGTGCACAGGCTCACAAGCATAGTCATTAGTATCAAGGGCTCATTGTTGGGCCTTCCTTCTTTTTTGGTCTTTGCCATTGCACTTGGGACATTGTTGCTGTTCCTTTAGGGACTGTGATAGAGCTCCCCTGGCTAGGAACTCAGCACTCCCTCAGTTGTTGTTTTTATTGTAACCATTATGAAAATATCCAAATATTTTTATGTATCCTGAATATATGGCCTGGAGAACTCCCTGCCAACCATGTGTCCCCTGTCAATAACATCCCACACCAGTATTCCTCCCCTGCCATTGTTGAACCTCTCTGTGATCCAAAACTTCTTAAAAAATGAAGCCAAATATATTGCCAGGTTGCATTAATAGTGATGAGTTTAAAGGTTAGATATAGAATACATATTAATTTAGAAAAATTAAGGTAAAAATAAATTGGGGTATCAAAAAATTTAAAAATGCAAAAGCTTTGTTTTTGATGTTTTGCCTTCCATCACTGCAATAAGTGTTGCCCTGTATGCAAATTGGCAAGACAACTTCTTCCATCTTTTCCTCAGTGTCTACATCCTTCTTTTTCTTTCTTTTTTTCCCTAATTATTAAGCTTATTCACAAAAGTTTTAGATCACAGTAATTCATATGTACAATATACAGTACTCCCACATATCCAACATAAAACTCTTTTCCCTTCCACAGCAATAATCTTTTTACATATTCATACTATATTTACTGAAACTGATGTACAGATATTGAGACAATAGCTTTCAAACAAGGTAACATTTGGGTTTACATTGTGGTTTATATTTTAGACTATACAATTTTCTAAATTTTTAGTTATCTTATGTTTTACATTATGGTTTACATTTTAGCCTATCAGCCCCTATATATTTTTGGTGTAATTTAACATGTCTTATATCCATCCTTGTGTAATCTTGTGGAACACTTCTATTGCCCACACAGTTACATTGATTCCATCTATTCAATACCTCTTTCCCCTGCCCCTTAGGGCCCACAGTGATAGTCAGTCTTCATTGCTTGAAGGACCATGTTCAGAGATACTTGCAACAGTGTTGAGGGCTTGACATGCTCATCTGCCCTAATGCATTGGGAGCCACCATTTCTCTTGCGAGATACAATTCCCCTATTTGAGAACATCAGTCCTCCCCAGGATGTGGGCATACCTTCACTGTCATTATATGGATCTCTATCCAATGATATAACCCACTATGTCAAAATGAGGACTCACATATTCTCTAGGAACCTGTCCTGCATCAGATTATCCCCTTTAAGCATCTTAAACAGGTAACCTTCCTTATTATAATTTTGAAAAAGTTTTCTCAGCATTATACTTTCAACCAAATACCTGACAATCTCCTATGTTCGTATGTAGCCCCACCCTCCCCCCAATTTCTTGGGCAATATTATCCATCCTCCCATCCCTAGCCCCGCTCAAGTCTGCAAAGCCCCACCCAAAGGTAACCCTTTGCCCCCATTTTATCCCTTTCTTGTACAAATATTTACCTCCAGCTTATCATAGATTTCACCCATGTAGGTGTCAGCTTACATCCTTCCTCTACCCCCCAATTTCCTTTAAGCCTATCTTCCAGTCTCTAGCTCTCTGAGGCAGCTTGATTTACTTATTTCATATCATTGAGGTCATGTAGTATTTTTCCTTCAATGCCTGGGTTGCTTCACTCAACATAAAGTTCTCAAGATTCATCCATGTTATCACGTTTTTTGGTAGTGTATTTGTTCTTAAAGCTAAGTGGTATTCCATTGTATGTATATACCACATTTTATTTATCCATTCATCTCTTGATGGGCATTTGGGTTGATTCCAACTTTTGGCAATAGTGACAATGCTGCTATGAACATTGGTGTGCATATATCGGTTTGTGTCCTTGTTTTCAGTTCTACTGGGTATATACCCAGCAGTGGAATTGCTGGGTCTGTCCTTTCCTTTCAACTTGCAAAACTCTCTTCAGTATCTCTTTTAGGGCCAGCCTAGTGGCAATGAACTCCCTCAGCTTTTGTTTATCGCAGATGTCTTCATTTCTCTCTCATTTCTGATTTGGCTGTATTCAGCATTCTTGGTTGGCCATTTTTTGCTTTCAGCACTTTAAACATGTCTTCCCACGACCTTCTTGCTTCTATGGTTTCTGATGAGCAATTGATACTTAATCTTACTGAGGCTCCCTTGTACATTACTTTTCTCTTGAGGCTTTCAGAATTCTCTTTTTATCTTTGACATTAGACAGTTTGATTATAATAAGTTGTGGCATGGATCTGTTTGGATTTATCTGGAATATGGCTGTTAGAGGACTCTTTTGTCTCTTTCATCCTTTTCATTGGTCACATCCTCAGGCTAGTTGTAAGATGTGTTAGATCAAGACATGGCAGCAACAGAAAAAGAAAAGGGTCCTTCTACTACTATCTTCTTAAGAATGAGAAAATGTTTTTCAGAAGTCTTCAAGATGATTTCCCCTCCCTGGTAAGAACTGGGTGCCATGCCCATCCCTCAACCAGTCACTGGTAGAGCTACTGTGCTGACTCAGAGCAGGGGTACTCAACTAGGGGCAATTCCCCCTCCCTCAGCAAGAGATTTTTGGCTGTCATGGCTGAATGGAGGGAAAGGTGCTACTGGCCTCGAGCATGCAGGGCCAGGGCTGCTGCTGAATATCGTAGGATGCACAGGACAGCCCTGCCCCACGGCCGGAGTGATCTGGCTCATAAGAGCATGGTCCAGAGCACAAGAACCCCTGGCAGAAAGCCGCAAAGGTTTAGTTCTGAGTCTCCTGGGGGAGGGGTGGTCACCCGAACAAGGCGGAGTTCTCCTGCAGCATGGAGGAACGGAATCTGCTGCAGGACTGTGCACATTTTTGATGACCGATGTCGGTGGAGACATGTACAGCTCTTTTCTGCAAAATGTCTCTGGGTGCCTCAGACAGACAGTGCCGTGGCCTAAACGGGCCATTGGTCTGACCCTGCCTGGCATTTCCTATCTCCTCAGGCTTCCTGCCAAAGCCTGAGGATAGGACGTCACCTCTGGCAGGAGATCACTCAGGATTAATTGGTGGTGAAGCCGTGTCCCACTTTGAACCTCTCCTGCGGTCAGAGCAGTGAGGATCAGTTTCCGAGGGGTCTGAGATGGGTCTTGCTGCTGCAAAGGATGTTTGACTAGCCAGAGACCCCTGGTGAACACAGCGGGAAGGAAGACCATTTTAAACCTGCTTCCTTTTCTGGAGGGGAATTTCTAATTTCCCCAAAGGAGGGCATTTGTATTCTTACTGATGCCACTTCGTGGGTTTGAACTCCTGGGATACATTTGCATATGGCAAACCTCATCAGAAATCCTCGAGCCAAGTCCGCAGCGATGTGATGCAAAGCACCTAAGAGACCTTTGGCCACCCAGCAAGGAATGGCCACCCACTTAAACCTACAACAAACCAATGATGGGTTTCCCCAAAAGAGATTTTTTTAAAAATTGCTTTTGAATAGAACTGTTTTCTGCCAGATGCTTGTTTATAATAAATATTTAATTCAAGACTAGTTTCTTTGCATTGCTCAATAATTCACAGGTCATCATTTGATTGGGGAACAGAAGTCTGTTTAATGTTTAAGTCAGCAGATCACATCTATCAGCACAATTGTCTGCCAATCTTTGAGTGCTTGTCTTGTGTCCCATGCTTGCTGTTAGAGTCACAGTGGTGAAAGAGGCCATTCCTTGCCCCCAGGAGCTCAGAGTCCAACAGGGGAGACAGACCCAAACATACATTTCAGTGCCGTGGAAGGAAACATTGACAACTATTCCAGAAACAGCAGAAATTGGACAGCATTTAAATGATAAAGATGTTGACCCATTTCATAAACATTTATTGAGCCTTACTATATATCAACCATTGTGCTTGGGATTGAAAAAGTATGTGGTTTTTCACATCCTGACTCCCCAAGAGCTTTTCAAGAGCAGGTAGTTCTAGTACAATAGAATGACTGTTTCATTAAAGGTATATGCAGAATGTAATGATAGCCTAGAAGAAGAGTGACTTAATTTGATGGCTTGAGGGTAGACTTGGGAAAGACATCACACAGATTGAAAAAAGACACAGAAAAGAAAAGAAGGCAGAAAGGAGGGCAGGAAGTCAAATGTCTCAATGCACCAAAAAACCATGAAGACATGATTTTAAAATCTTTCTGCAGCCCCTTGCATTGGTCAGGCAGAGGGTACCTGGATATCAAGCACCCTCATGCCTAACACTATGACACCTAGACTTGGGGGCTGTGCAAGAAAAGCCTTAAGCACAGAGAACTGGCCTTAGAAAATGAACAATTTGACTGCTGGGGGCAGGTTAGGACACTGGAAACCATTTGAAGACCCTGCAGCACTAAACTGTGTGGTTTGGGTTACCAATGCAGTAGGAATTCAGGGCAGGGGCTGAAGTGGTTGCAGGAGACTTCCCAGATGAGATAATTGAAGGTTGGTGGTGCTTTTGTAGGATATTGAGAATTAACTACTTAAGTCGTGCGAAGTAGAAAATCGCCTCCTGACCTTTCCAGCTTTGGGAGGCTACATGGCAGAGGATTGTGTTCGGCAGGCAATGAAGATAAAGAGTTAGCATTTAAGGCTTGAACTTGCTACTGCTGTGGTCCTAGAGGCTTCCTGAGCAGGCCTTGGAAATGCCACTCTGCTCATCATGTGGCATGTTGGAAAAATGAGTTCAACAGGCCTGTACTGAATCCCAGCTGTGCCTTTCACCAGCTGTGTGACTGGGGACACGTTATTTAACCCCTTTGAGACTCCATGTTCTCCTCTGTGAAGGGGGGAGGGGAGATAATATCTAAATTGTAGTATCCTCAAGAGATTAGAAATAACCTGGAAAAATTGTCTAGTGTAGTTTAAAGTGCAGGTAGCCAATTGGGTATAGCTATAATGGATGAAGTGGGATGTGCTCAGCTGCAAGTAAGAGAATCTTGACTCAAAGTTGTTTATAAAAAGTATAAATTTTTTTTATCATGTATAACCAGAAGCTCTGATATAGATCAAGCTTTGGGATTGATGGATTTAGTCACTCAGTGTCATTATCCAGGTCCTTTCCTTCTCTCTGCTCTTCCCTCCTCAGTGTTGGTTTCACTCCTAGGCTGGTACCAAAAGGGTTGCTGTAGTTCCAGGCATTACATCCGGACACAGACATCTTGTAGCAGGAAAAAGACTTTATCTTCTTGTGGCCCCCTTAGGAGTGAGTAAGTCTTCCCTAGAACACTCACACCCCCCACCAGTAGCTTTCTCTCATGTATCATTGTACAGGATTGGGTCAAATTCCTGAGCCATATACTGATAGGATGTATTAGTTAGCTATTGGTGCATAGCAAATTATCCCCAAACCTAGCAGTTTGAGACAACAAATGTTTATTATCTCACAGTTTTTGTGGGTGAAGAATTCAGTAGTGACTGAGCTAGGGGATTTTCAGCTTGTATCCCCTGTGAGGTTGCAGTCAAGATAGCAGCCAGAGTTGCACTCATCTGAAGGCTAGTCTGAGGCTGAAGGACCTGCTTCCAACATGGCGCCCTCACACAGCTGTTCACCACGAGATCCTCCCTGTAGGGCTGCCTGACTGTCCTCCTGTCATGGCAGCTGGCTTCGCCCAGAGCAAGGGATCCAAGAGAGAGCAGGCAGGAAGCCACGTGTCTTTCTGGACCTCTTGTCAGCAGTCACAGACCATCATTTTGGCCACAGCCTAGTCATTTGGCATGAGTCACTGAGCCCAAGGGAGGGGGATGAGACTCCACCTCTGGAAGGAAGGAGTATCACAACATGTATGGACATCCTTTAAAACCACCATACGAGCAGTGCAATAGAAATCCCATGATTGTCTGAGAACAGTTAGCTGGTGGTTGGGGATAGAGCGCATGTGTGGAAGCCAACCCCAAGGTCTGCCCTACTATTACACTAACAACCACACAGAGAACAATCATGTGGCACCTACTGTGTGCATCTCATTGACTGGATGCTGAGGGGGCCACGGGGAAGAGGCAGAGGTGGACCCTGGAAATGATGGTGAGGAGGGATTTATACATTCACAGATGGGGAACGGGTTGGTAGAGCACACGATCATACCAAAGGTATTGGTTCGCATTTACTGAGCACGTAACGTGCGCCAGGCACTGTGCCTGTGTTATATTGACCTCTTATAGCACCCCTGGGAGACAGCAACATTATCTCTATTTTACAGACCAAGAAACAGGCTCAGAGGTGTTAAGTGGCCTGCTGAGACCACATAGAGCTGGGAGCGGGCATAGCTGGAACTCCAGCCCCGCTTGGAGCCCAGGCTTAAGCAATACTGGTATTTCAAAGAACTTCAGGGAAAGTGTCTTGCCTTAGAAACTTGCATAGCTTGTTCAAAGTAAGGCTTTTATATAACAATTTAAGTTTAGGGAGTAGGTACAGCAGAGTGAGTAATCTCTCTACAAAAGAATTTGTCACTTTATTGAACCTTTACTGAGCATTCTCCGTAATTATCAAGCCCACACCCCTCCCAGTGCATTGCAAATATGATTCAAAATTTCTTAAGTTTGACTTTGCACACCTTCTCCTGGAATTCCTACTCTGTATTATACCTTCAGGAGGCTGGGTGGTTGGAAGAATTCACTTATAAAAATTAGCTTGTGTAACTGGGGAGGTCTCATGGAAGAAGTGGTGTCTTAAACATTAAATTTGCCTTTTTATTATAAAGGTAATACGGTTTATTGGAGTAAAAAGTTAATTGCTGTTAATTAGCGCCTATAACTCCACCCACTCAGATCCCCACTCCAGGATGGAAATTTGCAGGGGAGGAGAGAGGGTGGGAGTCAGGAGCCGCTGCTTGGCCCATGTGCTCTGAGACCAGTAGCGCTGGGAGGTGCTTACGGCAGGGGCGGGGCGGGAAAGGTGTCCCTTGCAGAACTGGAGGCAGAAGTGGAGCTCACAGGCTGTGACTCTTCCTGCCAAACAGACAGGGTGGGTCTCCTGATGGCCACCCAGCCTCTCCCAACAGTCGCCACTCGTCTACCCCAACAACCCCTGTATCTCAGCCCCCAGAATTGGCTATTGAGGAACAGAGGCAGATGTAGAGAGTCAGAGGCACGGATGTGTGAGCGTGTGTTGGGTGTGTGTGCACGGGGATGTGTGTGTGGTGTGTGCTTGGTGTGAATATGAATTTGTGTGACTGAGTGTGGGTTTGTGGATGTGTGTGTGTGGAGTGTGGCTATGTATTGTGGATGTGTGCACTTGTGTGTGTGTAGGTGAGCGTGTGTGTAGGTGAGTGTGGATTGGTGTGTGTGCTCTGAGCGTGTGCAGTTGTGAGTGTGTATGTGTGTGGGTGTGACTGTGTGGCGTTGCTGCCCCCCTGTCCCTCCTGTTAAGTGGAAAGTGCAGGAAAGTCTCTGCTCCTGCGTCGCCCAGCTTTGGTGTCACCCAGGGGTGCAGTTTCCACCCTGGAGGGGGTCAACTCCCACTGGCCGCTGAGGGAGCAGGTGGGAGCGGCGCTGCGGGTGCTGCCCGGGCCCTTCTCCCGCGGGGAGCCCCTCCAGCCTGCCCCCCTCGCTGCCGTTCCCGGTCGCCCTGCTCTTCTCAGGCGACAGCGTTGGTAAGCCTTGCTCCTGTCCCTGCGTCTGGGGAGACGGGCTTTAGCAAAAGCCTTCAAGACTTTAGCTCCTTGCCTTTAATTTTCTCTTACTCTGTCTTTTAAAGTTTAAAAAAGCCAAAGAAAAGAAAACCTAGAAAGTGTGGTTTCTAACCAACCAGCAGTCACCTGACTTGCAGGGAGAGCGCGGCCGGTGGGTGCTGGCTGGCGCAGGGGCGTCCTCGCTGCCCCTCCAGGCACCTGCCTCTGTTTCCACCCGTGGGAACTCAGCTGAGAGCCCCTGGATGACCTAAATAAACCCTGGGCAGGCGGGGCGGACCTGTCCCCCTTCTCCCCTTCATTGTCACTCCGTCTCTTTCCCCTTTACTTGACCAGCCAGGCGGGCCCCATATTGGCGCAAGGGCCACCGAAGAAGAGAGGCAGCCGTGCTGGCTCCAGTCTAATTTAGGGCAGACCTCAAGTAAAGAGCCGCGATCTGCGGTGAGTGGGTGCGGAAAGAGGAAGCGCCGCCCTTGAGGGGGGACCCTGCCCTGCCTTCCAGAGGGCCGGTTGGAACTATCTCATAAGGCCAGGGGACATTTGGCAGTTCCTCGGATATTCTGGATCACCAAAACTGGGGGCATTTGGAGGCCAGAGGCTGCCCAAGGTCCTGCTGTGAACAGGACAGCCCCGGCAAGACTGCTGATCCCGCCCCAAATATCCCAGGGCCGAGGCGCAGGTTGAAACCCTGTCTAGGCAGAGGAGGAAGGAAAGCCTTTCCAGGAGCGGGAGGGGCCCCGGGGAGCTGGCGGGAGCTGGTCGTCTGGAAGGCGGGTGGGGGAGGTCCAGGGAGGGCTTGCAGACAGGAGGGAAACTTGTCAGGTGCCTCGCAATGGAGAGCCTTGAACGCCGAGCTAAGGAGTGAGGACTGTTTAGGGCAGAGTCGAAGGGTTTTGCGTAGGGGAGTGACAGGACCAAATGAGCTCTTAGGAGGAGCCCTCTGGACACAGCCTGGAGGGGGGGCGGAGGGGGTAGGGCTGGGCCCAGGCTGAGGACCCTCAAGTAGGGGCCAGTTTTACGGAGACACCCGTCGCTGTGTTTCCAGAGAAGGTTAGAATCGGTTTGGTAAATTCAGTGCAAAGGATTCCAGTTATACAACAGGGTCATTTTTCTATTCTGGTAGGAAAGCTGTGGAAAGAAAAGCAGCAGGGAGATAGCGCATCCAGCCTTTCACCTGGCTCCCGATGCCCTTTCAGCATACCGGACAACGATGGGGACAATTGGCATTTCCCAACCAGAGCAGAATTCTCCAGCAGCCCAAGCTCTGAAGCATGTCCTGGTGACAGGGGAGCCCTGAAGTGAGGGGTCATCGAAGAGTGGGTTGTCTGCCTCTACAGAGGGGAGTCTCCTGGGGTGGAAGGGGTTACCTGGTAGGGTAGACGGAGTGATTAGAAAGGAGGGAGGCTCTGGTATTTCGGGGAGCCTTCTGATCTCAGTAATGCACATTTCAGGGGCGTTAGCAGTGGCATCTGAACAACCAAAGTGGAAAGGAAATTAAATTCCATGGACACCTACTGACCACCTTAGCACAGTGGTCCTGGGAGTGCAGCTTCGCAGGCTTCACCGCACACCTGCTGACCCGAGTCTCCCGGCGAGCTTGAGAGCCCCCGGCCCCGGCGGTGCGAGACCTGGGAAAGACAGAGACTCCACGGGGCACTCGAGATGCTCCTTGAAGGATGGACGGGGAGAGCTGGGTTAGGACCCAGGAGAGTGTGGCAGGGGTGCAGAGGCAGGGTGATGTGGCACGTGGGAAGGATTTAGGGGAATCTAACAGGCCAGCTGGCCCGGGTGTGGGGGGTGAGAGGCGTGGGAGAGAAAGCCCGCACAGGTGAGTGGAGAGGAGGCCAAGCACCTTGTCCTGCTGGAAAGCCCTGAAAGGCCATCCTGGGTTCACAATCAGTGGGAGCCACAGACGAAGGTCAGGATGACTGCTGCAGGCTAAACCATCACTGTGTGATTTTGGGGGTAACACTTCACTTGTTTGGATGCTCCAAGCCAACAAATTACTGAATACAAAAACTCGATGATCATTTCTCAAAGTGTCCACTGAAGCTCCCCACGGTTCTTGACCTGGATGGAGGGGTCAGCTTGCATCAGAGGCCCATTTAAATTTTCTCCCAGTTTTGCAGGTTCTGTCGAGGACGAGGTCCTAGTCTGAGGTGCCATGTCTCCACACCAGCTTTGCTTCCTTCTTCACAAAACCTCGGCTGGTCTCAGGCTTGGCATCCTTGGCAGGCTCTTCCCCTTGCTAGAATTCACCTGCATCCTTTTGCATTCTTTGCATGTATCTGTGTGGCTGCCTTTACGTCCTGGTGAATGATAACTGGTTTTTCCCTTAGGGTACCGCAAATAAAGTTATCATTCAAAATACACTTAAGTGAAGAGGAACTTGATATAAAAAATGTTAAGTGAATTTAGAACAGCTGGTTTGTGGATGTAGCAAAAATCCCAAATATGGTTTTTGAATGATTGAGGTTTGGGAAACTCCAGTGTCAAATTTGCAGAGACAAGTGTAATCATTGAGGGATGGTTGGATGTGAGAAGGATGAGGTCAAGTTGTGGAGGCCTTAGGGCTAGGCTACCTTTGTTCTGCGTGGGAGACCGCTAAAGATTTTGCAGCATCGCTGTGATATGGTATAGGAACAGTGCAGGCATGTGTGCATGTGTAGATAAGTGTGTATGTGTTTCTATATAAACACATATGTAGACCCTATATATTACATATTATATTTTATATATTACATATTTCATATTATATATTATATACTATAGAGAAAACATGTATGTGTCTCTATGCATGTCTATATACATGTGTTTATATATACATGTGTATATGTATGCCTATATAGCCAGAAGTGCACATTACGTACACGTACACATGTGCCCAACATGCATGTGTGTCTATACATACACATGCGTGTCTTCATTTGCACATATGTGCGTGTGTGTGTAATGGAGTGGAGGCAGTACCTTGACTTTGGGACTCTTTAAGGATGCCAAGAGTCACCGAGGCTCCTGGATAGACAAACCTGCTTCCTCCCACCTCTGGCCATTGGAAGATGAGCGACTCCTTTAGGCACACATGATGAGTCTTCTTCCCAGTGCATGTCTCCGTCACACTAGGGTCAATTGGGGCCCAAGTTGCCAATCTCCGCCAGTCCCCGACCCAGCCGGAAGGCAGAAAGGGGAGGGCACCTTGCCTCCTTGGTCACAGGGAGCCTAGAGCTTTAGGTGGCAGATCTCCGCCCTCAAGGCAGCCCGGCGCAGGGAGACATCCATCTCTGCCAAAGTTCTGTCCTCTTCCAGCAGCCCTTCCCGGCTGGTTGTTTGGCCTGGGGCCATAGGAAAAAAAAGGAGAAAAAGAAAGTGAGTCCATTACCTGTGTCCTCTTTGTTCAAGGATCCCCGTGGAGGGAGGAGGAAGATGCTGGCTGCCCGCCTGGGGCTGGGCTGGAGAACGTGCCTCTTGATGGGCGACAGTAAGCCGGGATCAGGGCAGCAGCAGCGGCGGCACCCAGCTTACACGGGAGGAAGAGGGAACCCCCCAGGGAGCTCTCAGAGCAGCTGCCCCTTTAATGCTGGGGGCACAGTGCCTTCTGGGGCCCCCCTCCCCTCCTGGACTGCAGGGGTGGAATGTCCCTTCACATCTGCCTCCCCAGGGCTCAGTCCAGCCCAGGCTCACCATAGCTCAGCTTGCCTGTCTGAGCATTTCCCAGATGCAGCAGATATTACCACCCCCATTTACAGATGTGGAAACTGAGGCCTGGAGGGGTTAAGAGCCTTGCCCAGGGGCACACTCCCTGTCAGTGGCAGCTCAGGCCTTCTTCTAAAGCCTCTCCTGCCCTCCACTCCTGGTTTCATTCCAAAACACCAGCCTATTTCCCCCCTAACATTTATTACCATCGCCAATTCTCTTGCTTCCTGTCGTGTTTAGTTTCTCCATGTCCGTCTCCCTCACCAGTCTGATGGCCGCGCCCCTTACCTCTTGGACTCACCTTGGAGGCTTAAAATAACATAATTTTATTCTTTTATCATTCCGGAGGCCAGAAGTTCAAAATCAAATTATGGCAGCCACAGAAACTCAACACAGATCCCAGTTTAGGCCTTTATTCTCCAGTTCCAGACTCGAAGTTCAGATGGTTCCTGGCCTCAGAAAGGTTAGCGTTCTTTTTATGTCGCCAGCTGGTATGGCAGAGCTCACTCCTGAGCAGATCGTGAGGCGCCAAACCAAAGAGGCTTTACATTCGAAGTTGCCTGGCGCTCGCTCAGGAACTTCCTGGGTTGCGCTGGTTTGCAGGTGGCACAATCCCCAGGGCAGGGGAAAGCGCCAGGCAAGGGGCCAGCATCAGCACCCGACTGCAAGGGCTGCGAGGCCTGCGCCCGTCTCTGGGGAGAGTGGCCGCGCCACCCCAGGGCCTCCCGATGTCACACAGTTGCACAGGTACTGCTGACACCACCCCTTCACTGTCTGGAGCGGATAAGCGGGAAGCAAACTAAGCGTGTTTCTGTTATATTTCCTGCCAGAACTGACAGTAATATTGAATGATGAGAGAAGCATCATTGTATAACATTTAATGATTAAAAAAGAAATCCACCCAAGCATGTGACGACGACTGGGAAAATCTCTGAAAATGATTCCTCCCAGTCCGTGGGCAGCCCAGCCCCTGCGCCTTGCCGGCGCTCCGTTTCCATCACCGGCAGGGAGCTCGCGGGATGCTGCGGCTTCCACTTAGTTTCCATGTTTCCAAGTTAACGGGTCACATTATGCAAACATGTAAAAAGCCACTGCATGAATAAGGCAAGGGACATTTTAATCACAGATGAGGTGAAACGTATGCCTCATCCCCCAAATAAATGTTGGGGCGTTAACTTTTAAGTGCTGCATTGGCCATTTCTATTGAATAGTTTATTCAGCGTTTCCATCCTCTTTTGAAAATGCTGCTTTTTATTTGAACCTACAGGACTGGGGGAGTGTGTGCAAATAGGTTGGGGAGGCAGAGTGTTCTCCTTGGAGAGCTCCGCTCCCCGACCTTCCAGTTTCCCAGTGGAACTTAGCCCCGTGATCTGGACTCAAGACCAGGTCAGAGCTTTGGGGAGAAAAGAGGGTTGGGAGAGCAAGGTCCCTAGTGACCCTGGAAGGTCAGGAGACCAATTGGAACTGTTTCCCTGAGTCCTCTCCCTTCCCGCATTTTGTATGATTCACATTCGCTGCAAAGACAAATAATCCCCCAAGTTACAATGGATGAATGCAGTGGTTGGTAAACTGTGGCCCATATCTGGCCTGCTCCTTGCTTTTATCAATAAAGTTTTATTGGAATAAGCCACACCCACTACTTTATGAATTGTTTATGGCGATATTCATGCTGCAGGGGCAGAGGTGAGTTGTGGCGACAGACTGTAGGGCCTGCAAAGCAAAAAATATTTGCCA
Source organism: Dasypus novemcinctus (assembly GCF_030445035.2). Classification (NCBI taxonomy): domain Eukaryota; kingdom Metazoa; phylum Chordata; class Mammalia; order Cingulata; family Dasypodidae; genus Dasypus; species Dasypus novemcinctus. The sequence continues at coordinate 63,815,736 of NC_080695.1, forward strand.
TTTGGCCCTTTACAGGAAAACGTTTGCCTTTTTCAATGGGCCAAGGCTGTTCCTGTGGGCAGCAGGCAGCTCCCTTCATGTGGGGACTTGAGCACCCAGTTACTTTGGTCTAGTTCCTGGGCCTTCCCCATGCCTTGGAGTTTTCTGCAAATAGTCAGTGGGGGCAGGGGCAAAGCACCCCACTGAAAAAACCCTGGCCCACATCCTTGGTAGGAACTAGTCACATGGCCACACCAGATGCAAAGGGTGCTGGGAAATGCCATCCCTGGCTGAGCAACTGCTTCCCAGAGGCAGTGCCAACTCTGTAAGGGGGTGGTTTTGTAAATAAAGTTTTATTGGAACACAGCCACGCCCATAGGTTTGCAAATTGCTTACAGCGGCTTTCGCATTACAAGGCAGAGTTGAGTTGCAGTGATCGAGACCAAAGGGCCCGCGAAAACAGAAACATTTGCTATCTGGCTCTTTGCATTAATTATGAACTGATAACTGCCTCCACCATGCCCTGCCCCATTGCACTGAATTGCCTGGATTTGAATTATTGCTCTGCTGCTTATTTAATTTAAACACGGTGCCTCAGTTTACTCATCTTTGAAATTGGTACAGCGGTACCTGCCTCCTAGAGCTGTTGCTCAGTGCAGGTCTGGCTGGGGGCAAACCTCTGACAAATGTCAGCTATCAGTAACTTGACCGAAAACCAGGGACACCTCAGCAAGTTCCCTTGCAAAGTACATTGTAATATGTCCCAAACCACCTGTGCTTCTCTGGGGGAAGCTGTGTGCGCTGCGAAAGGGGACAGTCCCCCAGAGCTTTGCTCAGGCCAAGGCAGAGGGGACAGAGAGAGGGTGGAGAGTCCAGGGACAAGGGCCTCTCTGGAACGCCTCGGAGGAGGGACGAAGGAGGAACGCTGGGAGCCGAGAAAGGGTTTGGTTGGTGGGTTCTGGCCTTGCCCCTGGAGTGGGCAGTTACCGCGACAGCGCCCCCTGGTGACGGGTGAAGGCGCCCCTGAAAGGGACTGGAGGTGCGGGGCAATGCAGATGTTAATACCACAGTGACCGCCAGCAGAGGCTCCTCTCGCTAGCTTCTCCCTCCCCACCAAGAAGCCAAGGACACTCAAAACCCTTGCCTTGACTCTCAGAGAGGCACGGGGAGGCTGGAAGGGCAGGATTTCCTGACCCGTTTTGCAGTTGGCCACGTGGAATTCCTGCGAGACCCTCCAGCCTCACCCAGCTGGTGGATGCAGACCCGCGATCAGCACCCACGGCCTCCCGCGCTGCTTTTGCCCTCGTGGAGGCTCTTTTTGAGACAGGGTGAGAAGGAAATTCCTTGGAGCATTGGGAGGGCATTCATTATATTCTAACACATACTGGGAATTCCAGCTGGACTGGTAAACTTTGCCATGAGCACTTGAACAAGTCCCTTCCCACTGGACCTCAGTTTCTCATCTGTGCTATGGGCCAGCTTCTTGAATCGGTCCTTTACCCCTTCACGCAGATGTCAGGGCTTGCAGGGAGCCGTCGGCCACTCATTCTCGTATTAGAACGCTCTCTCGAGAGCCTTCTGTAGACTCAGGTGCTGGAGGTACAGCAGGGAACAAAAACAGCAAAAACTTTGTTGTGATTATAATCTAGTGTGTATGGGGGCAGATGCCAACATAAACAAGTGAAGTATTCAAATGTCAGTTGGTGATCAGCCCTAGGAAACTACGGAGAGAGAAAGGGCAAAAGAGAGAGCTGGAGTTGGTGGTTGGATGGGGTTCCAGTTGCAAATACGGTAGTCGAAGGGAGCTTCACCAAGAAGGGGGCATCTGAGAATAGATGGTGAAGCAGGAGTGGGAGCGGTCCCTCCGGGCACTGGGGAAAGAGCTTTGCAAGGAAGGGGAAAGCATGTGCAAAGGTCCGGGGGTCCCACCACCTTCTCTGAAGAATCTGAAGCGACCTACTCCCGTGGATCTCAGAGGAAAACAGGCATGGTTCTTCACGTGTCTCTCACTGCATTGTTTTTCCGGGACCAGTGGTGTTTCTTGAGGGCTGTCATGGGTGGGAGGTGGTCTTTCTTTGCTCTCACAGTCCCTCCTGGTCTGATTGTGCAGAGCGGGGGCCCTCTCAGTTCTTCAGGTGATGGAAACAGAGGGTTGGAGGGGAACCCCTAATGAATGCTCTTCTTGACTCACAGTGCAAAGTGATCTGAAGATCAAGGCTAGGAAGGAAGTTTTAAGGATGGGAAAAGCCTTCTGGCTTTGTGGGACAGGAGATAAAGTGTAGTCCACATTCAAGGTGCAAAGAAAAAGACAAGACTGAAAGGAAATGCACCCAAATGTTAATAACAATAACAAAAAAAATAGCAATCACTTCCCTAAATAGGTTGGACAGTGTGCCAAGCAGGTAATTTCCTTTTTTTTTTTTTCCTGCTATAACTCTATGAAGGAGGTACTTCTGGCTACTTCCATTACACAGATGAGGAAACTGAGGCTCAAGAAGGTGAAGGACTTGCTCCAGATCATCCGATTAGTCAGAACCTGGTCTGCATTTGAACCCAGCTCTCAATCGCCAAGCAGCACTGCCTCCTAGTGGTTGCCACTGGGCAGGGGGGTTTGGAAGTCTCTGCATCCTGCTGCTTTTACATATTTGGACCAAGAGCAGTGCGGATGTGGAGCCAGACTGTGTGTGTGAGTCGGAGATGCTGCCTTGGGGTTGACTCCAGGGATCTGGCTGCTTCCCTCCCCTTTGCCTTGGGAGGAAACTTCCACTGCCTCTGATACATAACGTCCTTGCAGTCCTGTCCAAAGCCCTGGTCTGGACGTTTCCAGGGTCTGCAGCAAGGCTGTATCTCCACCTGGGGCTCTTTGCATCCCTAGCCAGCCTCTCACCTGCCAGGTGACACACCTGGGTGGGTGGCATTTGCCAATATCCTGCCCTATAGACTGCTCGTATGTCTTTATTTTCACCTTTAAAGAGAATTGTCCTTTCCCTGGAGTCAAATTAGAAGGTACTGTGGCCTCCTTACTCAAGCATATTGTCTACCTGGCAAGTTTAAGGTTAAGACTTAATGCTATAGGCTAAACCCAGGAGCCCTGAGATTCCTAGAAACATAAAACTTCTATCATATATCAGCACAGTTTTCTTTCCTTGCTAGCCCCTCCAATCTCTCTGCCACCTCCTGCAATTTCCTCCTTCATTCTCCCTACTCTCTTTTTCTCCCTCCTCTCCCCATCTCTCAGTTCTCTTGCCTCTTCTCCCTGTTTCTCTTACTCCTCTCTGATCTTCCCCCAACCGTCTCCCTTCGCTCCCACGGCCTCCTTCCCATTCTCTCTTGGATTATATTTTGTTGGAGTCTGTGTTTGAATTAAAAGCCCATTTCATCTCCCCCGCCCCCCCCCCCAAATGAACAACCATCCAACCAAACAGCTATTCTGTGTCTACGAGTGGTCTCCAAGGCCACTCAACACCTCTTACTTGATATAAAATAATTGCTAAGCAGTGGGGGAGATATTGTGCCTACCTCTTTAGTGAGCAATGAATAGGGGGTTATGCTTGAAAGTGGGCCTTTCAGGCATTGTTTAAGCGTCTTGTCTTGATGCCACTCTAAGTCCTTGGCATGAAAGGGATTGCAAAGTGAGAGCCTTTGAAAGTGCAGCCCACCATGGTGTCTGACAGGCTCTTAGAGTCCGAGGAGGCAGTGAGCACCCAGGGGAGCTGGGACGGAAACTCCTCTCTGCTTAGAACGGTGTGTGGCTGTCCTGCGCTCGGTTGCTTTTCACGAGTCTGCAATCAGCCACAAGTTCAAATGCGCCGGCGAGTGTGGAACACTGACCTGCACTCAGGTGGGCTCCCCGGGAGGCCTCGTGGGTTTTGGGGAGAGGTGGGATGCTCTGGCAGTTAAGGGCATGTCTTTGGGTTGGAATTCTGGCTTTGCTGACGGAGCCACCAGATGACCTTGGGTGGGTCACTGAAGCCCCCGAAGCCCCAGCCTGCCCTTCTGAGCAGTGGGCACAATGACAGTACCTACGGGGTAGATTAAAGGCTTGAGGTGTCATGCGCCTGGCAGATGGTGTGTGATGAATAAGTATTGGGCAGCCCTGTTTTCACTATTTCCAGGCTCATTTACTTTGCATGGAAAATGGCGGCAACGTCCGCCTCCCAGGGCCGTGGGGGCAGGGGATGCCCTGAGATTTGCGTGCCAGTGTGCCCTAGGAGTGGCAAAAGCCTATGGACGGGGACTTGTTACCTGGTCAGCTAGCCGGGGGACAATGCCCATTTCTGTCACCGTATGCTGTCAGTTGTCATCTCACAAGAAGTCATTGAACCAGGGCAGGAGGGATTACCAGAAGACTTTTCGGTCTGCTAATTCCTTCATCAAAAGTTAGTGAGGAGACAACCCCAGGAAATGGGCACCCCATCAGTGGGCCTTAGCTTGGAATACATGGTAACCCATCTCTCCCAATGTGTCAGAGCCAGATTCATCGTTAAGTTTCCTACTCATAGTTGTTCTGCCCCATTTATTTGAACCTATACGTAGCACCATACCCATTAAATATATATATGTCTCGGAGACTTAAATCTTCCAGCTGTTCATATGCTGGGTGAGCCTTGAATCTCAGCAGAGTTGCAGCCAACACCTACTCTCTAGTTTATCCGACTCACCCAGGTCAACTAACAAAAGGATGATAATGGACAATGCCCATACTAAAAAACAGAATATCTACAACTGCAAGCAAGACAGTTCCATCCATCTACTCCACGGGATCTAAGCCCCTCTCAATTGGAAGCAGAGTGGTTATCACCATCCCCAAATCCTCAAGACAGAGGAACGAACAAACATAAGGAGGGCATGCAGTTATGAACTAAAGCAGATTTATTTTTATTCTAGTAATGGAAGGACTTGTAACACTGATATAAAGACAGTGGTCACCAGAGGTTATGAGCGGAGGAAGAAGGAAGAATCTGTTTAAGATGGGGCATTTTTGGAACATTGGAATTGTTCTGCATGATATTGCAATGACAGATACAGGCCATTACACATTTTGTCAAAACCTATAAAATTGTGCAGCACAGAGTGTAACTCATAATGTAAACTATAGACCATGCTTAGTAGCAATGCTTCAATATAGGCTCAATTGTAATAAATGTACCACACTAACAAAAGGTGCTATTAATGGGGGAAAGTGTGGGAGGGGAAGCGGTGGGGATACATGGGAATCCCCTATATTTTCAATATAATATTTTTGTCAGGGGTATTTAACAAGGAAGCCATGGGCTTCCTTGTTAAAAAGTTATTCTTGTTGGGTACATGTTGATGCGGGAGTGATATATTTATTAGATAATACACAGTATCGTGTGCACTTAGTAAGGGGTCTGTGGTTTTCACCTGACTAGCAAAGGGGTCTGTGAAACACAAAAGGTTAAGAACTCCTGATTTATGTAAACTAAAGCTCCTCTATAAAGAAAAAAACAAAAAATTAGTGAGGGCTTGTCAGCACCCACGATCAGCGGTACTGGTGGAAAACGGGCTCGAGCTGGTGCTCAAGCCCTGAAGCCTCCACTCACTGGCTTTAAAATTTGGGGCAGATTAATAAATCAAGCCTGGCCTTAGTTTCCCCACCTATGGAGTCACGGTCATAACACCTCCTTCGAAGGATGGCTGTGAAAACCAAACTTGAATGTACCTAGAATATACCTGGGCACAAATGTTCTCGAAAATAGAAAACAGGCCACGTAACATCTGTCCAATCTGATTCTGCCTGGCCTCTGTTGGTGTTTATAGAGCCACTCTCTGCCTTAGGGGGCTCGTTTTTCCTGGATTTGGAAATACCTTGTTCTCTAGCTTTGGAATGCAATTGGAATACGAGGGTGGCACTTTGTTTCTCATGTTAGCCTCCAGGTTAGCCTGGAGGACTCAGTGGGAAGTGGGAAGCTACCACCTTGATACTTGGTTGTGGTTGGTTCCTCGTTGGTAGAGCCCAGCCCGATGCTTGGGAATGCCAGGTGATCAGTCAGCATTGTTTAAGCACGGACATGAAATTCTCTCATCCTGATTCCTATGATTTCCCTCCAGGTTCCTGTGTTAACCTGAACACCAAGCAGTTTACCCCTGGTCGGATAATCATGAGGATCATACACTTGTAATGTTCTCTAGCTTTGCTTCTGTTAAGCCAGCTTTCTTTTTAGGAGGTACCAGAGATTGAACCCAGGCACTCAGCCACTGAGCTACATCCACTCCCCTCGACCAAATTTTAACTTCTTGAGAATAGTGTCATTGTTGTTAGTTTTCCCCCAAAGTATCTGACATGATCAAACGCAATGGGTTCATACTGAATTCTTGTTCATTGGTTGAGTGCAGTAGGAATGAACCTGAAGGAGTACATATTTATGGAAAAATGGCTCTGAGGTATTAACTCATCATTCAGTCACCAATGCTTAGCTATCATCCTTAAAGTGTCACTCATTGTGCTAAGTGTTTAGACTACAGAGAAGTTTAAGACCTATTGTGGGAAAGCTCTCAGTCCAGGGGGTAAAGAAAAAATGATGGTGCAGAGTTGATGTAGGCTCTTTTTTTGGTTTATGAAATTGTGTAGGGACACAGAGGAGAATGAAAATAGTATTTGCGCTGGGCCGCAGAGAGAAAGTAAATCCCTCCAGGGGAGCATTCCTGACGGAGGGAAGGGTATGTTGAGAGGCATCAAGGTGGGACCTGGGGGAGCAGCAAGCTGCTCTCTAGGGCTGGAATGATGCAGGTGCGTGTTTATGTGTGTGCCCATGTGTGGATATGGGTATTGGAAGATTAAGCTGGATGAGTGGGCTTTAGTCTTGTGTGCTTTACTATGGAGATTGTGTTCATTCAACAACTATTTATCAAGCACCTACTATGTGCAGAGGCAGAGATGTTTTGGGGTGTTGCCTCATTTAATCCTCTGGGCAGCTCATGAGGTGTGTACCTGTTATTCCTTTTGTTTTGCAGATGAGGAAACCGGGTTCAGAGAGGTTAGGTGACTTATCCACTGTAACACAGCTGCGGTGGTCTCCAGAACCAGGGGAAAGTAGGGGCAGGTGCGCCCATATCGGCAGAGGAGTGAGGCTGGTGGTGCAGCGTGTATCATCTTAGGGCACCCAGCGTGTGGGCCTGATGGACATGGCTCCTTGGCAGCCTCCTCCCCTGCTCCAGCCCCCTGACCTTTCAGTTCCCTGACAGCGCCAGCTTCTCCCCTACCTCAGGGCATGTGCACCTGCTTCTTCTTTCAGCTGGAATGCTCTCTCCCTAACTCCTTCTTGGCTGATGGCTTCTCAAATTACTAGAGGGGCACAGCCCAGCCCACAAAAGTGCTCGACGATGCCGCACCTGGATGAGTTTGTTAACACTGTGTTTCAGTCCAACTCCCTGTTTAGTTTCCTGGGACTGCTATTAAAAAATGACCTCACACGGATGGCTTAAACCAACAGAAATGTATTTTCTCACTGCTCTGGAGGCCAGAAGTCTGGAGTGAAGGGCGCGCAGGGCCAAGCTCCCTCCGAAGGCTGTAGGGGAGGATGCTTCCTTGCCTTTTCCAGCTTCTGGGGGCCCTAGGCGCTCCCTGGCTCGTGGCTGCATCGCTCCGTTCTTTGCTTCCATCTTCACACAGGCTCCTCCTCTCCTGTCTTCTCGTCTATCTCTTCTAAGGACCCCCGTCACTGGATTGGGGGCTCGCCTGGTTAATCCAGCACGATCTCATCCCGGGATCTTGATCTTAATTACAGTTGCAAAAAAGACCCCTTTTCCAAGTGAGAGGGGTTTAGGAGGGGGGGCACCCTTCAACCCAGTGCACTCCCCCCCAGACTCTAAGCTCCATGCTGGGAACAATCATCTCGCCTGTCCATGGCAGGTGTCTCCAGGACCTGGCGACATAGTAGGGCTCAGCGAATCCGTGCTGCGTGGATGACGCTTACTGGTATTCAGTTGACCCACAGCGGGTCCTGTGACTGCCTTGGAGCTGGGAAGTACAGGTTCCTCGGAGGCCCCAGCTGTGGTCTTTCCCTCCCCGCCCCCCCCACTCCCGGGGCTGTTCTCCACTGCCTGGGGGGAAGCTCCCGTGGGGATTCCCGCAGCCACCTCCCCTGAAAGGACCTCTCCCCAGCCCAACCTGCTGAACGGCAGCCAATTAGGGCAGATTGGATGGTAATGAGTCTGAAGCTGCTTGGTAAGCTGTTTAGCACATGCTCGGAGGTGAGAAGGAGAAGCCCACGGGACACAGCGGCATCTGTCATAGTGCACGGGCTGTGGAAGGGCAGTCACGTGTCCAGACCGCAGCTGGGGCGCCTCAGGCCAGGGGTCCCAGAGGTAGGCTCCCCCGTGCACCTGGCCAGGGAGGAACTGTGGTAATAATATGGAGTATTTCCATGCTAGCATGATTTACTCTTTGTTGAGCACTTCACAGGAGCCAAGCTCCATGCTCAGAGCTTTCTCTTCCTTAATTTTCTTTCCTCTCTACAACATCTTGGGTTACAGTAGGCTTATGCTCCGAGGATTGGAGCCCCCTTAGTGACCTTGATAATATATGGCTATGTGGCTAGTTAGCAGTGGAGGCACACATGTGAGCTACTCCAGAGTTCATGTTTGCCTTGCTTATTCAGAAACTCAATATGGAAAATGCTAACTTTACATTTATTGAGCACCTACTGTGTGCCACATGCACTAACCTGCCTTCTTGTATGGTAATACGGAGCCCTTCAGTTTGTTGGTCACCTATGCTGTGCCCAGCTGACTTTGGGACTTCTTGGTTGGTTGTCAGGGTTCCCATTCTACAGGTCAAGAAACAGACCAAAGAGCTAAAACGATCGTGGCTCAATGCCCGGGGCTGCATAGAGGCTCATGTTTGACTTCAAAACTGATCCTTTTCCACTATCCTGGGGCTTCTCAATCAACAGTTTTGAGATCTATGTTTACTATTCTTATGAATAATAATATGAATAATCCTTGTCATCAAATACTTTTGTAAAATATCATAAAAAATAACTAGAGAAATGATCGTTTGTGAACATCGCGGCAATCCCAAATTGCCAAGAAAGTTTCTCAACGCTTGTCCTCAGTGTCTGTCCTCGTCTCATCACAGACCGGTCACCGCGGGCCTGACGCCGCCCTGGGAGCTGCCCACCCTCCACACGGGGCCTCTCTGCTGCCTCATCTTTTCCTTGCCCCCTTGCGCCCAGCCCTGCGTGCTCAGTGGCATTGCCAGAGCGCTTTCTGACTTCACTGGTCTGGAGAGGAGCCTGGGCCTCAGTGCTTTTTAAGAGAACCCTCTGTGCAGCCAGGATTGAATTGGGCTTTGGGCATCTTGTCCCTTGTTTCACTTGAAAAAGTCTTTTCAGGAAGGCAGGTGGGATTACTCCCCTTTCTTACAGATGGGGAAGCTGTGGAGGAGCCAGATCTAGTAACTGCTGCCTTAAGCCCCAGCCTAGGGCTCTTTCTGCTCTTCCTGTCCCCCCAGAGGAAGCCCCCTCCTTCCTACAAGCGCTGGAAGCACCTTCTCTGGTTGTGTAGAGACCTGATGCAATGGGCTCCTCGGGTACTCTCAAGACCCCAGGCCGATGGTGGAAAAAGGGAAAGGAGGAAGTCGCTGGAGGTTGGAGCTGCAGCTGAAATTGTAAGGGAAGTTTGCATATGTGCTCAGGACCTTGCGGAGAAGCAGGGCTTGAGCCAACCAACCCCCCGAGTCCCCTTCAGACTGGAGGGCTTCGGGGCACAGAGTTCCTGGAAGCAGCAGTCTGGGTGGCAGGGGCCTGCCCTCTCTTCTTTCCTCCTGATTGGTGACATTTCTCAAACATACAGCTATGTGCAGTGAGCTGCTTTTCTCCTAGGCTGAACCCCATTTGCCCAAAAGTAGAGTCTGTTAAAGAGTTTCCTTCAAAGTTGGGGACTAAATGTTCTGAACCAGCCATCCACTGGGGGGAAGCATGGTTTTGTGGGAGCATGAGCATGGAGCTATAAAGAGTTTTCTTTTCTTCAAGGTCATCTCTAATTCGGCCTGGAAGCCAGCGGGGGCAAACCCGGGAGTCTTTCCCCCTGACTCGGATAGTTCTGAGGTGTGTCCAGACTGGGCCAAAATGGACCTGGCCGTGATCTCAGAAGAAAGCGTTTGCCAAGCAAACAAGTAGGAAAAAGAGGAATGAAGGTGGTTCGATCCACTTGAGAGCAAACTGTTTTCTCGCCTTGGTCAGATGAATTGTTTGTGTACAAAGCGCTGCTAACTAGAAATGTATTTTATGTTGACATGAGAGCAGGCCCACTGATTTCTACTTAGAAACACTGTTTTAGCTTGCCTTTTGAAATGCCTTACAGACTTCCCCATTTCCTGATTACCATCTTTATGACAAATAACTATTGTTTATTGTGCCCCTGCCATGGTGATGGATGCTTTACATGCATGAGCTAATTCTAATCTCTACAACCTCATGATGATGATATTATTGTAAAATGATAATAAGCAATACTTTTTATGTATTAAGAACTTGTTAAATAGCAGGTACATGTGCTTAGTGCTTGCTTTACCTAAATTATTACATATATTCTCATACCTGCCAAATGGGAAGGTGCTTTTAGCATCCCCATCCCACCCACGAGGTGTCAGGTATGGGGTAATTTTGATGGGCAAACTGAGGCACAGAGAGGTGCAGCAACTGGCCAAGATCACTGCTGACAACTGGGCTTCAGGTCTTTCTTAGAGAGCTTCACTTCCACGGACTTCTTGGGGAATGGTTTAGCCTCACCATCTTGGTCGTTGTTAAAAACATGTTTTCCCAAAAAAAGACTTCTTTTTCCTTGACTTTGAGGGACCTTGGGAGCAAAAATGAGGTCTGAGCAGCTGGAATGTCCACAGTTGCAAATCCAGGGCACAGGCGGTGGGTTTGGAGCTGTCACCCAGAGCGTGTATTTGTTTATAACAATCAGGGTTTCCAAGGTGTCTGTGATTCTGAGCCTGGGACCTGGCGCATCAGAGCAGCCTGGAATTGGGAGGAAAGTTTCTCTCCTGTTCCTCTTTGTGGTGCCCGCAGCACTGGGGTGTGGGGTGCCTGCAGTGACACACATGCCACGCTGAATGCTGTTTTGCCAGGACAGCCCTCTTTCTGTCCAGTATTCCTCTCAGGCACTCGTAGCTCTGGCTGGACCAGCAGCTCCCCCTCTTCCTCCATTGGACTAGTGCCCACCAGCTACCATCCCGTCCCACCCCCCAACCTGCCTCTGAAAGAGTGTCCCTGTGCAGACAGACTTGTGGCAACCTCCCAGGCATGGCTAAATGGTGGTGCTGAACCCCAGGCCACTTCAATGCACAGCTGCAGGTTGCACTGGCACTTTGTGTCCAGCTCCTCTCCAGAGACTGGCAAAGACATGGGACACAATGGGCCCACTGCCCCCCAATTGTGCCTTGTGGTACTACCACGGAAACCCCATCTTCTTTGCTTCTGGCTTGTTCTAGAAAACACTGGCCTCCCTATCTGTTGCTCTGATCCAAAATCCTTATAAACCTCACTGCTGTTTCATCTAACAGGTACTTCATCATGTGTGTTCTGTGGTTTTGCATTTGAAGTGGGCCACGGGGGTTTGCTTTGTCTCCCATGCTGGACTAAATGCCTTTTGATCAAGACTCATTTTAATAATTCATCTCTTTAAAAGTAGTCACCTTACTTTTTGGTTGTCCAGTTATAAAAGTAACATTGATACATCGTACAAAAATTTAAAAGAAATGTTTCAGGGCCAGGAATAGGATGAGAGGCTAGCGAGGTGCTCATCTTGGATACAAAATTTAAGGGGGCACCAAAAAATCGGTAATCAAGATAAGCACAATTTCAATGCGACATTGTAAGGAATCAAAATTAATGCAAAAAATCCAGGCTGAACAAAAATATCAACATTTAAAATAAAGCGAGGTCCTGATAGGGTCAGAATTGAGGGGGAGGGGGGAGTGGGCAGGTTCATGCAAGTGCTGTGTTGAATCCTGCCTTTATTTCAAATATTGATAGAGTTTTCCACCATGGATTGTTTTATGCATTGATTTTGTTTTAAAAAAAAATATTGCACTGAAGTATTACTTACCTCGATAACTGAATTTTTTGGTGCCTCCTTAAATTTTGCTCTTGAAGCAAGTGCCTCACTGACCTCTTCCTAGTCCCAGCACTGGTAAGAATGGCCAGTGTTATTGAGGGCTTAACATGTCCCAGGCCTGTTCTGTATCTTTTTATTTTTAAAATTTTTTGACCTATGCATTATTGTTAGAATTAGAGTTAAGAGAAAATACCCTTTACACTTCTATTCTTTTAAAATATATATATATATATATTTATTTTTGCAAACACATCCCCTTCCCCTCTTTTCCCCTCCCTTCCAGTAACTTTTAATCTACTTTATCTGTGAATTTGCTGTTTCTAGTCATCTCTTATAAGTGATATGACAGTGTTTGTCCTTTTGTGTTTTGCTTATTTCACTCAGCATAATGTTTTCAAGATTCTTCCAGGATGCAGCATGTCTCAGAAGTTCATTCTTTCTTATACCTGAATAATAGTCCTTTATGTGTGTGGAACACATTTTGCTAATACATTCATTTGTTGATGGATCCTTGGGTTGTTTCCACCTTTTAAAATAACTTTTTATTTTTAAATACTTTCAAACTCACAGGACAGTTTTAAAAATAATATAAATGCCATGTGGAGAACTCCAACACAGCCCTAAGGCCCTCAGCCAGACACCCAGGCCCACAAACCATCAGTCTGAACATTTTGCCACATTTGACATAACATTCTTTCTTCTAATCTATCAATCTTTTGATCTCTTGATCTATCAATCTATTGATCTTTCAATCTATCTGTTCATTTCTGAACGCTTGAGTGTAGGTTGTATACATCATACAGTATCAAGCATACTTAATCCATGCACATTTCTTAAGATCAAGGATATTCACTTATGTAACCACCTTAAGTGCAATTATTCAGTTCAAGAAATTTAATATTATTACAAAGCTTAGTCTTTATCCCAACTTTTTAAAGTCCCAATAAAATCTTTTTGAGACTTCTCCTCTCTTGATAGATCCTCTCCAAGATCATGTATTGCATTTAATTCTCATTGTCTTTTTAGTTGCTTCTTTTTTTTTTAATCAATAGGAAGATATTTATAATACAAATTTTCACATCTCAACCACTGCCAAACATACCATTCAGTGGGATTAATCTCATTCACAGTGTTGTCGAACCCTCACCACCTTCCATTACTGAAACTTTCCCATCTCTCCAAACAGAAACCCTACATCTGTTATGCATTAACTCCCCATTGCCCCAACCCCCACCCCTGGCAATCTGTAGTCTATAAGCTTGCATATTCTCTGATATTTTATTTGAAGTTACTGTAAGGCTTAAATTTAATATCCTAAATCTTTATCAAGCTCATTTGCTTTGATATCAATTTAACATCAATAGTAGACACAAACTATGTTCTTATACCCCGCTGTCCCCCACCTTTATATAATCCAAGTCACAAAGTATACGTTTACATATTATGACTCCAAAACCACTGATCTCTCATTAAATTTTATGCATTTGCCTTTTAGATCTAGTAGGAAGTAAAGAGTGGAGATATAAACTGAAATTTCAATAGTACTGGCATTTATATATACCCATGTCATTACCCTCACTGGAGATCCTTATTTCTTCATGCAGCTTCAATCTATGGTCTACTGTCCTCTCCTTTCAACCTGCAGAACACTCTTTAGCATCTTGTGGGGCCAGTCGGGTGGTGACAAAGTCCTTCAGCTTTTGCTTATCTGTGAATGTCTCAATCTCTTTCTCATTTCTGAAAGACATATTTGCCAGATACAGAATTCTTGGTTGGCAGTATTTTGTTTCAGCACGTTAACTATGTCATCCCACTGCCTTCTTTCCTCCAGGGTGTCTGATGAGAAATCTATACTTAATCTTATTGAGGCTCCCTTGTATGTGACACATTGCTTCTCTCTTGTGGCAATGTTTCTCTTGCTCTTTGGCATAGGACAGTTTGATTATGATATACCATGCTGTAGATCTATTTGGGTTTATCCTATTTGGAGTTCTTTTGCTCATCTGGCATATATAATCATGTCTTTCATTAAATTTGGGAAGGTTCCAGCCATTGTTTCTTTGAATAGTCTCTCTTCCCCTTTCTCTCTTTCTTCTCCTTTTGGGGCACCCACAATATATATACTGGTATGCCAGGTGGTGTCCCTCTCCGGTTCCTCATGCTCTATTCCCTTTTCTTCATTCTTTCTTCTTTCTACTCTTCAAAATGGATGGTCTCAATTGTCTTATCTTCAAGTTCTCCAATTCTTTTGCCTGCCAGTTCCAATATGCTACTGAACCCTTCTAGGAATTTTTATTTTCTGTTTCTTTTAAAAATTTTCATCTCTCTATTATCCTTCTCTTTGTGGTCACCTATCATTTTCATGATTTCCTTTAGTTCTTTGTTAATGTTTTCCTTTAGCTGTTTGAACATATTCAGAATTTTAAAAAGTCTTTGGTATGTCCCAGGTCTGTTTTTCTAATGCATTAATTTTCTTTGCCTGGGTCATTGCTTCCAGTTTCTTTGTACACTTTGTAGTCTTTTGTGGAAACCTGGTCATTTTGATGTTTTAATGTGTGACCACTGGAATTTACACTCTAAGGCATCTGTTCCTTTAGCTTGGATCTAGCTGTTATAATGATAGAGCTTCCTTGATTGCCAGGAGCCAGGAACTAACCGGAAAAAAAAAAAAAAAAAAAAAAAAAGAGATAGAGTGAAAAGAGAAGAAAGAAACACCTTTCCCAATGTTTGCAGATTGACCTGTGCAAGTATGTTCCTTCAGAGCTTATCCATAAAAATTGGTTAGGGAATAGCTCCAGGCCAAAGTATAGGGGCTACCCTTGATCGTTTCTGGGCATGCCTCTTGTCTTGGGCATGTGTGTCCGGTCCTAGGAATTCTGTCATTTAAATGGTCCCAAATGTGCCCTCTTACCTAGGAAAAAGTTTCAGATCCTGGGCTCTATGTCCTACAGCCACTAACCCCTTGCCCAAGGCAACAACTTGACTACTCTCCCATAGCATTCTAGAGGAGAGCTTTGTGAGCAGCATTTTACATGTAGGACAATTCTGGAACAGATGGATCCTCAGGCCACCACCAGGTAGTTTAGGCCAGACATACATGCTCCCCGTATATGCACAAGGGTTACCCTCTGGGATGGGGACCTGGGAGCCATGCTGGGAGTGTGGATGGGTCCATAATGAGCTTGTGAGGGCAGGGGGAAGAGCTAGCCAGGGTGCCATGAGATCCTACTGCTTTTAAGTAATCTTTTTCTTGATTTTGAGCTTGCCCTGTGACTGCAGTACTTTAACTATTTTCTGGAACTTTGAGAAAGATGTTTCTTCTAGTTATTGCTAATTTTTCAAAGTTTCTGCAGGGGGATGGAGCTCCAAGGCATCTCATTCCACCATCTTGAATGTGGCAGCCTATTTCCACTTTTTGATATTTTGAATAATGCTGCTATAAAAACTGATATACAAGTATCTGTTCTTTGGATATGTACCTAGACGTGGAATTACCAGGTCATCTGGTAATTCTATATTTTACCTTGTTGATTAATCTGTGTCTTTTATGTGCAGAATCCTCAACATAATCTCATAATTTAGGAAATGTTATGGTTCACGTTTCTCAGAGCAACTGAGACCCTTGGAGAGTAGTAACTTGCTGGTAACACAGCTAAAGGCAGGGTAGAATCAAGATGCTAGCAAACGCTGTTTGGTTCTTGATGTCCTCAGGTCACCATCACCTGTTGTTGGTGATGGTAATTTTTCATCCCATCTCTGTTGTTATGTTCTCCAGACAGCCTTCTCTGACCTCCCAGTCTCATCAGGTACCCTCTGATGACTTGATGACCTGTATTCTAGCACTTTCCATGATAGGCAATGATTTTCTGTTTACTTTTTGTTTTTTCTCAAGAGACCTCTTACAAAAGGCAGTCTCTTCATCTTCCCTGGCTGTCTTGAGGTTAAAAGATGAGAGATTTATAGGCCATTCACTTGGCTTGCTTATCTGCTCTGGATGTTCTTTCATTTGCCCCAAAGGAAAGATGCTCTTTGGAGAGCAGGAAGCGGTTCCCTGGGCATCTTATCACTTAGTTGGTAAACACAGCTTTTCTCTGGGTTTGGGCTCATCCATCACGGCCTATTAAGCGGCAGTGGCCTGGGGCCATTTTTCCACGTGAATGATGACTGATGATATTTGCAGATTCTGCAGAGGAGGAGGTGTGGGAGGCTCCTCTGCTATTCCGGTTCTGTTCTGCTTCCCCACGTGCATAAGCGGGGGGTTGGAATCAGTGATGTATAAGTGCCCACTTGTGGGAGTCAAGGCCAGAGACCCAGAGAAGAAGTCGCATGTATTAGTCCTTGTTACCCGGATGTGGACGATCAACATCATCACACAAAAAGGAAGAGAGTATGGGGAAAACCCACCTGAGATAAACTCCTGGCCTGTCAGTTGTTATTCTCTCATTCCATAATTCCATAAATATTTATTAGGCATCCACAAGGTAGGGAATGCTGCCCAACTCTGGGGAATCAACAGCGACCAAGAGGGGAAAGTCTCCCTGCCCCCCTAGAGCTCACGATTTACCAGTGTCTACACTGTCCACTAATATGGGTTCATGATTGGCAAACCCCTTGCCAAGCTGTAGCCCCTAGGAATAATTGACGTAGTGTATCAATAGGCCAGTGGTCATTCTTTTCTTTCCTACAGCATGTTTGGAAATCCCGTGTGCATGAAGTAGCAGTTTGTCTTGTTTGGTGGTATGCGGGGAGTTGCATGGGGTGAGCTCTTTATAATCCAGAGAAGCTCACAGTCTAACTGGAAACCAAACAACTCTCAGATATCACCCCTCGTGAGGAGTCTTTCCTGACTCTCCCACTGCCTGTCGCAGACTGAGTTAAGGACCATTGCACTGTGTCCTTGTATCTCCCTGCACCTCCCTGGACTTCCCTCTCCCAGGGCACACCTGCCATGCTGTTTAGTGCTGGTTGCTTGCGGGTCTGTTTCCAGCACCACCTCTGAGCTTGTTTCACCCCTGTTGCTTGGTGGATAGTACCTGCTCAATAAATGTTTGTGAGTTGTTTCACCCCTGTTGCTTGCTGGATATTACCTGCTCAGTAAATGTTTGTGGAAGGAATGCCATAATGGATGATTGAATAGATGAAGAGGCTCAGGAGCAAGCTCTCCCTGCAATGTTAAATACATGCAAATTAATCTAGTGCAAACTGCGTACATAAGGGCAAAGTGATTTTCCCAATGGAAGTGTACTCAGAAATTTGAAGTGCTTTCAGAATCAGCAGGAAGTCTTATTCATAAGGGTTGTTTTTTTTTTTTAACAGACTTTGTTTGGGTGAGCTGGTATTATCACTGATGTGAGGTAGGTCTCTGGCGAAATGCTGCAGGTCTCTCTACTATTTTCTAAACAGTGTGGCTCTTTGAAATTTCTTGTTCTCTATCTTTCCTCCTACCCTAGGTGCAACCTTAATTATTTCTCATTTGGATTATTACATCAACCTCCTAAATGCTCTCCTACCTCTTATCTATCCATCTGCCTATGAACACTGAATCTTTTTTCCTGAAATGCGAATCAGACCATGGCATGCCCTTGCTAATAGTCTATTACTTGTGCATAAAGCCCAGGTTGCTTATGCTGGTGTATTAGTCCCTTCATTCAAAACTATCCAGGTTCACATCTCTTCACTTTCATCCGTGTTTCAACCTGTTGGGAACTTGTCCCTCCTTTAGGTGCCTCCATGACTTTGTACTGATGTACTCTTTTCTGGAACTCCTGTCCGCTCTTCAACTACTTCACTCTTGCTCACCATTAGGTATGATTATGAACTCAATACCTTGTTTCACAATCATCTATTTGTCTGTCTCTCCTACTAGACTCAGAGTGTTTTAAGGGCAGGAATCATGCTTCACTCTTCTTAATCTTCAGCCACCTGCTGGGGCTAGCCCATAGTAGCCACTCAGGACCTATTTGTCTGGTGAATGAAAACCCAAGGTTTCCTTAATACGTTGGTAAGTGACAAAGATTGGAGGAAAGGGGCGAAGAAATGGCTGACAAAATCAAGCTTCAATTATGGGTCAGTGGACTAGAATGTGGAATCAAAGTGGTCAAGATGTTGTTTAAGAGACATGAGTATTAGGGTCTTGCATTTAGGTTACAAAATTTATTCGGCATGTACATGCTTGGAAAGCTGTATCCATTGGTCCATGTGAAATTGACCAAAGGGTATTAATAGGCAGAAAGCACCCTTCATGCTATTAAGAATGCAAAATAGTGATGAGTTAGTGCTGCTCTAAACTGTGCTGAAAGAACTGCAAGACCCTTCCACACATGCATCCACACACTGACTCACCCACCCCTGCACCTGTTTGCTGGGGCAGGTACTAGGACTCCAATGAGAACAAACCTAAACTTTGTTCCTCCTCCCGCAGAGTACAATCTAGTGGGGGCCACAGATGTTAAGTGACATGACTAGACACAATGACTGTGCATCATTACAGATAGCTATGTGTGTTCTGAAGGGAAAGGGTACTCAACAAAGTAGCTGGCCAGACTTGCAGCTGGTCAAGGGAGACTTACTTGCATTGCTTGAGTGAGTTTGGAAGGATAAGTAGAATCTGACTCAAGAGCTTGATGATTTCCGGGTAGAGAAAGGAGGCTGAGGAGGGAGAGCTGAGTTAAAACATTTTGATCACTTTAAGCAATTTTCTCTTTACCAGAGAATATCTCTTTAGCTGGGAAAAGACTGAATGTGTTAACGCAGCATTTATACCATCTGTATTTAAAGACACAACACCTAGGAGCCGGGGTTGTTTCGCTCTCCGTGGTCCTGAGAGACCCTCCCAGGGGCATAATTGTTGGCTTCAGCCACCAGTTTTAGGAAGGTCAGAGAAAGACAAAATGTGAACAGAGGAGAGGGTGGTTATTCCAGGAAGAGTCACAAGAAGAATGACAGAGAGCATGTGAGAGCAACCTTCAAACATCTCAAAGACCGTCCTGCCTAAGAGAGACAAGAAGGAAGAGCAGGGGTCAGCGGATGAGGGTTGTAAGGGAATGCCTTTAGCACTACTTCAGGGCAGACTCTTGGTTTTTGGGTGATGCCTACAAAAGCAGTGAGTCTATCAGGTGACGTGCTTAAGCAGAAACCGGACAGCCATCGTCTGGTTGGAATGAAGCAAAGCAAATGCTTTCACGGGGCGTAGCGCAGTGGATGAAAGGCAGCCTGGGGTGAACGCAGCCCTCAGATATGCTCTGGCCCTCATAAAAATCTAAGTAGTTTTCACAGAAATATCTGGGTTTGAGTTTCTTTTTTCCTTAAAGCCAGGAGAACAGGCCCATAGGGCCAGCAATCCAGAAGTGCAACAATGTGTGCAGCTGATACATGCTGGTATGAGTATCCCATTGCTGCCACCACTAATTACCAAAGACTTAGTTGCTTAAAACAATGTGAATTCATTCTCTCACAGGTCTGGAGGTCAGAAATCTGAACTGGATTTCGCTGGACTCAAGTTGTTGACAGCACTGAGTTCTTTCTAGAGGAGAAGGATTTTCTTGCTTTTTCCAGTTTCTAGAGGCTGCCACCTTCTTTGGCCCCTGGCCCCTTCTTCCATCTTCAAAGCCAGTGGCTTAGCATCTTCAGTTCTTGCTGACCACTTCCAACATCACAGCTCTTCTAAGCACCCTTTTCATTACTTTGGGCCCATCCAGATAATCCAGGCTGATGTCCCCATCTCAAGGGAACAGCACACCTGTAAAGTCCCTTTTGCCACGTAAGGTAACATATTCACAGGTTCCAGGGATTGAGATGTGGACATATTTGGCGGATGATATATCTGCCTCCCATACATGGTTACCTTTTTAGATTCCACTGAACTGGCTTTATATGTCCCCTTTACCCTCTGTCAACATGTGCATTTGTGATCCCTGAGTTAGAAGGATGGGTGAGATGACTGCTTTCCTAAAAATATTTTCTAACTAGAAATGATATTTAGCATATGAATGAAGACTTGATGCATTAATAAAAGCTTCTCCCTTGGGAAGCTAGAAGTCAGGGATAAAGGGAATGAAGGGAAAGTTTAAAAGTTGTTTACAGGTGTGGGCTTTATTGCTTGCAAGATGCAACATAATTAGTTCAACATATTTTCGAGCATGTGCTCTGTTCTATACAGGATTAAAAAATATGTAAGACAAGGCATAAGGCAGTAAAAACTTCTCCCACTGAAGAAACATGTTAGAATGCAAGTAAGCAAGAACGATGTGCTTATAGAATGCTGCAACTTTATTTAAAAAGCCTGACTCACTCACAAATGTCCCTGCTTAAACCAGGATTCTGACAAATTAGTTGCATCACACCTTCTAGCTGACTATGATCCACTGAGACTGAGGACATTTTATATATGACATTGTCTCCCACCTTCAGAATTTTTTTGTTTGGTTTTTTGCTTGTTTTTGGTCTGACTGTGGAGCTAAAGGCATTCTAGGTGTGAAACTAAGAGAAAATGACCTCGTTTGTGATTAGGTACTTACCTTGTGTGGCACAGACAGGTGCTAAGGGTTTGCAACAGCATCATAGTGAGCCAGCCCTGAAGGGGACTGCATGAATCTCACTGCTTCACAAAGCAGGTTCCCACTTTCTGGTTCTGCACTTGGTCATCGGGCAGAAGTAACCAACTGGGATACCTTAGACTGAAAAATAATCCTTTGGCAGGTGTGGCAGTTTGATATTATTTATGAATTCCAAAAAAACATATCGATTATGTTTGTAAACTCGTCTTTTCCTCTGGGCATGATACTCTTTGATTGTATTAGATTCAGCTGAGATGCCTTTGATTAAATTATGTTAAGATTAGGGCTTTGATTAGGGCATGCAGGGTTGAGTCCCCACCCCCTTGGTAAGCCAGACCCTTACATGGAATTAGATAGACAGAGAAGGAGAACACAGAAAAAGACATGACACAAGAGAGAACTTGGTTTTGATGCTGGAGCCCTGGTGTAGTAGTTTGGCATTATTTATGAATTCCAAAACTAGATATGGGATTATGTTTGTAAACTGGCTTGTTTGCATATTAGATTATATTGGATTCAGAGGTTTTGCTTTTACTTAATTAAATAATGATGAAGACTTTGATTGGGCCATGTCAGTAGGGCATTGAGTCCCTGCCTCCTGAGTGGGAAGGGCCTCACAGAGAAAACTACATGGCAGAGCAGAGGAATTAGTTGGAGTTTTGTTGCTGGAGTTTTGACCTGGAGCCAGGGAAGTAAGCACAGAGAGGAGCAGAGTAGCTGAGCCCAGACAGAAACAAGCTCCAGGAAGAGAGGAGCCCAGGAAACCTGAACTCTTGGCAGACGTTGGCAGCCATCTTGCTCCAACATGTGGCAACAGACTTTGGTGAAGGAAGTAACTTACACTTTATGGCCTGGTAACTGTAAGCTTCTACCCCAAATATATACCCTTTATAAAAGCCAACAGGTATCTGGTATTTTGCATCAGCACCCATTTGGCTGACTAAATACTCCTGGGGAGAGTTGAACCATTTGCCTGACAGTTTACAGCTGACATTGTGAAGAGACCAGAGCATCTGAGCCTGGAAAGAAATGAGCCCCGGGAAGAGAGATGAGCCTTATGCCAGCCTACAGGTGAGATTGGAAGAAGCTGGACCCATAGAGCCTCAAGAGGGAAGAGGAAAGCCTAACCCTCACAGATATCACCTGCCATCTTTGTCAACATGGGGCAACAGACTTTGGATGAGGAAGTACCTCTTATGGGTACCTTGAATTGGACCCTCTAAGGTCTTGTAACTGTAACTTTTTACCCCAAATAAAAGCCAACAGATTTCTGGTACTTTGCATAAGCACCCCTTTGGCTGACTAATACAGTAGGTTTCAGGGATGGTCTGAAAAAGGAAGCCTCTGCCAGAACAGTAAGGAGGGCTTCTCTGGCTGGGTCCCCAAGGATCAGGATCCAATGGGGACTTCCTTGGCACCCAGCAGTCAGAGTGAATCTGGTCAGACCTGTGACTTTCCCCTTGAGATGTGATTTCCTGGGACTTGAGTCTGATGAGTTGGGCCCCGTCTTGTGGCCATGGGAGTATAGATATCTTGACCGATGGCTCTGCCCAGACTGCATGTAATTGCAGAGAGGTGATTCCCCAAAGGAAGTGGGGTGCTGTTCCAGTAGAAGGGTTGGATATTGATATCAGCTGCATCTCTTGATTGAAATGATTCTTAGTGTCAAGGCCCAGGACATCCTACAGGCACCTACCATCTTCCTAAGTACTTAAGTTGAGAGGTTATGCAGAGTAAATGGTGAGAGCCCTTAATGAGCTGATTCAACTTGGTTGAGTCCTGTGTTAGTCAGCCAAAGGGGTGCTGATGCAAAATACCAGAAACTGGTTGGTTTTTACAAAGGGTATTTATTTGGGGTAGGAGCTTCCAGAAACCAGGTCATAACGCATAAATTACTTCTCTCACCAAAGTCTATTTTTACATGTTGGAGCAAGATGGCTGGCAACATCTGCCAGGGTTCATCTCTTCCCAGGTCTTGGTTCTCTCTGGGCTCAAGTCCTCTGTTTTCTCCACAAGGTTACCTGTAGACTATCAGGCGAATGGCTCTGCCTCTCTCCTTGGGGTTTCTGCTGTGTCTAAGGAGCTGTCTCTAATCTTCTTTGTTCTTTTCCTGGCTCAGGTCCTCTCTTCCTGGGGCTTGCTTCTCTTTCCTCTGTGTGCTTACTTTCTGGGGCTCCAGCTCAAGACTCCGGCATCAAACTCCAAATCAAAACTCCACATCAAAAACAAACAAACTAACAACTCTAACATCAAAATGCCCTCAACTCTGTCCTCTGCCATGCCTTTTATCTGTGAGCCCCCACTCACCAAGGGGTGGGAACTCAACGCCCTAATGATGTGACCCAATCAAAGCCCTAATCATAACCTAATCATGCCCAGGTACAGACCAGATTACAAACATAATCTAATATCTATTTTTGGAATTCATAAACCATATCAAACTGCTACAAGTCCAATTCCATTTCTGGGCTCCAGTTTCCTCTGCAAATCAAGGGGAGTAGCCCAGATGATCTCTCAGTTTTTTCTTACCTCCAAATCTAGAATTGTCTCTAGCACAAGCACCTGGGAAGATAATCATAGTATTCAAGAAGTTAGATTTAATGTTCCCTGAAATCAATAAGAGTCATCTTCAGAATAAAGGCACAAAAATTTACCTATAATTGAAAATTGATTTGTGTATCAGAAAAAAAGAAGAGGTGGGAGATTATCTCCCAGTTCCTTGTGGGGTGACTGGTTCCAAGGATGAATATGGCATTGATGGTGGAAACATTGGGAATGACCTCACCAGTAGCCCAGCAAACTTGTATGTGTTAGCTAATGGGGCTGCCATATTGCACAACTCTTGATGGCTGGTGGGGTGGGGGCTGTGCTCATGGAATACACTATGAATGCTTTCCCCCTGGAGTTGCGTGAAGTGACACCCCTATCCAGGAGACGATTGCAGCATAAATATAAGTCATCCCCAGACAGTCAAGGTAAGAACCTTCACGCATTGGGCAGATGCCTGGGTTTTGAGGTCTGCTCTTTCTGAAGCCTCTGCAATCTCCTCTCCTCCCTGAGCTGAGTTCTAGTCATCCCTTGTTCACAGTGGATAGTCATGATATTCACAGAGTAATAATAATGGTTGGAAGCATTAATGGATCACCTACTGAGTGCTAGGAACTGCATTAAATGCTTCATATACATTATCTTATTTAATTTTGCAGTAATTTTCAGAGGTAAGCACTATTACTAATTCTCTCAAGACTCCAAATACTCTTTCATCTCTCGAACAGGTTCCAATACTGAAAGGTCTAGAGGAGTCAGAAAAATAAGAATGTGGGGATTTGTCTAGGTGGGGATTATTCTTGCAAAATGAATAGAATAAAATGGCTAGCTAGATAATTAGTTATAATAAATAAGACCAGGCAGGGCTTGTTATTATCTGCATTTTCCAGACTGGGGAACAGCAGCTTTAGAGATGTTCACTGGTGTTCCCCAAAGCATGACGCTAGGAAGTAGAGAGCAGGAAACCAGAACAGAATGTCTTCAAAGCTTGTGCTTGTCCCAATCTGCCTTGCTGCCCAAACATAGAGCACAGGGGACTGTGAATTGTTCTGGCCCAAGGTGTCTTCTCTATGCCAGGTCAATATCTTTAGGAACCTCAGGTGGGGTGTGTTTGGCTGACATCTACCTAGTTCCACCTTCTGCTAGTCTATTCCTGCTGGGTCTGCCTCTGGCCATGTGACTTCCAGCAGCAAAGATCACTTTGGTGCAGTTTGGCTCATTTGAGCGGAGGCACTGAGAACACTGGGGTGACAATGGAAGGTTGTGTTTTGCAATCCATGCTTGTATCAGCAAATCCAAGAAAGACCCCCGAGGGCCATCCCAGGCAGGTGGAGCCTGATCCTGCCCAGGTATCTTCTCCCCATTGCTACCGCCCTCTCCTGGTCTGTGTCTAAGGGTTATGCTGTCCTTGAGGATTGAGTTGCATCACAATTCAAAGCCACTTATGATGTTGCAGTGAGCACGCCCTTCTAAAGGTGTCTTTGCACATGCCTACTTTTGCATTTTAAAAATATCCACCTCCTCTTAGCTCTTAATCCTCGCTTCATCCTTATCTACCTTCTGCCTCTCTCTCTGTGCTAACTCTATCAGGCTTTCTATGATTATATATTTAAAAACATTTATTTATTTTAAATAGGCAATACACACATGTGATAAAAAAAAGTTAATCAGCTCACCATGTGTACAGCAAGCATTTCTCTCGCCTAATCTCCCTTCCTGGCAGAAATACAATCTCTATTTCTCATCCATCGTTTTGTCCCTGTGTCTGGCAGGGTAAACCTTATGCAGTTATCTTGCTTGGAGGACAAAGTGGTCACCTATTGGCAATTTCTCATGAATCAATCAAATTTAAGCATAAATATTGGACCTATAGCATAAAACTGCATGATACATATCATATTTTCTTGTATGTTTTCTGTCTCCCCCACCAGAATTGTAAATTCCATGGAGCTCGGTCATTTTATTTATTTATTTTGTTGTTGTTGTTCACTGCTTTATCCTCAGTTCCAGTCATCAGAAAAGACTTTCAATAAATACATGAATATACCACTCTCTTTCCAGAGTTGGCAGCCAAATCTGGAGCCTGTTCTGCACCTTGCCTTCCTCACTTTGCACTGGGTTTAAGAAATTGTTCTTTGTGAGCATGTGGAAATCTGCCTTGTGTTCTAATCAGCTGCACAGTATGACATGGTGAGGATGTACCCCAGCTGATGTCACCAGCATGCCAGTTGGTGTGGACAACACCCTTCTGATGGCCATCTTATTTCTCCCCCAATTTATTCCATTATAACAAAGATGTGGTTAACATAATGCATAGACGTCTTTGTCTACAAGTGTGAGAACCCGTGGAATGTTTCCTACAAGTGGAACGGCTGGGTCCCAGGCCTTGTTATTTTGAGTAGATGTTGCCTAATTGTTTTATGGTATGCCCGGGGAGGAATCACAGTTCTCCTGGGTGGGGTACCCGGTCCCTTGGTTGTTGCTATTGGAAAACAACTGCTTGCTTCTTGGGTTCTACAGAGCTACGGCAGTAGGGGGGCAGAGTGTGATTGCACTGCTCAGGCTTCTTGAAGTTTGTCTTGCTACTCCCTGTGGTCACCCACAGTCCATGCTTTGCATGCTAACCTGTTACATTTATATTAGAAGATGAATTTCTCAGCATGATACTACCAAATTAGTTTTGCTGTTGGAAGCCACCATAGGATGCTAGTTGGGGCACAGCTGCTGCATGGGCATGAGATATCAAAACAAGGGGAGGTGGTGGTACTGCTATAAAATCTCAATCTCTCTTAGGAACCGGAGCTGTCAGGGCACAAGAGAGCAGTTTTCCTCCATTAACTTCAGGCCCCCACTCCTCTCCCTGGAGTTATTGCTCCCTCCCACAACATGTTCAGGTTTGGCTCACTTTCCTCGAGTGCCTAATGTATGTAGTCACTTTCTGCACAAGACCTAATTTAATGGATTTGAGAGTCCTGCGAAACAGGTTCTATCTGTACCTTGTAGATGATGTAACTGAGGCTCAGAGTGATGGAATGAATTGCCAGAATAAGTTTTTAAAAATATAAATGAGACAAATTCACCTCCTGCTTAAGACCTGCCAATTTAAAGCCTCCACATGGCCTTCTTTCTGTCACTTAAAACCTCTTCAGGTCCTTTGCAGTTTTGCTTCCTTTGGCCTAACATGTCCTCTGCCCTAAATTTTGCATGGTTGGTTCCTTCTAGTCATAGCTCAAATGTCACCCTCCTTCGGGGTCTCTCATCTTTCTGGATCACACCCCTCCCCATCATATTCTATCTTCTTGTCCCATTTTATCTTGCACACAACCCTTCTCTCTACCTGAATAATTGTTTTAGTTGTTCATATGTTCTTTCTATTTGTTGATGTGGATTTTGGGGTAGCTTTTTAAAAACTTATCTGAGTGGATGCTCGTTTGACTGAGATGGTTCCATTCAAGTCTTGACTACAGGCCAGAAGACAAGGTAGATCAACTCTTGGTGCAGTTAGGATGGTATCCCACATTCCTGGGATCATTTTGCTTAGATTAACCACTGAGTCTAGTGGCTTTGCATTTGAGGGCCTTGTTTCTCTCTTATGAAAAAGTGGGTTATTATTATAAAAAATATATACTCCTACCTGGGTCATCATTGAAGGGAAAACAAATATTGGTCAGTGTTGGCTAAAGCTGTAAGATGAGGCTGAAAGCTATCTTTTTAAGAATCTATGGTTTCAAAAGTAATTTATTCACACAGTCAAATATGGGTGTGTGTTTGCTCTAGAAATAAATAATTATAAAACCATATATGACCATGTCACCCCATTGGATGAAATCTTCAGTAGTTCCCTTTTGTTCTTGGGTTTGAAAGTCCAAGGTACTTAATGGAACTTAAGATGCACATTGCATAGTGGCAGGAACAGTCTGAGGCTGGCCCACAGATGAGTTTGACTAGTCCTACATGGTACTTTAAACTGCTTTGAATTGATTTCCAGCATTTAAAAATCAAGACATTTGATGTGAAATTTTGAGCCATGTTGGAAATTTAGAAACTCTGGTGGGCAATGCTGCTTTTTGAAATGGCAATAATCAGATCAGATAGGTGAGTAGTGGCTTCTTTCTCCAGGTAGGTCATGCACCCCCCAGTTTTCTACCTTACCTACCTGGCCACTTCACTAACTTATGTCATCTGCCTGGTCCCTCTGGGCATTTGATTTTGTGAACCTCTCTGTGACATTTTTTATTCATTTTCCTTCAGATCGAGAGGCAGCAGGGAATGTGAGTGATAATAAGTTATATCTATGTTTGTTAATTTGTGTAATTGCCCAAGCTTACCAATACAAAGAACAGATGTCTGAGAGATAACAGGTGAGGAACCAATATGTGCAGTGACCTTGGCTCAGAATGTAAGTAACTTTGCATATCTAAAATTCCCCCTTTCCATTGTGTATGCCACTACTTATTTAAAACAAGTACTGGTAAGGAAACAATTACTTGAAATGATTACCTTAAGTGATGCATGTTGCTGGACTTAATTTTTTTCCCTAACAATGATTTTAATTGATTAATAACACACATAGGCTTGTGTTCCTTTTGGTTCAGTCTCAGGACTACGTCAAATTCTAAGAAATGCAGGTAACAAATATTAAAAAGATATTTCCATCTTTACTTATGTCTTTTTAACCATGTCAATGAAGATCTAATTTATAATGCACTTCAAGTACCAATCCTCAAAATTCCCTTTCCTCTCCACTTCTATTGTTGCTTTGCCCCATGTAGTCAGCTGAATAAGGGCCCCCTAAAAATGTTCACATCTTAATACCTGGATTGTGTGACTGTTTCCTTATGTGGCAAGAGGGACTTTGAGGAAGTGACTAAATTAAGGCTCTTGAGATGGGAGATAATCTTGGATTATCCAGATCGGTTCAAAGAAGCAATCACAAGTTCCTGCAAAAAAGGGAGGCAGAGGGAGATAGTACAGGAGAAGAATAAAATGCAATATAATAGCTGAAGCCAGGTGCTGTGCTTCTTGCCTTGAAAATGGAGGGAGGGGCCATTAACCAAGAAATGCAAGGGATACAGTTCTGGAAATCTGGAAAAGGCAAGGAAATGGATCTCCTAGGTCCTTTGAAGGGAATGTACTCCTGCCCAATCTTGATTTCAGCCCAGTGAAAGTGATTTAACCCTTCTGAACTCCACAATAGTGAGAATAAATGCATGTTATTTTAAGCCATCAAATTTGTGGTAATTCATTGCAGCAGCCATTGCAAACTGATACATCCCATCTCCAGTCTCTTTTTGTATGTATTCTCAAGCCTTTCCATGAAACTTTTCCAAACCCCTTTTGAGTCCCTTTTATGGGCAATAGTGAGGCTACACCCTCAGGGCACCAGGAGGAAAAAAACCTTCTTTTCCCATCCCATGATTCCTCCCCAGGAGGGACACAACTACTTGATTTGTTACTCACAAAGACTTGACCAAAATCAATGGGAGAATCAACAAGTTAGTACATCTCACCATCTTTCTCAGGCATTCATGCCAAAGTTATTTCCATTATGCAATGACTCAATTTCTTTGCTTTTATGACCTCATTCTCTGCTGCACAAGCCCACCTAAACAATTCCCTAAGCTCTCTTCAGTCATGTCATGATCTAGACCATGTGTGGCACTCCCTCTAATTACCCTGCTTCATTTGCATGGGGTTTTACTCATTTTAATGTCATTAGTATAAAGTGGGAGTCTCATTGCCAAGGCAACCAGAAGTGGGAGCATGTACAATTTCAGCCTTGTCCAAGAACTCAAATTTACTTGGTATACTCCCACTGCGTTCTTGGTTTTCCTGTCTTCTGTAGCCAAAAGAATGCAAACTATTCCATGCTCATCCCTGTTTTTTTCTCTTTCTACCAATGTTTGAACAGACCTATACAGTTTCTCCTGAGTCCACTAACTTACTTCTTTATCTGCCCTTTACTAACCCTGTGTTTACCTTTTTCCATATAAAAGATTTCCTATATGAAATCTCTCTATGGTAATTATAACCTTCAACACTTCCTTCATTGATGTTTCTCTTTCTTCCACCCACTCCACCATTCTATGCCTCCCCCATTGGAATTGGAATCTAGGATTTCTTTTCCCTCCCTCTGGCCTGGATTGCTCAAAAAATGTCTCCATACTCCCCATTTGAAAAGGCATGTGAAAACATCCAGAAAGCGTAGTTCTAATATTAGTTTGCCTCCTAATGTCCATAAATGTCTACATTTACACTACACTACAACCCCACACCCACTCCACTGCAATATGCCAGATTTTTCTAATTGTTAATCCTTGAAAGTTTTTCACTTTATAAAATGCCAATGACTTTTGACATGAATAAAGAGGCTCATGGTGTCTTATAGGGAAGTTACCTTTCTCATAGAGATCAAGAATGGTGGTCCATTGGGCAGTTCTGGTTTACAAATGTGTTCTCTTTCACCCACATAAGATCTAAAATGTGAACAACCTGCCAACTTTAAAAATAGAACCATTTCATATAAAATCTTGATTTCTGGATTATTTTGAAATTCTGAAAAGTCTGGCACCAATGAATCTTGTGTTTCTGTATGGCCACAGACAGCTGGAACTGAGTAGTGCTTGTACCTTTGGTTGAGGCAGCAATCTTTGGTTCATTTCAGTCTGGTCATTACTCATCACTTTACTCAATTTTTTACCTGCCAGATTTCTGTAGACATCTGAGTTTACAACTTCTTTCCAAGAGTTTCAAGCACAGGGAAGAAGGCACCATGTAGATGTCCACATTGACCCTCACTCACCCACCTGCCCTGTGAATTTCCATTTTCCATACCTTGAGACTGGTCCTTTGGCCTCCAGTGATGAGAGACTCTCCATTCCTTCTGTGAGCAGCCCTTCTTGGGAAAGAACTTCCACAGATGGAGATAAGTTTTCATCTCTTAAGTCCTTTCTCTCCTCATTTGGATCTACTCATGGGACATCTGTTTGGATTATCCTATGCCTCCCACACTTGATTTCCACTGCATTTCCAAGGGCTTGGGCCCTCCAACGGCTGTCAAGTCAAGATTTGCTGTGTATTAATTATGAAGTACCAGGCACACAGATGCTTCCTCATCTTGAAACATTCTCTGGTTATTTTATGCAGTTTAAACACTCCAGTCTGATGTTTCAAGCCATCTGAGAAATCTCGTAAGCCACACCTGGTAAGACCCAAAGGATGTTAGTTTAGTTTCTATGATAATGGTGTTGATAATGATGATGATATTAGTAGCTACCTTTTATTGTAAAACTGCTAGATGCCAGGATAAATGAATAACAAACATCACTGCCTTTATTATTAATTCAAAGTAAGCATTTTTCCAGTTTAAAGATGGGAAAAACAGGCTCAGAACTGTTGAAAATATTCTCAAAATATTCTCCATTGAGGTGGACATTGTGTTGTCTCCCCAAAATTCATTTATCCGTCTTTTGGTAACTATGGTGACTTGGAGCTATGTAGCCCAGAAAAACGTGTTCTTAACCCTAATCCATTCCTGTGGGTGTGAACTCATTGTAAATAGCACCTTTTGATGAAATTACTTCATTTAAGGTGTGGCTCAACTGAACAGAATTCAGACACATAGAAAGACAGGGGGAGAAGCCAGAAGTCAAATACTAGGAGAGTTTGCCAAGGATGCCACAGTATTCTGGGAGAAAGCATGGCCTAGGTGATACCTTGCTTTTGGATTTCTCCTATCCTCAAAACACTGAGCAAATAAATTGCTGTTGTTTAAGCTAACCCATTATATGGTGTTTATTTTAGTAGCTGGGAAACTAAAATAGTAACCGTCATAATTTTCCTTTGGTATCCATTCCCACCCCATGAAGCTCATGTCCTTTGGGGAAAGCAGGCTATATGAGTCAGGATTAAGTCAATCAAGGTAATTCCCATCCATTAGCCACAGTGATTGGCTCATTCATTGGCATGAGTCACAGTTCAGAACAATGATATTGGAGGAGATTTGGCTGTAGAGCTTCTGAGATCCTTCTGAGGAGATCCTGATCTTACAACCCAGGACATGGGTAAGGATGCACGTGATTTCTGGTGTAGCTGGAAGGTTCCCATCCTGTGTCCATGAACCATGGTTTGAAAATAGGGGATACAGAGCAGAAAGTTGGAAAGAACAAAATTGTGATGGCATCATTGGTCTGTTGACTCAAAACAATCCTGAAGCCAAATTTGGCATGGGTCATTCTAGCCACTTGAGCTGATGTGTCTTCTTTATTGTTTAAAATGGTTTGAGTTTTCTGTCACTCCCACCCGGATGAACCCTGACTAATGGACATACTCAGCTAGTAAATAATGGGACCATGATTCAAACCCAAGATGCTTAGGCTCCAAAGTCTGTGTTATTTCTACTATTCTCTGCTGGATTTTGATAGACCTTCTTGGATAGGATCATGGGATCTCAGAGCTGAAAAAGACCCACAAGATTGTCCAGTTCTGACTCTGATTTTACAGGCAGGGAAACTGAGGCCAAGAAATAAAAAGCAACTTGTCCAAGTCAATTGGGGTTCGAGCCTGACCTTAGGCACTGCCTTTTTTCACCACACCTCAGCACCTTTATTCCCTTTTCTGTTTAACAAACTAGTTATGTGGATTCTTCTCAGGGATGCAGAGCCCTTGTCTATGGACCATGGAGATGTTGGGTCGTGGGTGAAATAAGTTTGTGGTGTCTATTGCAGTGAGCACTGGTACCAAAACAATGGGAATCCAAAGCTAAAGATATTCAGAATTGCCTCCGTTTATGGAAAGCGAGAGAAGGGTATGAATGAGGACAGTGGGGCAGGGAAAGAGAAGAAAAAGGAGAGAGAAAGAGGAAAGAGGTGCTTATGGGATGGTGTTCAAACACAAAGGTGCATGAAAGATGGGAGAGAGGAGCCTTTGCTTCCTCCTCCTTGGCACAGTGAAATCGCTGTAGATTGGGCAGGCTGAAGCAGCCGAACACTTCCTCCCTCTTCTGCTTCCTTTGATGTTCTACGACCAAGTGCCCTTAAATACTCCACGGCCATGTAATCATGTTTTAGAGTATAACTCAGTGCTTAGTACTTCGAACAAGTGCCCACCAGTGTGGGAAGAGATGCAGTAAATAAGTTTAGAGAAATTTCAAGAGAGACTATTGGATTTTTACATTTTCTTTTGATACCTGAGTTATAACTGCTTCTCACCTTCCTTTTGGGAGAAGAAATTTGCTTTTTCTGTAGTAGGAAGAGCAGCAGACACAGCTGCTAATACATGAGAGTTGCCCATGTGCACAGGGCAAAATAGTGACTCCCAAAGAGTCCATGTTCAATCCCTGAATCTGTGGGCATGTCATCTCTTTGCAGCTGAGATGAAGAATTGAGATGGGGAGAGTCTCCTGGATTAACCGGGGTGGGGGTAGGGGATGCCATGTAACCAGAAGGGTCTTTACAAATGAAGGAGGGAGGCAGGAGGCTTAGAGTTGGAGTTGGTTCCAGGACAGAAGGAGAGGAAAAAGTACTGAGTGATAGGATTGCTGGAAGAGGCCCTGACCTAAGGAATGCTGGAAGCCCTCAAAGCTGGAAAAGGCAAAGAAACAATTTCTCCCCTTGAGGTTCCAGAAGGACTCAGACCCGCCAGCACCATGTGAGACCCAGTTCAGACTTTGGATGTCCAGAACCATAGGGCAGTCAATGTGTGTTGTTTTCAACCACTGCATTGGGCTCATTTGTTACAGCAGCAAAAAGGAAACAAACACACTGTATATCAGGACCAAGCTCAATGTTCTGCATATGCATCTCGTTTCATTTTAGATTATAAACTGCTGCTTAGAGTGGTTGAGCAAGAATTCCCACCCAGGCAGTCTGAATGCAGCAGCAGGCCCTTGTCCTCTGACCTCTCCTGCTTCCCTAATGCACCTGGGAACTCTTGGACATAAAAATGTCCTTCTTGGCCCAGCAAGGGCCTGGGAAGCTGCCTTAACTGTAAGGTCCTGTGTTGTTCTGGGGGAAATACTTCACCTGTATAATAGGAATCATGGTATGTGGATGGTCCAACTTAGCTTGGATTGTTCTCCTGGTGCAGGGCTAAAGCTGACCCTGACTGCAGGGTGAGGGTCCCAGGCATCCCTCTGCTGTCCCACCCACGGGCTTTTCTTCCCCCACCAGCCATGCAGGAGGTCGGCTGTCAACAGCGCAAGGGGAAGGCCATGCCTGGGATTGGAAGGATGCATCACCTGCATGTGGGGTGGAGTGGGGTGGCAGGAGGGAGTAATTGTGCCCAATGTCACAACTATTCTGAGAGTTGGGAGAGGAGGAGTTGGAAGGGAGTACCCACTATCCTGAAAAGGAAACACAGGGCATTGAGGGGGTGAGGGTGGGAAGACAGATGGACACTGGCATAAACTGAGAAAGATACACAGAAAGAGAAAGAAGCAAAAATACAGAGAACAGGAGGAAGATTTTTGCAGGACAATTTGCCAGTCTTTATTAAAACTTAAAAGCACCGACTTTTGTGTGTGTGTGTGTGTGTGTTTTAAATTTTTCTCCTTATTTAAAAAAAAATGTTACATTCAGAAAATATAAGAGGTCCCCAAATACCAGCCAGCCCCCTCACCCTGCTCCTCCCAAATCAACAACCTCTTTCATCATCATTGGACATTCATTGCATTTGTTGAATACATTTTGGAGCGCTGCTACACCACATGGATAATGGTTTACATTGTAGTTTACATTCTCCCTCAGTCCATCCAGTGGGACATGGTAGGATATACATTGTCCAGCATCTGTCCTTGCAGTACCACCCAGGACAACTCCAAGTCCTGAAAATGCCCCCACATCATATCTCTTCTTCCCTCTTCCTACCCTCAGCAGCTACCGTGGCCACTTTCTCCACATCAATGCTACAATTTCTTCCATTACTAATCACAATAGTTCCAGAATAGAATATCAGTAAGTCCACTCTAATCCATACTCTATTCCTCCATCCTGTGGACCCTGGGATGGTGATGTCCACACCACCTCTATAATGAGAGGGGGCTTAGATTCCACATGGATGATGGATGCAGTTCTCCTGCTTGCAGTTGTAGGAACTCGTGGCTCCCTGGTGTGGTGGTTGACCTTCTTCACCTCCCTGTTCGCTGACCAGGGTAAGTCCAATACAACGAGAGGGTAGGAGTTGTAAGTCTGCTGAGGCTCAGGGCCTGGCTGTCACATGGACAGAATTACACCAACCCCAGCACCAACCACAGGTCCAGTAAAAGTGACTGAAGAGGCGTGTGTAGAAAGGTCACATCTGAGTCCAGCTCCATCACACTCAGGAACACAAACTCCAAAGAGGGCCAACTAACATGGCACTGAACACCAGAGAGCACCTACTTTTTGATCCAGCAGGTCTACTTCCCTTTTTCATTGTGGCAAAATACCCATAACATAAAGTTTATGAGAGAAAGGCACAGAGGGAAGCTCACACAGGCAGCCGAGATCCCTGGGGACGTTGTTGAAGGGAACCAGTTCCTCGCGCCACCGCTCGCCTTCGGAGCAGGAGTGGGTTGAGTGGGGCATGTTGAGCAGGGCAAGTCTTTAGACTCGGCTTTCCCCCGTTGTGATAGGTTGACTTTCACCGTAGGATCCCTAGCGCTGGTGATGACTGCTTTGCTCCAGTGTTGGGAAGTCCAGGGGCCAGTTCCGGACAAAGCCGCTGTGCTTTTAGAGGAAATTTTCCAGCTTAATAAAGGCGTGCTTTCTGTGTTGTCAGGATGATAAATTTTCGGGATGCTGGTGATTAAAAACAAAGTTTGGTTTGCTTAAAAGAATGGAAGAGCGAGGCTGGAGGAATTGTGTAAACACTGGTGTATTTTGTTGGGAAATCCATAGCAGTGAACTAGATGTGTGGAAAGTAATTTTACGATTGTTATTTTAAGCCTGGTCTTAGAGGAGTCAGACCAGGAGAGTGAACAGCCTTTGTTTTTTCATTCTGTTTCCCTTGTTAAGAACTGTGAGTCTGATCTGGGACCCCACCCCTATTTCTGGATTATTTCATGAGCGCTTACTATGTGGTAGGTGCTGGGGCTTAGGCAGTATACCTGGCCTGTGCGCGCCGGTGGAGCTGAGAGCGTTTGGGGGGAACAGCCGGCCGCATCGGCAATATGACAAATAGGTACACGGGGTTCTGAGCCGGCCAAGGCAGGCTCCACCCCTGTGGTTTCAGGTGGACATGCGAAGTTGGAATATTTGCTTACAGCACAAGCCACTCAGGGCCAGGCACCTGGGGAGGGGCGTGGAGCTGGAGTTCCGCACCCGGGGCTCAGGCAGTTCGGTTTCTCTCTGATAATAACGGACACGGGTAGGATCAGGTCTTCCGGGGTTCAGTCTGCGTTAGCGGACCTCGAGCTCAAGGTGTGTCCCAGTCCAGCCTGGCTCTTTGGAAGAGCCCAGGCCCTGGGTGTTGTGCGTAGCGCAGCCCCGTGCAGGGTGCGGAGGTGGGCAGTGGGAAGAGCAAAGAACAAGAAGATGGGAGGGGGGGGGGGTGGGGGGGAAGAGGAGGTGCAGAGGGGCGGCTTAGACCCCACCTGCGGGTGCTGGTTGGAGATGCCCTTCCCTTCTGCATCGCCCCCCCCCCCCCCGCCGTGTTCTTGGTTGTCTTGCTTCTTCTCTTCTGGCCTCAGTATCTTCCATATTTTCATTACTTTATTTCTACTCATTTCCTTTCTCCCCTTCTTCCTCTCCTGACCTTTTTGTCTCTTTTATTTCTATCTGTTCTCTTTCTTCCTCAACTCCCCATCTTCTTGTTCTTTGCTCTTCCCACTCCTTTTCCTCCTTAGTTTACCTCTTTGCTCACTCTTGGCCAGATGCACTCCTAACTCTCCTTTTCTCTCTAGTCCTCTATCTCCCTGCAAGCCCCTCTCTCGTGGTGTCTTAGACCTGTCCAAGGCCCTGTGTGCTCCAACAGGCTTCCTTCACCACTGGTCCTTGAGTGGCAGCCATGCTTATAGAGCCCACTTACCCCTGGCGTTGGAGATATGATTTGGGGAACTGCTCACAGGAAAGTGAGTGAGAGCTTGGAAGAATGTAGAGTGAGAATTATAGACCTTATAAGAAGCACAAGCTACATTGGGG
The DNA here is from genome assembly GCF_030445035.2 of Dasypus novemcinctus. Lineage (NCBI taxonomy): Eukaryota > Metazoa > Chordata > Mammalia > Cingulata > Dasypodidae > Dasypus > Dasypus novemcinctus. The sequence goes on from NC_080695.1 coordinate 63,852,022, forward strand.
AGGGCCTGGTGTTGGGGGGAGATGCTGTTCTTAGATGACCTGAGTTTGTGTACATTGGTCTGTGTGGGAGATTGCACCCCCGCCACGGAGGGATGGATGGTTTAACCCCTCCTCCAGATTATCCTACATTTATCCAAGCCTTGAAAAGTGGGACCTCCTAGTAGTATCTTAGCCAAGACCACAACAAAAATTTCTTGTCTTTATTGAGCCTTCCCCTTCTCTCCTCCACCCCCACCTCTAGGGAGTGAAGATCTGAGAAGTCCCCTTAAAATCTTATTTATTCATCTTTGCCTTCTATGGACCTGCTTAAAAACCTCTCTTCTTGTTTGTTCCCCAGATTCTCTTGACAGTCTCCAGCTCCAGCAGTCTTTCCCGTCTCCTCCTCAATCACCTCTTTGCAGCTTTTTATCACCTGGACCATCTTGGCTTTGTTGTCCCTCTTCTCCCAGCCCTTCCCCAAGTCTTCACATGACTGGTTCCTCTTGTCATTTTGGTCTTGGCTCAAATGCTACATCTTCAGAATGGCCTTCTCTGATTACCCCTTCTTGGAGTTTTCCTTAACCATTTGGGTAGGCAGAGACATCTTGAAGAATGTGCTGAAAGCTCCGATTGTCTCCACAGGAGCATGCTCAGACACAGAGCATTTTTATTTCCCCCAACATTAGGAAATTTCTCAACCCTCTGAAGCCCCTCCATGGGCCCCCCAAGCATCTATGCTACCAGGTTAAATTCTCCTCCCCATCACATCCAGTCCCATTAACTTTCATTTGTTTGTGTTTATAATGAACTGAAATCGAGTTATTTCTTTGCTTATTTGTTGTCACAACATCCTGGTCAAGAACACCTCCATTACCTTAGCAATAGTAGACAATAGGAGTCTCCCAGGTAAAAGGAAATCCAAAAACCAGACAGGCGTTGAGTCTAGAATCTGGCTTAAGGTCTTTCTCTACTGTGGTGATGTAGGTTCCCCTGGCCTGAAACTTAATCCGGAAGCTTGCAGTGCTCTGCCTGGTGGTTTGCACTTGTATTCAGTCCTTCCCTAACCCTGGTCTTCTCTTCTATTTGCCCTTTGTCTATTTTGTTAGAAATCGCTGGTTCCCCTCTTCTTACCCCTGCACTTAGAAAGATGAGTCAGCTTTCCAGTCTCTCCGCTCCATCGACATACAGAGGTTAGCATCTCTGGAAAGCTGGTCCCCAATGCGGAACTTACTGAAGAGGATGCTTTCCTCCTAATTGATTGGATCCTGTGGCTGAGACCCTCTCGTTCCACCTCCTACCTGGGTTCATGGGGGGCTCTACGGTTCCCCTGAACAATGACATTCTGCTTTGTTGCGTTGGAAAGAGGAGAGAGAAGTACAGGTACAGAAAGGATGAGACAGGTAACCCAAGCCACCTTTTCCAATAACAGAAAGAGACCATCCAGCAGCCGATAAGTGGCTTTCGTATTCTGACAAGTGCGAGGTTCACTTTAGCAGTTTGCCTTAGAAATTGGAAAAATGAGCCTTGTTGTTGAAAATCTAGCGTTTTGAAGTGGGGAAGGAGGTGTTGACACCATCATCCTGCCTGCAGGACATCTGTGCCGAAGATGTAAGTTTATAGCACGCTGGTCATAGTTCTGTGGGACAGATGTCTCCTTTCCTAGCTCCAGAATGTCCAGGGATAGTTAAGTACACATCAGAGGTTCTGCATGACCACCGACTACTCTCTAGGAGTCAGTAGAAATGCTAGTGCAATGGAATATCCAGGGGGTGAAATCGATGCTTCTGAAGTGTGAGACAGCTGAGAGGACAAGGGTGAATCCTCTTGCCCCTCTGGACATGGAGAACCTGGAGTCTTTTACCAGTGGTGGGTTGGATGTGGACAGATTTTGGGTTTGGGCCTTAGTGCTACATTTCACTGACTTCTGGGGCAGCCATGGGGAAGTCACACAATCATTCTGTGTTGTTGTTTCCCACCAACAATACAAGAGGGAGATACAACCCATCCATAGGAGAGATTTGAAATCCAATGGTAACTCTTTGGAAAACAAAATAAAGTTGTTTTTTTTTTTTTTAAATATGAGAATTAAGCATCATTTTTTTTATTGCAGGAAAAAGTAGCTTTGGAAGCAAGATTCAAAAGAAAGTAATTTGGGAGCCTGAGGATGGCTCATTGCACTTAAATACTTGTTCAATTACCTCGTAGAATGTTGCCTTGCCATTTCAGGTTTGTTTGGTGTCAACATTTCCCTGTGAACTGCATTTTGCATGGTTGCTTTCTTCTTTCCTTGGCCTGATTTACTAGCCCTGGTTGATGCAAAGTGAACCTCTGAGTGAAATCAAGAACAATTTATAGCCTGCCCCATCAGCAAATATCCAGAACTTGATTCACAGTACAGCAGTCAGTTGGTCCTGCTCCCTACCTCTGATAGAAGGAGCTAAAGCAGGGCAGGTTATTTTAGCTAAGACATCTTCTCCTTAACTTTGGGAACCGAGAAATATATTGCCCTGTTTCTTAGCTTTGATGGCACAAAGAAATAGAACACAAACAGGCTGCAGTCAACTGGCTGGGAGTGAAGCTGGCTCTTTTTCTGCTGAGCAAATAGAATCTCTTTCTGTTCCATCTTCATGGGAAACATCAGCTACAAGGGCTTCCAGACATTTAAAAATCTCCTCTTCGCCTCTTCCAGCTCCCTCCACGAGCTATCTTCTTGGCTCAGATGCCTTCATTTTAAGAATCCTTGATTGCAACTTGAAATCACATCATTTACTCTTACCAAATGGACTTTTTATAATTCCAGGTGACCAAGATTCAGTTCTTTCTCCCCCAGTTATGGGGCTTTGGGCAAGTCATTTCCTCTCTCTTGGACCTGGTTTCCTTATTTGCAGATGAAACTAATAATAGTACCTGGTATTAGGCGATTGGGACCCTTACATCCAATGATTCCTATAATGTGCTGAATGTTATGCCTCCTTATGAAATGCCAGACATTTGCCTTTTTCCATTTTTAAAAAATGAGGACATTGGCATTTTATAATTATCAGGTTATTTGTTACAACAAGAAAACAGTGTTATCTAAAACCTGTGTCACAAACGTTGTTAATCAACATTTCTCCTGCTCATGACCTGAAAAAGGTGACCAAAATGCCAATGTTAAGAATGTGCTAGAAACCCCATTTCTAGGCAGAATCTGGACAACATATATTTTTTCCCCTAGTCCTCCATTTTCTCACTCTGAATGGTCTCCACGATGTTCAGAGTGAGAGCATTAGAACCCAGCTAGTGTCATTATCACACATCAGGACCCAATAGTGGACTCTTTCCTCTCCTTCCCAAGGGAAAAAAATGGACCCACACATTCTAAATTTTCAACATTGACTTGAGGGGGAAATAGGGTTATTTAGAGGATAAAGCCTGTTGGCTAGATGAGTGCAGTGACTCTACTGCTTCTCCTCATCATTCTGGCTAACCAGGTTCTGTCCTGAGGATCTTGGGGTGTGTCACGCCGAAAGTTGCAGTCCTGGGATGCTTCAGTATTTGCTCACCAGTTTTAACAAATGTGCCACACGAATGAACGATGTTAATGGTGCAAAGTGTGGTGGTGGGGGGTGGGGAGGAGATGGAATATATGAGAATTCTCTATATTTTTCATGTAACATTTATGTAATCTAAAGCTTCTTTAAAAATAAAAAAAAATTAACCCCCCCCAAAGGAAAAACTGAAAAAAAATGTTGTAGCCCTGGGAAATTTGTGATACTATGGAAAGGACATAGGCTGGGAGCTAGTCTGGTTTGGCTTACTGGTAGCTGTATCAGCCTGGGAAAGTTACTTGGACCCTCGGAGTCTTAATTTCCTCTTCCTTATAATGAATAGAGTAATAGCTTCTTCAGAGGGTTGTGAAGTTGACGTGAGAAAATGGAGGTTTAGGCACCTAGCATAGAATCTGGTATACAGAAGATGTCTTTTAACACTGTCCTTGTTAGAAAAGCATGTGTGTGTGTGAGTGAGAGAAAGAGAGAGTGAGGGAGAGGAAGGGAGAGAGAACCATTTAACCCATGGGAGGATGGACTTGCCTCGAGGACTGAAGGCAGGCTTCGACGATGTTCTGCATCTTGATCTGGGAAGTGGTTATTATATGGTGTGATCAAATTGTAAAAAACATTACGTGATATACAATAATACTTTTCCCACTGTTATATTTCAATGGAAATTTTATAAAAATGTCTGTGAGATACGTCACGCACAAGCACATCCTTAAAACTAGGCACCTCTTTCCTTCAGTGTCTAGGAGAGACACATCCTAGAACACCTTTGCTTCTCCTCCTACTTCCATTGACTCCCTACCCCTGACATAAGACACGCTCCTAACCCATATTTCACTTGGTATCTGGACTTCCTCTATGGCTTCTAGTAGGAGATATTTTGACATAGAGGAAGAGCTACATGGACTTAGGAGGTAGAGAAGCCGGGGTTTGAACCTTGGATTTATTTGTAACAAGCCTCAGGTTTCTTGTCTGCCAAGTGGTTACCGTGAAGGTTGCATTGCAGAGTTTCCATTTGGGCTGATGGAGAAGATTTGGTGATGGAGCGTGGTATTGGTAGCACAGCATTGTGAACGCAATTAACAGCACTGAATTATATATTTGAACGTGGTTAAAAGGGGAAATTTTAGGTTGTATATATGTTACTAGAATAAGAATTTAAAAAGAAACAACAACAGAAAAAACCATGGGACTGCAGAACATGGTGAACTTTAAGGTAAAAGATGTCCAATTTCAGGAATTGTAACAAACATTCCACACTGATGCAAGGTGTTAATAATAGGGCAGCTTATCATGTATTTTATGCATGATTTTTCTCTAAACCTACAAGCTCTCTAATAAAAAAGAAAAGAATAGAGATACTGCAGGTAAACTGCTCAGAACTGTGCAGGGCAGGCTGGGAAGGTGAGCCTCATGCTCCTTGGACTCATCTCTTGGGTAGAACTCCCCGTCCCCAATTTGGAAAGATGTTAGCTTTTGTAGAGCATCCTCTTGATATTTATTTAAATTGATTCCCCTTCCAAGGTGGACAGATTAACCAGTTCAGGTCTGAGTTCACATAGATTCTCCTTGAACAATTTAGGACCACTATCGGACTTGAGCTGAGCAGATCTCATCTGAACGAGAACTTCTCTTGCTGTCTTGCTTTGCTTTTATTTAAGCCACATGTACAAAATTTGAATGTCTAATAATTTATTTCCATCAAGGTCACTGGTTTTATTTACTAGGCTTAGTTTAAAGCAAAGGTCCTAGATATTTTCAGTATGCCACTTAAAAATATGTGTTGACTTATTTGTTTGCATTCTTATGCCGTAGGTTATTTTACTGCATTTGGACAGCGCTAAACTGGCTATCAGATAGATACTATTGTGAGTGAATAAGCAGAATTCCACATGTTTATTTAATAGCATGCCAATAAAACCACATTATTCTGAGCTGCTCTTTTTTTATCCCTTAGTTTCCAAACTACAGGTGGAAGTATAGGCTTTGATATGCACTTACGTAATGAATATTTTTTAAAAAGGAAGAAAAGCAAGTCTTTGTGTTAACTTTGTTGGCCTATTGCCTAGAACATTTAGAGTGTACTGGGGTAGGTTGGGGTTCTGTGACCCCACAGTTAGTAACCTGGTTGCAGGCATTATATTTGCTCTGAAATAACAAACAGCCCTACCAGTGAATGTCACATTATGTGCCCAGTGAAAATTCCAGTCCCTAGTGGGATCCATGGGCCAACTGCCTCCATACCACCAGGCGTGCTGGTTCAGAAGGCAGATTCCTGGGTACCATTCCCAGAGATTCTCATTCAGTGGGGCTGGAGTGAAATCAGAAATATGCTTTTGTAAAAGCTCATTAGGGTGATTCTGATGCTCATTAAATTATCAAATTATTGCCTCCAGCACTATAAAAGTTTGGAGGATGAAAAATCCCCCTGTAGCGGAAAAGGGAGAGTAACATCTAAATCTTGAAGGGTGAACAAAACCTGTAAATGTCGGCATATTTTCTTTTTAAACAAATATTATGTTAGCAAGGACCCGTTGTTTAAAATAGGAAAATACTATAAAGCATAAAGGAAAAAGATCATTTGTAATCTTACCCCTCTCGTGAACATTTTGGCACAGTTTTTCCATGTTTTTTTTCTTATGAATACATGGTAAGATTGTGGTGTACGTAAATTTTTGTGTCCTGGCTTTGTTTGCCTAACATCATCTTATAGCTTAAACATTCCACCATGCTATTACAAACTCCCCATAACCACTTTTTCTTGGTTTTGGAATATTCCGTCAGACAAGTTACTTTTCTTATCAGTATATTTGAACACAGGTAGAAGGGACAGTGCTATTGATGAATTTTATTTTCAGACAAGGATGGTTGATTTTTGTTTCCTTTAAAGTTGTTTTCCTTACCATACAAGTCAAGTGATTTAGAATTCTCCATTTGCCAGAAATAAGATGACTGTGATTGTGATTTTAGCCTGGGTAACGACCTTATCCCAACTTACTCTCCTTTTTAAAAAATTGCCTGATAAGCATCCTTCTTGATGATAATGGCATAGAAACCAGAAGGATAAATTGAAATTTAGTCCCATTTACTATTGAGAACCAAACAGAAATGGACATATAAAGCATTTGACCCTAGCCAAATGTTGTAATAACTCCACTAGGTTGATTCTTTATATATATTTAATTTTTTTTAAGTTTATGGTAATAAAATATATAAAATATGAAATATGTCATTTTCACCATTTTTCAGTGTACAACTCAGTGCCCTTAATTACATTCACAATGCTGTACAGCTATCATTATCCTTGTAGAAACTCTCCACTTATTATGCAATAACTCCCCATTGCACTGTTCCTCCAGCCCCTGGTAACCTGTAATCTACTATATGTCTCTATGAATTTACCTATTCTAAATATTTAACATAAACGGAATCGTACGCTATTTGTCCTTTTGTGTCTGGCTTATTTCACTCAGCATAGTGTTTTCAAGGTTCATCTATCTTGTAACATGTATCAGAATTCCATTCCTTTTTATGGCTGGCTAATATCCCATTATAAAGATAAGCCACATTTTATTTATCCATTCATCTGTTGATAGACTCTTGGCTATTGTGAATAATGTTGCTGTGAACATTGATATACAAATATTTAAGTCCCTGTTTTCAGCTCTTTGGGGGTATACACCTAGGCATGGATCTGCTGGGCCATATGGTAATTCTATGTTTAAATTTTTGAGAAAACACCAAGTTGCTTTGCAAAGTAACTGTACCATTTTATATTCCAACCGGCAATGCACGAAGGTTCCAAATTCTCCTAATCCTCACCAGCACTTGTTAGTTTCTACTTTTTGTTTTGTTTTGTTTTATAATAGCCATCCTAGTGGTATGAAGTGGTAACTCATTGTGGTTTTGATTTGCATTTCCCTCATGTCTAAATGTCTTAATTTCCCATGGCTGTCCTTACAATGTATGACAAACTGTGCAGCTTAAAACAACAGAAAGGTCTTTTCTCACACTTCTGGAGGCTAAGGGGTCCTAAACTTGTATCAAAAGAGTATCACTATGAATTGATGATGTATTTTAACTTCATATGCTTATATACAGAAACAATGACCAACCCAGTAAGTGACCCTAGTACTCAGATTTTGTCTTTAAAAGAAACCATTGGAAAAGTGGTGATGAAATTCTGGGGCAGGGAATGTACAAGATTAGCCTCCCTGGAGCATGTTTTCATAGAAGATATCAAAGCAGCTGTCAAAACTACAAGTCAAAAGGACTCGGGAGCCAACTTGAAAAAGCTCCCGTTTGTCAAAAACGGAACAGCATGGGTATCAACAATAACTGAGAGGGATTGAGACAAATAAAATCTATGTGCCGTTAACAACAAATCTGTGAGATTATAATACTTAAAATGAACACTTGTCGCTCACCTTTGGTGGACGCTAGGATCCATTGATTTGAAAAGCTATATAGGGAAGCAGATTTGGCCCAATGGATAGGGCATACGCCTACCACATGGGAGGTCCAAGGTTCAAACCCAGGACCTCCTGACCCTTGCGGAGCTGGCCCACGTGCAGTGCTGATGTGTGCAAGGACTGCCCTGCCACACAGGGGTGTCCCCCGTGTAGGGGAGCCCCAAGTGCAAGGAGTGAGCCCCGTAAGGAGAGTCGCCCAGTGCAAAAAAAGTGCAGCCTGCCCAGGAATGGCGCCGCATACAAGGAGAGCTGACGCATCAAGATGACGCAACAAAATGAGACAGATTCTGGGTGCCACTGGCATGAATACAAAGCGGACACAGAAGAACACACAGCGAATGGACACAGAGAGCAGACAACTGGGGGTGCGGGGAAGGGGAGAGAAATAAATAATAAATCCTTAAAAAAAAAGGCTATATAAATGGAAAGCATCAAGCACGTACTCTGCTAAGCAAAATAGCTGATGAGGAAAAGGGTCTCTTTACAGGAGCGTTCAAGGTAATAACTGATGAAGAAGGAATGGTAGACTTAGAATATCACCACTTTTCAATCGCCAGTGAATTGATGGACCTAGGCAACAATCGTCAGTGCCCTTTAGCATCACAAAAAGAGATAATCAGACAGTTTTACTTCCTAATGAAAGGGCATACACCACTTACGAAGTAGTCTTGGAATAAAGAAACGAAATCTGCATCTGATCACACCTCTAGACCAAACGAACAATTTCCGAGAAATATGCAGGAGGGTTGGGCTTGTTACATAACACCATGGGAATGTCATCAGCGAAATCCAGACTGTCGCAATTGTGAGAAGCTGTGACAAAAGACCCTGTTTCTTCAACCGGAAATGCAATGCAATAAAATAAAAAGATGGAAGTGTAACCTATAGAGGAAAGAAATTTAAGAGTCATATTTTCCAATCATAATATATGAACCTTGATTTATTTTTTGAGCAATAAGGAAAATGTGGACACAGACCAGACACTTGATAACATTAAGGAACTTTTGTTGATTTTCTCCCCTGAGTGATATTGTGGTGATATTTGAAAGAGTCTTTGACTTTTAGAGATACATAGTGAAATATTTACAGAAGAAATGATATGATGTCTGGGGTTTGCTTCAATATAATCCAGGGGGAGGAGGGTATTGGTACGAGTATAGACAAAACAGGATGGACCAGGAATTGAAAATTGTTGAAACTGGGTGAAGGGTACGTGGGGTTCATTGTAATATTCTTTCTTTTCTATGTTTGACATTTCACATAATGAAAAATTTTGAAAGCATATGAAGTGACCTAAGTTTATGTAAATGCTTATGTAAATAGCCTACTTGGGCTACAGCCCGACTAAGCCTTGCAGATGGGTAAAAATCTACCAGCTGAGTCACTTTGTCACAGGATGGGAGGAATTGGAGGCCCTGCCAGTAGCATGGCTGTGCTGCCCTGAGATTATAGAGGACATTCGTGCATTTCCGAGTCTTGCACTTCCTTCAGCACCTAGTGGCCGCCTGACAGTCGTGGCTTTGTCTTAAATCTGAAGCCGTGACAACATTTTTCCTCCTCTAAGTTACAGTAGGGCCTTGGGACTACTGGGTGAAATGTTCTCTAATTATAAAGGGGAATTTTCCAGTATCACCAGAATGAGCCTATGATTTCCTTCACAGATAGTGTTAATATTTGTATAATGTCTCTTAGATGCTCTAGGACTTCACAGATTCTAAGTGTCTTCTTATGCATTCCTTCATTCATTCAATGAATATTTATTAAATGCTTGAAGGTACCGGCAATGCACTAAATGATGAGGTACAGTATGAAAAGGCCAGATTCTAGCTGGCATTTTAGTGTGGGAGACTCAATACACAGGTGAAAAAAAAAAACTAATTACAGCTTTGGAAAAGTGCTATGGAAAAGATAAACAGCTGTGGTGCGAGCCTGTGGGCAGAGACTTTGCTTTGCAAAGAGAAGACCTCGCAGAGCAGGAGACTTTTAAGCTGAAATCTGAACGCTGCAAATGAGTCAGCCAAGGGAAGAGCTGGGGGGAACAGCCATTGCAAAGGCTCTGAGGTGGGAAAAGGCTGATTACATCTGGGAGCCTGCTGGAGGTCTCTTGTGATCAGAGCATCCTGGGGAAGGGGAGAGGGGCCCCAGGCCTAGCATCTTACAGGCTCTTCAGAAGAACCAGGCGAAGTGGGCCTCATTGTGCCACCCGTTTCAGAGATGGAGGAGCGGAAGGGTTGAGAACACAAGCAACTGTACTCCTTGGCTAGCAAGTTACAGAACAAACTCCGGGTCCTTTCGGCAGACTTCAGACCTGGTTCCTTCTGGTAGATGAAGCCTCCTCTTGTCTCCCCTTCTCTCAGAACCAGAGAGGCCATGTAAGCTGTGCTGGACAGAACCAACCGCACTGGAAGGTGAAGGATGCCACAGGCTGCGCTGACGGGTGTCGGGATGACTTCACAGGTTTCGCTGTGGGAGGAGGAGATGTGGGCACAAGTTTGCAAAGCCGCAGAAGTGCCTGTGGGTACATAGCAGAATGTATGTTGCGTCCATCTGCTTCTCTCCCTCTGTCCCTGAGTGACCTGCCATTTGACCTGAAGAATCCGAACGTTGTGTCGCCAGAGCAGAGTCCACCGAGGCGTTCTGAATCCGGGGGAACCCCAGCTAGGAATCGGGAGCAACTTGCTTTCATCTTTTCAACTGCTGATTCCTCCCCCGCCCCATCCAACATCCCCACTTTCAACCCACTTGCTAGTCTGCAAAGGGAAAAGGAATGAAAAGGCTTCTGAAGGAATTTTCCCACTGGCAGACCTTGCTTTCATGATGAACTTGACCCAGGTCCCAGACAGGGAGAATTCTGATGCTATCCCGGAGGCAAGACCCTTCCTTTGAGGAGGAGGAGAGGTCTGGGGGCAGACAGCATGCTAAGGACCTGCCTGGCTTTTCACCCATGAGCAAATCGAGGCTACGGGAGGTGCAGCGACCTCCCCTGTGCACACAAGCAGGAAGAAGCGCCAGCCTGGGCCTCTGTAGCTCCATGTTCTCACGTGGATGCTTTGAAAACTCAGCGGTCCTTGTTTTCTCACCCTAGTTACGCATAACTTGAATTGGACACCAACTGTCAGCTTCTTTATCTTTGTTATCAGCTCAAACTTGACTTATGCTTAGAGTCGCAGTATTTTTGAAGTGTAAATCCAAGTCTCATTTTGCACATAAGAAAGGACGCGCAAAGGTGAGGAACGTGTGCAGCTCACCCAGCCCATGGTCGGCAGAGCCCGGACCTCAGTTCTAAGGCCAAGGCCGCTTCTCCAACCACCGCTGCGTTGTGCTTGCCAGAGGTCTTTTCTTTTTGGCTTTGTTGTTCAGCTCCAGTGTCAACCTAATTGAGAACCTCCTTCTTTTATGAATTAGAAAGATTTTTAGGTTTGCTTGGAGTTGGGCCCGAAGCCAGGGGAGGTGTAATTGAATTGTGTGTCTGTGTGCATATGCGTGGGTGTCTTGGTTTGCCAAAAGCCTGCCGGTGCAGAGTACCAGAAATGGGTTGGCTTTTATAAGGGCGATTTTATTTAGGGTAAATGCTTACAGTTCCGTGGCCATGAAAAGTCCAAATCAAGGCACCATCAGAGATGTTTTCTCACCAAGGTCCGCTGCCACATGTTGAATCGAGGTGGCCACTGAGCTCTGCTGAGGTTTGAGCTCAACTGAGGGCAACAAAGCATAGGGCTTGCCTCTTTCCAGGCCTCTGGTATCTGTCTCAGCTGTTCCACTTTCTTCCCGAGCTCAGCCGTAAGCTACCAGGCATACAGCAGGGCTGGTCTCCTCCTGAGCTGCTCCGTGGACCCAGCCTGTTGAGGCTTCGTGCTTAAGCGATCCTGTAGTCCTCTTTCTTACATGGCAGAACCAGCTGTGACAGCTTCCTTTTCCTGTGTCTGTCTGTCTCTGTGTTTTCATTTATATCAGACCCAGCAAGGGGTTGGAAAGTCAACCTGAGTCAGGCCTCACTGACACAGCCCAATCTAAAGCCCCAAAGCAATCTTATCAAGTAATATAATCAAAGGACTCAATGAAATTTAATGCAATCAAATGGTATCATACCCACAGGAACAGATTAGTTTAAAAACATAATCTTTCTCTTTTTGGGATTCATAAAATAATCTCAGACTGTCACAGTGGGCATGTGGGGAGGTGGAGAGGGGAGTGGGGAACATTTATCTATGTGCTAATTAAGATGCAGGGACAGAGTTTCCTAACATGTGCTGTGGTTAACTGTTGCTGGAGCTCTGCCTTCGATAGTCAGCTTTAGAGTGGGTGGTATAAGGTACACTAATATGTACTAATGTACACTAAAATGTACACCATGGGACTGCTAAGTGCCTGGCTAGCACGTGGACAATGCTATCCTTTACATTTTCCATTCATGCCCCCTAATACATACAAGTATTTAGAACTGGAAGATTGCATGCAATGACTATTATTCATTTTTATTATAATTGTTATGGTGAGGTAAGTAATACTTCCTCAGATTTACAGATTAGGAAATTGAGATTTAGAGACTTAAATAAGTTCCCCAAATCATTCAATTAGTAAATGACAGAGCCAGGATTCAAACCTGTGTCTCTTCATTTGTAGAAACTGGCGACATGCATGCCAGCTTCACACCAAGTGGGACCACTTAACAAACTGATGGATTGGGAACAATTAACGTGACTGATTAGGGAATGCAGAGAGTTAAGCAACTCCTTTGTTGCTGGAAAACAGAACCGAGATTATTTTTCGTCCTCACGTTTCGGACCTTGGGCAAAGTTCGTTTACCGCAGTGAGCTGAGAATAAGCACAATAAACTGATCTGTATTCCTTTGACTGATGAGACTTGGGTTCCAAGATCTCATTCCTCACCTGATGTGGTGGCAGGCCAAACAACTTATAGATAGGGACTTCCTTGCTAGGGATAAATTTATGAACACACCTGCTGAACAGCTTCAGAGGACAGGCATCATTTTGAGGCTCCCATTGGGGTAGGGGGTGCCTGCCTGGGATCCCATTACTGGAGTTGGTGGGCTCACATGCATTCTGCAATTCCACTGTTGGCATCCGTCCCATTGGGAGGAAAGCACACACTTGGCTTTAAGTATCCTTGGCTGCTTACCACTCCCCGCACATGTGACTCTTCGAGTTTGCTCTGGATCCTTAGGTGGGGTTCTATGTAAGGTTCTAAATATCAGCTTCAAGGAGGGGTTTTGGCTTCCGTTGACATTGGCTGCTAATAGGAGACCCACAGTAGAATGGAGGGAGCACTTAAGAAAGTCTCTGAAAACTGGGGTCTGGCAGTAACTTGGTGTGTGGCATGAGCCCAGTTCCTTTCCTCCTTTGCATGTTTGAGAGTGTTGGGTTGCATCAGTGTTTCCCAGAATGTGGGCTGCGTACCGTCTTGGGTACACAAGATGGTTGTAGGTGCTTCACAGTCCTCGCATTAAATAACTTGAACTCACGTGGTGAGCATTTTACTTCCTCTCAACTTTCTTACAGCCCCTTTGATTAACTAAGAGGAAAGCATTAGTGTCCTTCTCTAATGACTGTGACAGCTCTCTGGGGAGTGGTACTCACACTATCAGTTCCCAGCCGTAGGCATGCAGTGGTGTCTAGCTAGAGTTTAATCATACTGTTTTGTTTTATTTGTAGGGTAATTATTTAAGTAAGTGATACAGGGCTTCCCATTTATGCAAGCTATAAAATTTCCTTTCAAATAGCTTAATTACATTTTTAAAAATGTGTTGATTTATAGGCAAATAATTAAAAAAATATGTAATTGGAGTTGGAAAGAAACCCTGTTGTGGAATTGCCTATTTCTCCCTCTAATTCTATCATATGTTTGTGGTTCTATTATCAGGGGCATACACACTGATGATAGTTGTATCTTCCTGATGAATTGGCCTTTTTATCATTATAAAATGCCCCTGGTTACCTCTGGTAACACTCTTTGTCTTAAAGTCTGTTTTATCTGATTTTGTTACAGATGCTTCAGCCTTTTAATAATGCTTTCAGGTTGTATGGTATGTCTTTTTCCATTGATTTATTTTCAATCTGTTTCTGTCTTTATATTTAAAGCCCATCTCTTGCAGGTAGCAAATAGTTGGATCTTGCTTTTTTGATCCATTCTTATAATCTCTGCTTTTAACATGAATTTGATGTGTTTGGATTTAGGATTACCGTTTTGTCATTTGTTCCCCTGTTTTCATTCTTTCTATTCTTCCTTTCTTGCTCTATAGGTTTTCTATTGCTGCCATAATAAATTACCAAAAATGTAGGGGTTGCAGAGCAGGAGACCCATTTCATAGCTGGCTGCCAGCTGGAGGCTAGATTTTGCAACTGGAGGTTGCCTGTGTTCCTTCTCATCCTTCCCAAGCAGGCCCTCTGTGGCAGTGATGTATGTGTTCAGTTCCTCTCATACTTTGTATATCTCCGACTTCTCCTTCTGCCACATCTCTCTTTAAAGGTGAATGTGGTTAGAATGGACCCAGGGATTAGTGAATGGACATCTTTCATGAACCATTCTTCCTTTCACGTCTACATTCTTTTGGATTTTTAGAATATTTTTGGAATTCTATCTTATTTTATTTATTGGCTTTTTAGCCATACCTCTTGAATCTCTTTAGTGATGCTCTCAGGATTACATTAAACAGCTTTATTTTTTTACAGGATATTAAGGGTTAATATTGCACTATCTCACATAAAATATAGTAAACCATTAGCTATATAATCCTATTTACCATCTCTCGTCATCCTTTATAGTGTTTTTTATATATGTATATTACATCTACATACATTAAAACTCTGCAAGACAATGGAAGGATTTTGCTTTTAAAAATCACATGCTTATGTACTTAAGATATAAGAAAAACATATTCTTTTATAAAAAAAAGTAAAAAAATTTACATTTCTAATGCCTACAGGAATCTCAGTTTCCCTCTGATATAATTCCCCTTCAGCCTAAAGAACTTTCTTTAGTATTTCTTGAGGTGCTAGTCTGCCAACAATGAATTCTTTCAGTTTTCTTCTATTTGAAAATGTCTTTATTTTATCTTCATTCATGAAAGACATCTCTTTTTTTTTTGCCAAATATAGAATGTTGGGTTTTTCTTTCAGCTCTTTAAAGATTTTGTTCCACTGTCGTCTGGACTCTAGTTTTTAATGATAAATCTGTGAAAACTTGAATCACTGCTTTCTGTATTTAATGTATCAATTTTACCTTGCTAATTTCAATATTTTCTTTTTATTTAGTTTTTTGTTGGTATGATTTTGAATTTCCTAGCATGATTTTCTTCACATTAATATGTTTGGGGTTCTCTGGGATTCTTGAATCTGTAGCTTTATGTCTTTCACCAATTTTGGAAAGTTTTAAACTATTAATCTTTGAATAATTATTTCTACTTCATTCTCTCATTCCTCTCTTTCAGGATTATAATCACACATGTTAGATCTTGCTCTGTTAAATTTTCAAAGTTTCTATTTTTCAGATTGGGCAATTTCTATTGCTCTATCTTCAAGATCCCGTACTGTTTCCAATGTTATGTCCATCCTGATATCAAACCCATCTAGTAAATTCTTTATTTCAGTCATTGTATTTTTCAATTCCAAATTTCTATTTGGTTCCTTATCTGTATTTTCTAATTCTCTTCTGATGTTCATTACCTTTTTCTTTATTAGTAGTATATTTTCCTTTACCTCATTGAGCACATTGCTTTAACATCTGGATCATATTGGGCTTGCAATCTGTTCATTGTCTTTTCCCTTCATAACAAGTCATATTTCTTTAGTTGTTTATGTGTAAAGTAATTTTGAATTGTATCCATAACTTTGTGAATGTTATGCTGTGAAATTTCTGGATTCTGTTATGTTCTTTCAAAGGATGTTGATGTTTGTATTTCAGCAGACAATTAACTTGATTAGACTTAAACTGCTAACTCTGTCTCTTAGGTAGCAGCATCTCAAATCTCCATTTAGTTCTTTTAGGCTTAGATGTAAACTACTTTGAGTTTTTAATACTAAATCCTGATTCAAGGATCAGTAAGAGTCTTGGGAAGGTTATTCACTCTTTGAATCTCTTCTTTCTGTAATTTTCATATCGTTTTCAGTTGCCATGGATAACCAGGTCCCTAACCTCCTCAGGTCAGGAAGATGGTGTGTTTTCTATTAGAGGTTAAGCCACCCGAGGCCTGCCCTCAGACTTAGGCAGGGAAAATCCAGAACTTGTTCTGTGGTGGGCTCTTCTTCCATGTTTCAACTACTTTCCAGAGTCTTTAGGTAGTTAATTTTTTCACCTGTAGTTTTCAGTTATCTCTTTAGAGGTAGGGAGAGATCTATCTTCTAGGAGTTTACTCAACCATTACAGAGTCAGAACTCCTCTGGCTACCTGTTTCTGTTCTGTCTCATGTGCCCAAGCTGCCAGCACTGGCCTGAACTATTTTTGAGGATAAACTAAATTAGATACACTTTGTGAGTAAGTTAGACTGAAATGTCATCATCTTTACCCATTTTATGCAGTTACCCAACTCTGCCTATTTTATATACTTATGTATTGATACCACAAAATCTAGCAGCACAAAATAATAATTACTTTTTTATCCTTCACAATTCTATGGGTTTATTGGGCTCTGCTGGGTGGCTCTTCTGCTCCACACGATGTCAGCAGAGGCTGCAGTCATCTGAAGACACAGTTGGGCTGGAATGTCCAAGGTGGCTCATCACATGGCTAGTTGTTGGTGCTAGCTGTTGGCTTGGAGGCTTGGCTGGGCTGTTCTCCACAAAGCCTGAATGTGGCTTGGGCTTCTCATAGCCTGGTATGTGAGTTCTGAGTGAAAGTATTCACAGGCAAGTGTTTTAAGAGGGAGGAAATAGAGACTGATAGTGCTTTTAAAACGTTAGACATTTACACTGGTCAAACAGTTATAGGATCAGCCAGATTCAAGAGGAGGAAAATAATTTGTTGCCATCTTTAATTCATCCCAGTTCATACTTCTGGATCCTCTCTATCCCTACCACCTTGGCGTTTGTCCAAGCCTTCATCACCTCTTTACAGGACTCCTGAAATAGTTGCCCCCTCTTTCCAGGCTTGCCTCTCTCAAATGCCTATTTGCATAACTCCTTCCCTTCGCTCAAGGTTGTCTTGATGCCCCTCCAGAAAGCCTTTATCTCTCCCAAGTGAATATAACTTTCCATCTCTCTGTTATCTCCTAGCATTCTGTACACACTTTAGTACTTACTACATCATCCTGCAATTTTCACAACTATTTGTCTTTCTCACCAACTACTCTGCATTTTTCAAGGGAAGGAACTATATTTTATACATCCTACATTTTCCCCATTGAGAGTTCACCAGTCTGTAAGTTCCTTGAGTTTGGGACTTTATCTATGTCTTTACTTTATGCCCAGTGTGTGACTTTGTGCCTGGTTCATCAGAGATGTTTAATAAATATTGAACAGAAATGGTATTTTGAAATTCACACGATCAGGTAAAGTAGAAATAGGACTGGATTCCAGATCTGTTTCCCTTCTAGGCTAATTCATTTTAGGGTCCTCCAGCTACTGAGTGAATCTAAACATCCTCCAGACCTCCTTTCCTTAGTATATCCAGCTCATACCTTGATCCCCATATCTCAGGAGTATTTTCATGTTTTAAAATGAGCTTAATAGGGTGAGCAGGGTTGAGGATTTCCCTTCATTGGTCTCTACTTCAGTCTCTCTAGTAGCCAGTGCACCAAGCACTGCTCTCTTTCCTAGTTTCTAACATGAAGAAGTCAGCTTCAAGATCCAGGACTGAAAAGTAAACTGTACATCTTATATTAGTTGCTTTTCACCGTGAAATTTCCAAGGGCATTTTCTTCTGAAAGTATGCTTATAAGGAGAAAAAAGAGAATTAAATGCTCTCCAGTTGCTCCAGGAGCTTGGAGCTAAAAGGCTGAAGTCAAGCCCTCACTCAAACTTTGAATTTGAGTTCCTTTTCTTGTATCACCTACCCTGATGCTAGCCACAGAACAAGAATGCGGGGGTCTCTGACATCAAGGTTAACTTTACCTAGAGTGGCAGTTCTCAACTTTAGTGTGCATTGAATGACCTAGAAAGCTTGTTAAAATATGGATTCTGGGCTCCACTCCAGAAATACTAGTGTCTTAAGTCTGGTGTAGGGCCCAAGCTTCCAAGTGAAGCTAATGAATCTGGTCCAAGGACTACTTTTTGAGTGATGAATCTGTAGCAGTGTTTCTCAACCTCGGCACTACTACCCATTTAGGATGGATAATTCTTCGTTGCACTTTGTGGAGATTGCCTTTTGCGTTGTATGACATTTAGCAGCATCCCTGGTCTCTATCTACTAGATGCCGGTAGGACCCTTCCAATTGTGATAAACAAATTTTTTTCCAGACTTTGCCACACGTCCCCTGGGGTAGGGGGCCATAGTCATCCCCTGCTTAGATCCACTGCCCCAGGTTTCTGGGCTGGATGGTTTGTGGGTGGAAGTGTCCTTCAGTGAACAGGTTCAGGTGGTGGTGATAAGTTCAGGTTTAAAGTTTGTTGAGTTTAATAGGCCTATGAGGTTCCACGAAGAGATGTCCAGTTATTTGGATATAGAAACGCAGTAGAGTGGCCAGGTCAAGAGATATGCATTTGGGAACCATCAGAATATAGTTACAACCATAAAGAATGACTAAATTTCCAAGGAAATGATATACTGAGAGATAAACAATAGTCAGAAGGCAGAACCTTGAAGGAACACCTACTTTTTAAGAGGTGAATGAAGGAGGAGTTGCCCATATGAAGGAATGATCAGGAGGTATGAGGAGCAGGTAAAACAGGTGTCTCAGAAACAAGAGGAGAAGAATGTGGCAGGGAGAAAAGAAAGGCAACAGTCAGTAGAAGAACAATTCAGTAATACCAGGTCTGAAAAAGGAACATCAGATCTGACTACCAGCACATTATCTCCACTATAGAGCCCTTTACTATCCAATATGGTAGCCACTGGCCACTGAGTATTTGAAATGTGGCTAGTACTAGTAGAGTTGTGAGGTAGATGTAACACCCACGGTAGATTTCAAAGACTTAGCATATAAAAATTAATGTAAAATATCTCAACAATTTTTTATATTGATCACATATTTAAGTGATAATATTTGGGACACATTGAGTTGAATAGAATACATTATTAAGATTAATTTCACCTATTTCTTCTTACTAAAAAGTAAAATGTGGCACTAGAAAATGTGAAATTACATATGTGGCTTACATTCTGTTTCTTTTGGACAGTGGTGGTATAAAACTGACTTTCAGTGGAGGGGTAAGGTCTAAAAACAGCCTGTAGTGGGAGTTGTGGAGTGGGTGGAGGGTGAAGACATGGAGCTGGAGAGTGGACTCCTCATTGGAGAAAAGAGACGATGAATGGTCGCATTGTAGCTAGAAGAGGCAATGCCACAGAGGGTTTATATTTAGAAGGGAGAGACTTGTGAATGTTTGAGGCCAAGTATAGAAGAGTCAACTGAGGAGAAGAAGTAGCAGATAAAGAAGAGAGAAGAAAGATTGGAGCAAGACAGGACTTTGTGAGCTTGACATTGACCAGGTGAAGGATGTGAAAGGGAGAAGACATTGTTCTATCTTTAACCCATTTGAGCCTCGTCATTTTCTCATGCAAACTGGGGTAAGGACCATGGAAAAATCAAGCCTTCCTGTAGGGTTTTCCTGGACTTTAAGCGAGATGATAAAAGAGGATCAACTTTGTAGGTCATGAGACACTGTATGAAAGTCATTTAACAATGATCACCAGGTGCCTTTCACCTTACAAGGCTGTGTCATGACCTTTGTAGTTTTTAAATTTTATTCATTTTGTAAAAATATTACATTCAAAAAACATGAGGTCCCATTCAACCCCACCACCCCCACCCCACCACTCCCCCCCCCCCCCCCAGTAACACTCACTCCCATCATCATGACACATCCATTGCATTGGTAAGTACATCTCTGGGCATCTCTGCAACTCATGGTCAATGATCCACATCATAGCTCATACTCTCCCACGTTCCATCCAGTGGGCCATGGGAGGATTTACAATGTCTGGTAATTGTCCCTGAAGCACCACCCAGGACAACTCCAAGTCCCAAAAACGCCTCCACATCTCATTGCTTCCTCCCATTCCCCATACCCATCAGCCACCATGGCCACTTTTCCCACACCAATGCCACCTTTTCTCTGTGGACCTTGGATTGGTTGTGTCCATTGCACCTCTATGTCAAGAGGAGGCTCAGATTCCATGTGGATACTGGATTCAATCCTCCTGCTTTCAGTTGTAGGCACTCTAGGCTCCATGGTGTGGTGGTTGACATTCTTCAACTCCATGTTAGCTGAGTGGGGTAAGTCCAATAAATCAGAGTGTAGGAGTTGAAGTCTGTTGAGGCTCAAGGACTGGCTATCATATTGTCAGTCCAGAGATTCAAATCCCCTAGATATATCTTAAACCCCAGCACCAACTACACTTCCAGTAAAGTAGCATGAAAGCCTTGTGAAAAGAGATCCCATCTGTGTCCAGCTCCATCACGCAGAAACACCAGCTCCAAAGAAGGGCCAACTGACATGGCAGTGAACCCCATCTGCCATGACCCTAGAACATGTGGGTCTCTTTAGCCCTCAAAAGAACCAATATCTGGGGTTGTATCTACTTTATCTGTCTCTGAGACTCTGCTCATGTGTGCATAAGGGCAATCCTTCTGACATCCTCCAGACTCTTTTTTAGAGACTCATAGCCGTATAAACTCATTTGTCCTTTCCATTTCCCCCTTAATTTAGGTCAAACAGCATTTTTAACTCCTGTTATTATATGGAGACAGGGATATTCTGCCGGTCCACATTGAACCTTTAATTCAAGGTCATTTTCTAGTTGCATCATCAGTTGGTACTTGGTAGTGATCCCTCGGTGCCAGGGAGGCTCATCCCCAGGTGTCATGTCCCATGCTGGGGGAAGGCATTGCATTTACATGCTGAGTTTGGCTTTGAGACTGGCCACATTTGAGTAACACGAAGGCTGTCAGGAGGAAACTCCTAGGCACAGTGCTGCTCTAGGCCTTGTTCTTATTTCAGTCATATAGGCTCACAAGCATAGTCATTAGTATCATGGGCTCACTCCTGGACCCTTATTCCTTCCTGGTCCTTACCGTTACACCTGGGGGACTGCCACTGCTCCCCTAGGGACCATGTCATGACCTTTGGGTTGGAAAGATGGTTTTCTCTGAGAGTTTACTGCCTTAGCTTCCTAATGCAATCATGGTTCAATATTCTTTATTGCCACACAGTTGCAGAAAGAATTCTCTCCAAGTTTTGAAATGTGGGTCCTCCTCAACCCAGAACCCACTGTTAACACATGGAGCATCTGTGACTCCTGAACAGTGATCCATGTGGCGTAACCCAGTTTCAGTGTTCTCAAAGTGTGGACCCTGGGCCAGCATCATCTGAAGGGCTAGAGGAAAATGTAAGTTCTCAGGTCCATACCAGTCCTACTGAATCAGAAACTCTAGGGGCAGAGCCTGCCCATCTGAGTATTAACAAGCTTTTCAGCCTTGTTACAAGCTGCCTTCTAACTGTGAAGAACCTCTGTGCTAATGAAATCATACAGTATTTTTTTTAGTGCAGGGATCCCCAAACCTAGCTAAACTTGGGAAACTAATTTAAATACAGATTCCTGGGCCTTCGAAGCTGCATATTTCGTCATCCTAAGATGATTCCCATGAGCTAGCAGACTTAGGAACCACATATTGATATTAAATTTATTCTTAATATTAATATCTAATGTATTATATAAAGTACATTAAATATATTAATAGTTAATATATTCTAAAGCAGGTATAGGCAAACATTTTTGGTAAAGAGCCAGGTGGTAAATATTTTAGGTTCTGCAGGCTGAAGGGCCACATACTCTTGCTCTAGGAGGAAACGAGCCACAGGTGATTCAAAGGTGAAGGAATGTGGCTGCGTTTCTGGACCATACAAAATAGGTGGAGGGTTGGATTTGGCCTGTGCACCACAGATTGCCACCCCCTGCCTTGGAATCTAAATGCCGCCCTTGGTTGTGATCCCGGTTTGCATATCTTCCACCAGTCTTCCCATGGCTGTTCATTCACTCATTCTTTATTTTAGCCCTCTTTATTGGGTATGTGCCACACTGAGCTAGGTATGGGAGCTGAACAGCTGACTTCTGGTGGGCTCCCTGCCCTCGTGGGGCCTGCGGACTCATAGAGCATGGAGGGAATTGGTGAGGGTGTCAAAATTCACCACTGTTGCTGTTTATAAGTGAGGGGACTGAGGGTGGTACTAGCCATCCAGAAAGCCTCTCTTCCATACTGTTAGCCCAGGCTGATAGGTTTTGTGTTCTGTTTCCTGGTTTTCTAGCTGCCCGACTTTCAGTGAAGTTGAAACAACTTTGGGGAGCAATTTTGGTTCCATCCCCCCAGTTCTCTGGAGTTTTCTGCAAACAGTTTGCAGAGATCCCTTTACCCACCCCCAGGCTAACAGCCATTTATGAGTCAGACCAGACCAGCTGGTTCTTACAGCACAGAGGGTGAGCAGAGGACGCTGTTCTAACTGTTGGTATGGAAATGCTGAAACGCCATGCGGTGTTTGTTCTGCCAGCATGCCAGGGTGCAGCCGATAGTATGGAGCGAGAAAGTCTTACTTTATTAGAAATTTTTGTCCAAATGGAAATGAAGTCTGTGTTTTTTGGAGCTGTTTTTTAAAACCTGAGCATTCTCAGGATCTACTACTAATTCAGTTCAGCATTTTGCATGCTTGCCGGCACCAGAGGCCACGCCATCCCCTTCTCATTCTCTTTTTTTTTTTTATTTTAAATTAAAAAAAAAAATTATTTCTCTCCCCTTCCCCGCCCCCCCCCCCAGTGTCTGTTCTCTGTGTCCATTCGCTCTGTGTTCTTCTGTGTCCACTTGTATTCTTGTCAGCAGCACCCAGAATCTGTATCTTGTTTTGTTGTGTTATCTTGCTGCTTTGGCTCTCTGAGTATGCAGCACCATACCTGGGCAGTTGGACTTTCTTTTGCACTGGGCAGCTCTCCTTGTGGGGCTCACTCCTTGCATGTGGAGCTCCCCTATGTGGGGGACACCCTTGTGTGGCATGGCACCCCTTGCATGCATCAGCACTGCGTGTGGGTCAGCTCATCACATGGGTCAGGAGGCCCTGGGTTTGAACCTTGGACTTCCCATGAGGTAGACAGAGGCCCTATCCATTGGGCCAAATTCACTTTCCCTCATTCTCTTTTGAAACTAATCTAATAATAGCAATAATAATATCATAGCAGCTAACAATTATTTCGCAGATATGATCAGCCAGGAGTGAGGAGGGGTATTAGCCAGATGTGGTAGGTGGAATAACGCCCCCCACCCAGATGCCCATGGTCTAATCTCCAAAATCCGTGAACAGGATGCCTTGTGTAGCAATGGGACTTTGCAGATGTGCTTAAGTTCAAGGTCTTGAGATGGAGAGCTTATCCTGGATTATCCAGCAGGGCCCAAGGAAATCACCTGAATCCTTAAAAGAGAACTTTTACAGGCTGTGGACAGAGGGAAGTGTGAAGAGAGAAGACCTGACAGAGAGATGAAATGTGCTGGCTTTGAAGATGGAAGGAGGAAGCCATGAGCCAAGGAATGCTGGCGGCTTCTAGAAGGTGGAAAGGCCAGGAAGCAGATTGTCCCTGGGAGCCCCCAGAAATGCAGACAGCCCTGCCAATGCCAACACACCTGTGTCAGACTTCTGACCTCCAAAATACATTTGCATTATTTAAGCTACAATCTTGTGGGGATTTGTCACAGCAACAACAGAAAACAAATACACCATGATCGATACCATTGGATCTGCACAAAAAGTCTATGAGAAAGATACTAATAGTATTCACATTTTTTGGAAGAGGAATCTGAGGCTATGCAATAATTGCACACGGTCACCCATTTATCCAGCGGCAGTCCCAGCGTTTGAACCGACTGACTCCAGTGCCACACTTGCACTGCTACTTGATGTTTGCTCCACATTCTGAAACCCCTGCTGGACCTGAGTGTCCCATACCAGCTCCTGCAGCTCTGCCTTTGCAGACATCCTTTCGAAAGGTTCTCCTGCTCCTTTGTCCTTCAGCTCTCAGGCCATGCTATAATTTCTGGGGCGCCCTTCCCCAATTCCCTAGGCAGGCCATGGGGCCCCTTCCTCCTCTGTGTCTGTTGTACCAAAGAAGACCTCATGCCCCTGTCCCAGCACCTATCACCCAGGTATGGAGATGACCTTGTGTCTGTCTTCCCACTTCTTTGACTTCCCGCATCACGTTACCTCTTGCTTGCACCAGCACCTAGCCTGTGTCTGGCAAGATGCTTACAAAAATGCCAGCCCCGTGAAGCAAGGTGTTTTGCCCATCATTGCTGCATGCCAGTGCCTAGAGCAGTGCCTGGCACACACCAGGTATACGACAAATACCTGTTGAATGGATGAATTAATGGATAGAGATTCTCCATAAATATACAGAAACCGAGTGATAATACACCTGTAGCAATTGTTCAAAAAGCCTTTGACTAATGTTTTTAGCAGTATTTTGTGGAAGTATAACTTGTAAAAATTCACAGCTCAGTGAATTTTTACATAGGTATATAGTCATGTGACTACCACCCAGATCAAGATATGGCCAAAGTTCCTATTTGCCCTTTTCCTGTCAACCTGACGGTAACTACTATTCTGACTGCAATCAACACAAATTATTTTTGCCTGTGCTTGAACTTCACCTAAGCTTTGTGATGTTATATTTGATTTTATGGTACGTCCATACGGCGTGCACTCTGGTGTGGCTGGGATCTCTTGCTTAACGTGGTGTTGTGACGTGCACCCGTGACATGGGGGGTGGGGGAAGGCCCTTGGCTCCTGCATTCCACCAGGGACCTCCGTGTTGCTGAATGAGTTCCCAGGCGGGAGGAGGAGACCCCCTACAAGGTGCTGAGATTCAGGATGAGGCTCCTTATTGGCAGCTGGAGGCCCTCGTGATTCAGGCTTAGGCTGTCTCCTTCAGGGACTGTGGCTTCGGTGGGACACTCACACCTACTCTGTAGTTCCTGCTGGACCATCGCGGCTTAATAACAGGCCATTAAATAAATGAGTTTGTGAGCAAGTACTTCTCGGCCCAAACTTTATCGAGTGCTTTCGATATGCCACGCGCTCTAGTGCTGAACATTTTACATTTATTCCCTCGTGTAAAATTTAAAAAATAAATAAAACTGGAAATTTAATGGTACCTTCTAATGAGCAGAGGAAATTGTGACTAAGGAAGTTATGTATTTGGCTCAGGTCATAGGATTAATAAGTGATGGATTGGTTGACTCCAAAACATGTATTTCCCCTACCTGCCTGGACTGTTTTTAAAGTAAAGTTTATAGATTGTTCTCCTTTATAAAGGAAGCTCAGACTAATTATAGAAAATTTGAGGAATACAGAACAGCAGAAGGGAGATGATGTACAGGCATCCATGTGTCAGCTATCCATGGATAATCACTCGATATTTGGGGGGCTATATTATCTTCTTGTATTATTTTCTATGCGTAGTTAATTTTTTCGGTATAATATAATTATTTATGATCATGGTGTACAGCCACAATTAAATCCAGCTTTTTCATGTAATGGTCCTGGGTAGTTATAAACTCGGTGGCTGTGAACTATCACCTGATATTCCTTCAACGGCTGCTTGCAAGTTACTGACTGAGTGCCATTATTTATTGTGCTCCTCCATTATTTACTGAGCCCCTCCTATGTGCAGGCACCCCGTAAAGCTCATCTTTATTACCACTGAACTCCATTGCCTCCTCCCAAACAGGAAGCCACACCATCTCCCTTAGAGCATAGAAGCTGCTGGAGGTATGTGGCTTTAATGGAGTCCTAGGTTTACTGCTATGCGTGATTTTCTTAATTAGTAAAAGAAAAAGAAAACCACAAAAACACCACTGGCAACTCCCTGTAGATTCCTTAGGCTCCTTGCTTTAGCACAGCAGGGATCCTGTGTAATAAATTGGAGCGGGGAAGCCTGGAATACATCATCCCAGGTGAGGAGTTTGGAGATCAGATACCTGGAGCTTGGAATGCATATTTAAATACTAATAAGGCTTGTTTTGCAAGTAAATTGAAGGGATTCCAAAGCCCTAGTGCCATAACTCGATTTTCCTGCAGAATCCACAAGCCCATTATGTGCTCTTCTGGGCGTTGTGCAGGGCAAGGAGGAGAAACCTCATGTTTAGGTTATTTCACCCCAGATTCAGAGATGAGAGCTGGTGGGCAGGTCAGGGGTGGGCCAGTGAAGCTAGCCTTTCTATTTCTTGGTGGTTGGAAAAGTTTTCCTAAGGGTTGTAAATCATTTGCTGCGGCAGCAGATGAATGCAAGCCCAGCCCTGTTTCACTGGTCCTTCTGGTACTTTGTCATTATGAGTCTCAAAACCAAACATTTTGAATGGAAACGAGTACTGAGGGGGCAGCAGCAATCCAGACCACAATTGATAGAGGCTCCTAGCGGTTTTGCTGTGGCTTGAGGGATAAATGGTCATAAAAATTTGTTCTGTGGGGCATAAACTGATCATTTGTCTATATCAACATAAATAAGTTAACAGCAGTTTGGCTCTTTTATGTGTTTTCTTTTTTTCTCCATGCGACTCCTCTTATTCATTCATTTAACCATTCATTCAACAAATATTTATTAAGCACCACCTGTATACCTGGCACAGGGGATACAATAGTGAGTAGGATGGCCACAGCCCATGCCTGCCTGGACTTTACAGTCTGCTGAGGGAGTTAATAGTTGAGACATTTCTTGAGCTTCTACTGTATGGCTGGAGGAGAGGCAGAAGTATGAAGCCTTTCAAGTTCTAATCTCTCCCTTCAGGTAACTTGCAAGTCTGGCACGAAACCCAAGGCATGCGCCTGATATGTAACACAGCAAATGTTCTTGCCCCCACTCACTGGGATTCCTACTGGTGCTCTTATCAGGTGCCTTCAACCCATGGGTCAGTCCTTGGGCCAATTTGAGAACCCAGCTGCCTTGGAATCTACTTTAAAAATACATCTTCCTGGAACACACCTGCAACCTACTAAACCAGATAAAATCTGAGAACGGGGTCTAAAAGTCTGTTTTGTGGAGCCTCTCCAGAGATCATGGGTGAAGACACGGAGTTGGGACTGAACTTCGGGTAGCGGTAGCATGGGGGGTCACCAACAGGTGTGAGAACCAGCCTGTAATGAGTTGCGTTTTAGAGGCTCAATTCTGCAAGGGAGCACGTTGGCCCCGCGGCCAACTTCAAGGAGAATGGAGGTGTCACTAAAGTCAGGGGGACTGCATGGCATGAGTGGAAATTAAGTAACAGCTGAATGTATTGGGAGTTCGCTGTGTGCCAGGTGCTTTTACATCCATCCTTCCCACCTTAAATCCTCACAGTCATTTGTGCAGAAGTTAGGTATTATCTTCATTTCCAAAGAGGATGTCAGGGCAGAGAGGTGAAGTAAGGAGCACAAAGCCCCTGAGCTTGGGCAGAGCAGACCTGGGGTCCTGTTGCAGCTCGTAACTACTCTGCTTTCTAGAATAACTGAGAGAGGAAAGACAAAAGCACTCGGTGTAAACATATAAAAAAAGATGGAAAACTTGTGGCCACACCAGAACCTGCACATGAATGTTTATAGGAGCTTTATTTATGATTGCAAACCAAGATGCCTTTCCAAAGGCGAGTCGATAAACCGACAGCGGCACATCCATGCGATGGAGTCTTATTTAGTGATGAAAAGAAACGAGCTCTCAAGCCCCGAAAAGACACAGAGGACCTTACTTGCATATTGCCAAGTCAGAGAAGCCAGCCTAAAAGGCTCTGGACTGGATGACTCCAACTAGGAAAAGGCAAAACTACAGAAACAGTAAAAAGGCCAGTGATCGGCAGGGGTTCAGGAAGTGGGGGGAGATGACCAAGAAGAGCACAGGGATTTTCAAGGCAGTAAAACTATCCTGTATGATAGCGTGATAGGGGATACATGACGTTACGCCTTTGTCAAACCCGAAGAAGTGTACGGCACGAGGAGTGGACACTGACATCAACTCTGGACTTTATTACTAATGATCTATCAATGTTGGTTCATCAGATGCAACAGAAATATGCTACCCTATGGCAAGAGGTTAATTATAGGGAAACTGTGTGTTGTACTTTCTTGGCAAGTTTTCTGTAAATATAAAACTGCTCTAAAAATAAAGTTTACTCCTGAAACAAACAAATGAAAAATAAACCACCTTATGTCCTTTAGGGGAGGATCTTCATCCCATTGGATGGCCAGTGTGGTCCTAAGAGCATGGTTGCTGGAAACCTCAGAGTTGAGATTCAGGTGAGGCCAGATATACAGATCTGTTCTCGTGCGAGGCTCCAGGAGGTCCAGGAAATACCTGCCTGAGCAACCTGTCACTCCAACGTTGTCATCAGGTCCTGTTCAGGCTGTCAAGCCTCCAGATTAGAGATGAGCAGAGACCGCCCCATCCTTTGCCACCTTCCAGTGGCTGGGAACTCTGGCCCCAGCTCCAACACGAGGTGACT
Source organism: Dasypus novemcinctus (assembly GCF_030445035.2). Taxonomy (NCBI): domain Eukaryota; kingdom Metazoa; phylum Chordata; class Mammalia; order Cingulata; family Dasypodidae; genus Dasypus; species Dasypus novemcinctus. The sequence continues at coordinate 63,880,630 of NC_080695.1, forward strand.
GCATCGTTCTAGCAATCTCCCTCCCTCTGGGAAATTGCCTCTCAGGGTTTGCATTGGCTTCCTCTTTGTTTCTCTGCCCAGGGCAATCAGAGTAGAACTGTAGGTTATGATTTTGGTCCTGATTTTGTCTTTCCGAGTGAATGCGGGTTTCACCAGGGAAGGAAGGACAAAGAACGTTCCTTAAAGGAAAATGGACGTCTGATTCCCAACGCTCGGGAGTGCGCTTAGGACGTGACAGATGTTGCTACTCCCTGATGACACACCTGGCTGTGCCAGGCAGGTAAAGGAGCTCTGGATTTGGAGCTCAGTCCCAGATCCACCAATTGCGAGTCGGTGTCCCTGGCAGGCTTCTGAACTCAGTTGCCCCTGAGTAACATTGGGGTACGGCACTGGGGGGCCCTAGCTGCCCCCAGCTGGGAAGAGGCCCATGGCGGAGAGCTCCACACAGGGCCCGAGTGACAGGCCAAGGGTATCCCCGGGGTGGAGGGAGTTGACGGAGAAGCAAAGGAGTGCTAATAAGGTAATTAACACCTTTCTCTGATTAGCAGTCAGGGAATTATTGAAAGGGATTAGATAGAAACTGTGAAAAGATCCCTGGGCAAAACAGAGTTGAGAGAAAGGTACCAGCCTGTTCTCTAAGTCTAAAGAAAAGCAAATATTGTAAGTGGCGAACTGGTCTCTTCTCACCCCTCACCCCAGTGGCTTTCTTTCAGACCCTTACACTTTGCTTCCTACCACAGGGCCTTTGCACATGAAGCTCCCTCTTTGTGAGAAGCACTCTCTTCTCTCCTCTTTGCCCAGTCAACCCGTACGTCAGTGTTTCTTCCTCAGGAAATCTCTGACCATCCAGTTCTATTGTGGTCTTTTTAGGCTCCATCACTTTTTCTTTGGAGCGCTGGCTCCACACCTGGTTTTGATCACCACCTGGTCCCTAGCCCTGAGCACAGTACCTGCTACAGAGATGAATAAACAGCAGGATGAAAGAATGAATGAATGAAAGTGGTGCTTGATGCCGGGCTCTTTGTGCAGTTCTGTGGAGTTGGTAAGGTGCTTTTTGTCGTTCTCTTGAGGAGAGGAAGTGACTTTTCCCAGACACACAGCTCAGAAGTGGTGGAGCCAGGACTGGCACAGAGCCCTTGAGAAATGGAATTTTTCTTTACCTTTGCTTTACATCTGGGCGGCTTGTTGGTAAAAGTAGAAGTGGGAAAAACTTAAAAATTGAAACAAGCCTAAAACAACAAAAATGAAAACAGATAACAAAATCTGAGGGAGTGGGTTCCGTTCAAACCCTCTGCTTGAGCGTCAGCTCCGTTTGAAGAAAGTCTACTTATTGCGCTTAAATCGCTGGCACGGGCTTTGGTGTTGACCCGGTAGCAGGCAGGAGTGGCTATGCACGCCCGTAGGGGTGGTTCTACATCCCGATCACCAGTTTTGGCATCAAAACCTCTCAAATACGAAGCAAGCAATTTTAAGGAATAACATGGAAATGCTGGTAGGAAACCAGCACCCAGCACCTTGCAGAGAATTTGTCAGCACTTGCACAAACACCTGGGCACTTCTGCTCGAAGGCCACGCAGCTTGCTAAGCTTCCTCGCTTGAAGCTGGGGAGGGGAAAGAGCCTGAATTATATGACTTCTTTAATGGTGTGTGACTCACTTGGGCAAGACTCCTAACCTCACTCAAAGCAAGCCAGGAAACCAAACCAAAACCCGAAACTGAATCGGGCCCCTACCATGGGTGGTTAGTAAAACAGAGTAAACCAGACAAAATAAAATATCTCCCGCAGTCCCTGCCTTCATGTCCTAGGGGAGGACACAGGAAAGAAACACATAAATAAGTGTTAATTAACCAGCACGGTAGGTGTTATGAAAATACAAAGAGGACTGTAGAGGAAAGGAAATTTTTGCCATCGAGGAGGTCCGGAAAGGCCTCTCTTAGAAAATGATGATGGAGCAATGATTTAAAGGATGAGCAGGAGTTAGACTGAGAAGAAGGAGCATTCCAAGAGAGAAGGCATAGCATATGCAAAGGCCCTGTGGTTGGCTCAAGGGGCTGAGAGATTATTGCTACTAAAGGGGAGAAATCATGGTGGCATGTGCTCCTGAGAAGAATCAGCAAATGTAGCCGGGGTCTGGCCCTACCGGGATCTGCCGGCTGAGCTGTGGTTTGTGGAGTTTGTCCTCAGAGCTATTTGACACTGAATGGTTAGTGTTGCGGTGGAGGGAAGCTTGAGCTACTGAGAGGGTGAAACCCTAGCCCTCTCCTTGACCTGGCTTCCTCTGGCCAGATGCCAGGAGGGTGGCTGATAGGTTTTACTGAGTGCCCACAGGGCGGCCATCAAACTCAGCCCCAAATGGGTAACCTGCAGAGTAAGTCCATAATGGCTCAGGCCAAGAGAAAGCACATGATCATAATCACTGTATGTATAATAGGGGTAGACAAACTCTAATGCTACTTGCTACAGATTTACCATTCACTGTCACGATGAGCAAACAGGACACTGGTCTGGAGAAAGGAAGAGCTCAACCACTGGGGAATTCTGGGCCTGGCCATTGCTGGACTCTCTTTATTGAAATATTTCACCCGAGTGTGGAGAGGATTTGCATGTTGGGCAGATGAAGTCATTAGAGCAGAAGGCTCTTAAAAAAAAAAAAAAAATATATATATATATATATATATATATATATATATATATATATATATATATAGAGAGAGAGAGAGAGAGAGAGAGAGAGAGAGAGAGAAAGGCAGACAGACAAAGAGAGAGAACCTGCTGTGGTGCCTCTGCTTTTTGAATTCGTGGACAGAAAGCTCTGCTTGGCAGGGACAATAAAGGAACGCAGAGAGTTGGGGATCTATTCCAGGACTGTCCAGTCACCATCTCACACAGCTTTAGCAAGAGAAGCAGGCTTTCAGCTTTAGTAACAAGCTCAGTGTTCAGTGCCTCCCTCTCTGCTTGCTCGCCCATTGAGTGTCTTGGGTTTTATTTTTTTATTATTTTATTTTATCATTTTATTGTATATAAGCTCTGCTTTCTCTGTCCTGTTCAAATGAGAGGGCTTTGGAAGAAACCCTCAAGGGGAGGCCCACAGAAAGACAACACAACGTGCAGGAGCTGGAAAGGGCCGCCATGCGATTCCAACCTGCCGGCCACGTGCTCTGACGCCCAGCCGCACTTCCTGTCTGTCCCCTGGGGAGCAGGCAGACTTAGGTTTTATGTTTTCTCTGCAAAGAAAAGGTGAATCACTAAGGAACCTCATTCTTCAAGACCGAAGGTACATTGCAAGCGTGCATTTTGGAATGCAAAAGAAAAACGTCCATCTTCCTTCAGCGTACCTGGAGTCATTTTAGGACATCCTGTGTTTTCTTGGATGGGTTTCTTTATCCAGCACAGGAGGAAGGACAGAAAGGATCTGGTGAATGGGAAAGAGAAGCCAGGTGGGGCAAAGGGTGGAGAGGAACGCCTGCCTCCGGCTGGAGCCCTAGTATCCACTGTGATTCTTCTCACTGCTTCTAAAATACCCTTGTGTTTGAGTAACCCTGTTACTCTGAGGTCTGGTTTCAACACCCCCCCCCACACACTCCCCATCCTGCTGAAGCTCCTCTGACACGCTCCCTGCTCCCTGTTCCTGCAGGAGCAACTGACCGCCTTCCACCCCTTGCCCCCTCCCTTGTCTCCAGCTCTGCTCCCCAAGCTTCTGAGACCTCCTTCTCTGCTTTCTCTTTGTGCCCCTCCTAGGTTCCTCCATGTCTCCTTTCTTGCCTTCTTTCCTTCTGCTATTCCATAGTTTCTAACGTCCCCCCAAGGCTCTCCAAGGCTCTCCCCTCTGCACACAGGACAGGAGACATCACCCAGAGCTGTCAACCATCGCCTGCAGATGGGTGGCTTCTACACCTTCAGCTCCAGCCCTAACCCAGCTCCTGATCTTCAGACCTGCCCATCTGCTTGCTGCCTGCTGGGCCCCCCTCATGGAGGTCTCAAAAGCAGTTAGCTCCAAGCTGGATGAACTGGATTCCCCATGCCTCACCCCCCTTCTCCTACTTACCGTCTTTCTCCCCGGGTCACGCATTTGTCCAGTGAGCATTTACTGAGCTGCTGCAGTGTTGGGGCAGTGCTGAGTGCCAGGGATACAGCTGCGAGGAAGATGCTCACCTGGCCAGGCCGTGACCCCCTCATCTGACACCCTAGGGCCCCCTGTAGACTGTTTGCCAGAGCCCCTGAGTCTCCTCCCTGCTATCAACTGACTCTCTTTTTTATTTCTGTTCCCACTGACCTGGAGCAGGCCGTTCCCCCTTTCCAGGGATGGCTGTGGGGGCTTCTCAACGTGCCCCCTGCCTCCAGTCCTGCCCTCCAAGCCCGTCTTCCCGCCATGCCAGGGGACGCTTCTGCAGGACACACTGTCACGTCACAGCTCTGCATGTCAACCCCAGAAAGCCTTAGCTACTTACCTGTGTCCCTATCTCCCTTTTCCCTCCCTCATCTTCCCTCTCTACCTTCTTTCTTCTCTCTCTTCTTGGCTGACTTCCTTTCTTCATTCCAACAACTCTTTGAATATCTTCAGTTCCATGAAGACCAGTACTGAGCTCCAACTGTTTGGAGGCAGCATGGTTTGCTTTTAAAACCTTGGGGCTCCTGCCACTCTCTTGCTCCCTTCTCATCTCCTTCCCTCCCCCTATCACGATGAGGTCCGGCTTCTCCCCTCTCCAGTCGTTCTGAAGCTCCCTGGTGCAAGAATACTCATACAAGACTCTGGTACGAGTATACTTGGCTTGCATCAATGAACAGCCAAACAAAGAAAAGGTCCCAGAGCTTAAACTCTAGCAGGGATAGTCAGAGAGGAAACAATAAGCAGGATAAGTTAAACAGGATTTAAAGGAGGTGTGTGCCATGCAGCTGGGTTCTGTGGTACTTAGGGTCATGAATGGCGGGATGGGGCTGTGCCCTTGGCCCTGCCTCCTTCCCAGCCCCAGCTTCCCGGCTTTCTGTTCTTTGCTTATGTTTCAGCAGCGCCACGCTGTTCACTCTCCCGTTCTGCCTGCGTCTGTGTCTTTGCACGCTTTCCTGGGTGTGATGCTCTCTCCATCGCTTTCTAGCTGGTATCCAGCACCTTCCACCTGGAAGCGGCTCAGGGACCCCCTGTTCTGAACCCTTACACGCCCTCCCTGGAAGGTCAGGTGCCCTCCTGGGTTCCTCCAGCACCTCCGCTTCCCTCGGCTGCGACTCTGAGTCCTGCTGGACTGTGTGCTCCCCGAGGGCAGGCTGAGCTCTGCTGCCCGCTCTGGGGTGGGTCCAGGAGGCCGGGGAGCGCCCCCAGCCCCTTCGTCTTCTCGTGGGTAAAGTGGGAAGAACAAAAGCCTTCCACCCGCTTCTTGCAGTTGCCACAAGCCTCGCAGTTTGTTAGAGGCTGGAGGGCCGGTGGGAGGGTGGTCATGCCAGGCTTCCTTTCCCTTCCGTCCTTGACCTCAGTGGACACACGCCTCCCCGAGGGCAGAGAGCAGCCCAGCGGACCTGGGCTCTCGGCCGAAGCCAGCACCAGGCCAGAGAGCCACCGCCTGGCCCAGGGCTGAGCGCGGACACAGGCGCACGGCCAGGGATGGCGGGTGTTTCCCTTTTCACACGATAACTGAGAGCCCTTCTCAGAGGTCTGACGTGCAATTTTCCCTTTTAACTCACTCTTCAGGAAAGCACTCAAACCATCAATTTTTCTGTTAAAATCCATCCCTTCCCACCCCTTGTTGATGTTTCTAATTCCTTCTGTGCTCAGAGTTCAAGGGTGATGGTGAACCCTGGTCGCATGAGCTCATTCTCTTCTGTGAGCATCCAGTGGGGCGTGGACAGGCTGGTCGGTTTATCATTCACTGGAGGGACTGAAAAACTGTTTGCCTTTTGACACACACACGAGCTGGGTGTTGCCCTGGTGAAGAGGCCAATGATGCTCTACAGTTCTCTGCTGGTCTCCAAGGGGATGAGTGAGAGATAGTAATAAATGGGGTGCTCTCCAGATGCGTGGCTCTCCCTAAGATATGGGGTGGGGCTGGTTAGCAGGCAGAACAGCGTGGTCAAGAAGAGCAGGGCAGACCAGCCACAGCCCTCCTCCTTCTCCCACTGCTGGGAGGAGGAAGCCGGCGTGACCAGCGCTGTGCTATGCACTGGGTGCTCCTTAGGCTGGGTGCGAATGTGCAGCGGGAGCCGCCACTGAGCGAAGGGGAGGGAGCAAGCAGGTTGAGCGTCGTCGGAGAGGAGGAACCGCGTGGTGAAGAGCAAGGCTGGGGGCCACTGGGTGGGATTGCAGGAATGCACTCATGATGACATGAGATGCTATGGAAATAGCGGCTGCCTGTGATAAATAACCATGTGCCAGCCATGTTTGTGCCTCTGGGCTCATCCGAGCCATAGACACAACAGCTTTTCCTCCTTCCAGCGGAGGAACCTGAGGCTTGACTATGCTCAAAGCCAGTAAGAGCTATTTGAACCCAGACCCACCTCATCCCAGGACCTGGCTCCCTGCACCGCCCAGGCCCCCTCCCAGAGCTGGCTGCGTCTTTGCTCCTGAAAAGCCAGTAGAGCTGCCCTCCTTGAGCACGTCCAGAAGGGGAAGGGGCAGGCCACTCGTCTGGCCTGGAGGAAGTTCTTGTCTTTGCCACTTGCGAGGTCAGGGCTGGGGTGAGAGGGACGCTGGCAAGGCTGCTGGGGGCTTCGGAGGTAAGATGTGGGGTCGCCAGGGCCGGCCGGTGGATGGCAGCTGAGCCCCCTCCTACACCCCAGGGACCTCCTCCTTCCACCTGGGTCCAGCACCTCAAGGACCACGAGGGCCAGGAGCTCCTGAGGGACCCCTCACCATAGCTGCAGGGCTGGGGGAACCAGAGAGAAGCATCCGGCCTCAGCTGCAGGCCCTGTTTGCTTATTCTTTAAGACATTGTTAAAAATCGTGATAAACGACTGCAGCCATCATCACCGCCACCCACTTCCAGAACTTTCTCAGTACCCCAAGTAGAAACCCCACACCCATTAAGGAGTCTCCACTCCCCCACTCCTCAGCCCCTGCCAGCCGCTAATCTGCTTTCGGCCTCTGTGGGTCTGCTCTACTGGTCATTTCACACACTTGGAATCAAGACGATAGGCGGCTTTTGTGTCTGGCTGGCTTTCGAGGCGTGGAGCGAGGGCTCGTAGAGAGCTGGGCTGGGGGGTGGGCCGGGCCCGGGGCACATTCCCTGTGCTCGTTAGAGCCCCGGTTCAGCGCCGGCAGCCACGGGGACATGGATTCTTGCTGGAATCGATTCTGTTCCCAGGTTTGGATAACAAGGACACGACTCAGCTGAGCCCATTTGGCTCCTGGGTCCCGGAGAGCAAGTAGCAAGAGTTGAGGTAACCAGGAAACCAGCCTGGGCTCAGAAAACATTTACATTTGTTTCTTGCCTCAGGTCATGGGAGTCTGCGTTTCAGGGAGACTCGGCCCCGGGATCCCAACACCCCCGCCTCACCCCCCCCCCCCCAATCCACAGAGCACCTCTCACTCCCCACCACTCACCCCCTTCCCAAATGCCATCTGTGTGTCCCTAACTCCGCCATTCACTCACTCATGCCTTCACGCTCTCTAACTTGGGCCTCCCTTCATTCATTCATTCATTCATTCATTCATTCATTCATTCTTACTTCCAGCAAATGTGTCTGAACCCCCATGTATCAGGAGTTGGACGGGTTTCTGTTACTTTGGAGATGAATTAGGATTAACCTAGTCCATGGAGACAGAGATTTAAATAGATCTTTAAGATACCTGGTGAGGAGAGCGTTCCTGGAGCTCAGTGGGGCAGGAGGGGAAGGGCGGTGGCGAGGAGGCGCAGCCGCTCTTCATTTCCCCCGGCGGCGCTGGCTTTTACCGGAGCCCCCGCTGCCCCGTCTGCAGGCCGCAGAGCCCCGCAGTGTGCCCCAGCCCCTCTGGGCAGCCGGCGCTCCCCTATGTCCACTTCACCGATGGGGAAGTGCAGGGGGAGGGGCGCTGTGCTGGGGGATGGCGGGTCCTCTCCCCGCTCGCCTCCTTCCTGGAGCTCCCTGCTTTTCCCAGGAGGGGAGACGCTCCCTCCGGGGTGGCCCCTCTCCCTGCCCTCCCACGCAGCACACTCTGACTCAGCCTCTTCCGAAGGTGCTTTGTTGGATCAGACGACAGAGACTGACAGGCTGTGACATGCCGCTGTCTCCCGCGGGAGGCCCGATGGAAACACAGCCGGGGTGAGGGCGTCGGGCAACAGATCCTCCTCTTACGTCACTGCGCTCGCTTCCCGGGCGCGGAGGCTGCAAGGCGCTTTGCAGCCAGGTCTCTAGGTTTGAATCTCTTCTCCACCGGGCCAGGAGCTTGGCCTTGGGACTTAACCTCTGCTGCTTTGCCCTTCAAAGCCTGGCCCAGGCGCCAGCATCCTCAGCCCCAGGAGGGAACTTGAGAGCCATCCCGCACCTGCTGAATCCCGATCTGAATTTTAGCGCTCCCCCCCCCCCCCCCCGGGGGGACTCGCGGACTCGTGAAGGCCTGAGAGGGACCACCCTATCGGCCTCAATTTCCTTTCCTGTTACGTGGGACTAGAAAGGTTAGCGTGAGCTGTCCATGGTCTGACGGCTTTCCACTGGGGTGACACATCGTCCTGATTTGCCCAGGACCATAGGCGGCCCTGGGCTGGGGGACTTTCAGTTTTAAAACTGGATGGGCGGGCAGAGGATTTGGCCCAAGGATTGGGCATCTGCCTACCATATGGGAGGTCTGTGGTTCAAACCCCGGGCCTCCTTGACCCGTGTGGAGCTGGCCCATGTGCAGTGCTGATGCGCGCAAGGAGTGCCCTGCCACGCAGGGGTGTCCCCCGCCGTAGGGGAGCCCCACGCGCAAGGAGTGCGCCCTGTAAGGAGAGCCGCCCAGTGCGAAAGAAAGTGCAGCCTGCCCAGGAATGGCGCCGCACACATGGAGAGCTGACACAACAAGAAGACGCAACAAAAAGAAACAGATTCCAGTTGCTGCTGACAAGAATATAAGCGGGCACAGAAGAACACACAGCGAATGGACACAGAGAGCAGACAACTCGGGGGGGGGGGGGGGAGGGAGGGGAGAGAAATAAATAAATCTTTAAAAACAAAAACAAACTGGATGGGCGGCCACCCTGCTCTGGGCACAGCGCCTGGCATACAGCCCGAACTCCCTTATGGGGTGGTGTCAGAGATGTCATTTTTAGGGAATTTAGGAAGCACGTGGGACAAGGCCACAGGGCTATGGTCCTGTATTTGCACGATTGCTGCGCTGGCGGGTTGCAGCATTTTGGCTTTTGTTGTCATCCTGGTTGACCTTTTCATGATTATAGCAACCGTATAACCCGAGCTCTCGTTACTGAGCTCTTGGTATGTTCTAGGAGCAGCCGGTGCATTATCATCATCACAGCCACCTCTTTGAAGTAGGGACTGAAATGCTCTCTAGTTAGCAACAAGAAAACTGAGCCTCAGGGATAGTAGTATTTTCCCAAGACCCTGAAACCTGCAAGAGGAAGAGCCAGCCAAGACTCGAGCCCACTGCCTCCTTGGCCTTTATCATTGTGCACGTGCAGACTTCCAAAGGGAGAAGCAATTTCCTCTGGAGGCTGCAGACTCAGAGCTGTCAGCACACATTTCTTAGACAGCAGTAGGGCATTTCTAAAGAGGATATTTCCTCTACAATAACTACCACCAGGGTCTGCCCCTAACCAGAATTATGGGGAAGCCTGAGGCTCTCCTTTTTCCAAAAATAAAGCTGCCTCCTTCAGTTCAGCAGAGGCCCCCCTATGAGTGACAGTCAGAGACAAAAACATAGTGCGCAGGACCTGTTTGCCTTTTCTCCTCCCTGGAACGACTTAATGACAAATGCTTATTATTGGTAGCAACTTGTCATCCCTTCCATCTGGGTCAGGGCAGCTGTGGTTGTCAAACCCTCTGAGAAGAAACCAATCTCAGCGGCATATTAAAGAACAACAAAAACAAAAATGAAGCAAGGATGAAGAGCTCCTGCCAGGCAGAGGGAGACATGTGGAGAGAGGCGGCCATCCCTGTGGATAAGAGGGACGAATGATGAAGGGAAAAACACCAGTCTGTAGTTTGAACTCTGATCTAAGTTTGGAAAGATGAATAGAGAATGAGTCACAATATTCTCCTTTTCTTTTCCTAGCCAAAGATGTATAGAAGTCTTTGGCTGCAACTAACAGAAAAATGAATTCAAAGTTGCTTAAGCAATGAAAGGCTTTACGGGGATATACAATTACAAATGCAGGTGGCTTCAGGTGTGGCTCGATCAAGGGGTTTAACAAGGATGTCAACTCTGTAGTTCTCCATGCTCCAGCTTTGCCTTTGGCTCTACTGGTGTCCTTCTCAGGTTCCATTTGTGAAAGGATAGCTGCCAGAAATTCTGGCTGAACATCCAAGTTTAAGTCTAAAAATAAGAATTTAAAAAAAATCTTTTTCATTAGCTTTCTTCACAGGTCTTAGGAGTCATTCTGATTGGGTCAGACTGGACAGGCTCCTACTCTTGAACTAATTGTTAACACTATGGGGAGTAGTTGGATTGACTGAGAGTGGAAAAAGAGTGGTTCCTCAGTGGAAGCTCGTGGTGCTATTATCAGTAAAAGAATGGAAGCTGGGTAGCCAGAGTAACAAACGTCCCTAGTGTGGCTCAAGGAGACCCTTGCTTTTTTAAGAAATGGGATCTGAAAAGAAAGGTACAGATGCACAAAGCAAGGCCTAGTCACGGTTGGGACTGTTGTATGAAAAATGCCCCTGTGTGTTCAGGATTATTAGCTCCTCAGAGACCTGACCTAGTGGTCTCTGATCAGGTAGGAATTCCCTCTGGCCTTGGTGGGAGCTGGGTTGCCTGTGCGAGAATGGCTGGACGTAGCACCAGCGATCCATAATCTCTAATAACTCTCTTTGGAAGACGCTCACCCGCAGGTTGACAGAGTACCGGCTGAGGCAGCCTGGACCTTCACTTTGAAATAAGGGCCTGAAGCTCAGCAGGCATCTCTTCTTGGCCAGTCTTGCTAATTACCTAGGTAGCTTGGGCTGATACAAAAGCAACAGCGGCGGTATGGTTCTGATTAATGTAGACTGTTGCAGAGGGAACAAGGAAACACATCTCTCCTCGCACACATGCCTTTTTTCCCTCCTGCATCACATCACTGGCTAGAAGGAGGGCTTGGCTATGGACGATGAACTGGGACAGGTCTGGAACGCCCAGGCAGATGTGAGCACTCCAGCCATGATATCTGAGGTTACCAGTTGACTAAATGATCTGGCCAAGAGTTATGTGCCTTACGTGGGCCACCTCTTGGCATAGACCAGCATCTCAGAGGGAAGAACAGGGTTGGCATACCTGACCTTCCAACATTCCCAAAGCGCTGGGTCTGCTCCCAGCTCCCCTGCTTGGACACATTAATGGTGCGTTCAGCAGAGGAATTGCTTGTGATAAAATGGAGCGGGAGATCAAGTCCAAAACCCTGACCGCAATACACGGGGTAGGCACTGACTGATCTGGCCTGTGTTTCCTCTCCTAACACATTCTCTCCTCACTCACTGTACTTCAGTCATCCTGGCTATTATTGCCTGAACCTACTTGCTGAGCCTCTTCCCAGCCTCGCACATTCTGCTTGGATGGTTCTTTCCCTAACCCTCAACCTAGCCACCTACCCAGACTTTATGGCTGACTCTCCCCTCATTTCTTTTTTATCAGCTCCAGAGTACCAGACCAGCTGATATAAAATGGTACTCTTCTCCACCCCAACCTGACACTCTATTACATCACCCGATTTCCCTGAAATTACTCTGCTTATTGATTCCATTCTTTCTTGACTATGCCCTCCCATTAGAATGTAAATTTCATAAAAACGAAGACCTTCACTTTGGTAGCTTCTATCTCTAGATGCACTTTCTTACAACAATGCCTGGCACATAGCCAGCATTTGCTAGATTTGTTGAACGGATGAAGGGCAATCAATAGATGAATGTTTCTTACTAGAGCTGTAGATCTGGCAGGTCCCTCAAACACATAAAGCACAGTGCTCCCTTCCTGCCCATGGGCAGCCTTGCAGACTCAGAAGGCTGGTCCCAGTTTATTCCAAACACAGTGGCCCAGCATCACGCAAAGCAGGGAGGAGGACTCCAAGGGTCGTGGTGCTCTGTCCTTAGGAATTCTCTGTCCTGAGAGACAGACAGGATGCATACCTCTCAGACAACTGGACAACCACATGTGATCCAGGGCTGAGGGGTGTGTTGTGAAAACAAACTATTGGACAGCTAAGATGGGGAAGCCTGGGGAGGAAATGGAGGCACTAGCAGTAGTCCTTGGTGGATGTGGGACTTGGCAGTCAAGGCTGCCATCTTCACCACCCTTGGCACCAACTCAGCCCGACTGAGCCCTTCCTATGTGCTGGCTGCTTTCACCCTAAGCACAGCAGCCCTTTAAGGTGGTCTCCATCATTACCACCCCATTTTACAGATGGAAACTGAGGCTTTGGTTAAATAACTCACCTACAGTAAGAGATGGATCCCAGGCAGGTTTTCTGCAATGCTGCAGCCTCCTCCTGGTGAGTTTTTTGTAGAAAAGACTTCACACACGGTGGCATCATGCTGCAGCTAAAAGAGCACCAAATTAGGAGTCAAGGCCAGGTGTTTCTTCCTGTTCTGCTACTGACTTATGTGAAATTTGGAGCAACTCATCCTTTACTCTGACACCATTTCCCCAGCCAGAAACTAGAGAAGTTGGCCTTAGTGGTTCCTAGGTCTTGCTGCACATCAGAATATTCCGGTCTCCTCAACTGGCAATGGTGAAGAGCCTGGCAGTCCCCAGGTGAACTGGTACAGAGTTGTATACTGTATACTTCAAGCTGTATATTTCAGTTGTATACTGAAGTCTTAGAGTAGTGTTTTCAACCCTGGCTATACATTAGAACCACCTGTAAATTAGAAAGGAATGAAAATTATCCTGGGTCCTGTGCCAAGAATTGACATCTTTGAGGGTGAGACTAGAGTGGGAGAGGGAGTCATCAATTTTTAAGTTTAGAGATTATTGAGCTCTTGAAATGTGGTTAGTGTGACAGAAACTGAATTTTGTATTTAATGCTTTAAATTTAAATAGCCTCATGTGGCAAGTGACTGCTGTATTGTAAGAGCAGGCTGGGGTGAGAGTGGGGCTTGTTAGGCCAATCCGTAGAACTCTTCTATGTAACTATCTTAGCTAATACTCACCCCTCCAGTCCCATCACGTGTTCAGCTGAGAGGCTGGTGCAGATTCCGAGTCAAGCCAGGTGCTCCTCTCCTTGTCTCTGAATGGTAGCTCTTCAGCCACACTGGACAGGACCCTAGCCGGGAACCCAAGAGTCACCAGAGCCTTCTGGTTGAACTTCTCATTTGAGGATAGAGTTGCAGAGAGCAAAGTGCTGTCAGGTTATTTTTTAAAAATATGCTAGTGGAGTTGATGGACTGGGGCAAATAGGAAGGCTTTCTTTGATTTTCCTGCCAAAGGACACATTACTTGGCTTTATTAATTTGCCACCAGTTTAGGGAGTACTTGACTCTCCAATAGATACTGAGACTCAAATGCTTGAGCCAGAGGGGATGGGGCTGTTGGGTACTTCCACGTCATCCTGAATATGTTAGGAACTACTGAAGAAATTGAAGCAGGGTGTACCATGGCCCAATTTAAATTTTAGAAAGATATTCCAGTGGCCATGGGGGGTGGGCATGACTGGAGGGAGTGGTTCCAGACAGGGATCTCCCTCTGCAGTTTAAGAGAGGGATGCCTAGGGTCTGAATGTGAACAAGTAATAGCAAGAGAAAAAAGAAATAAGCCTGTTCGGTGAGGAAGAAGTAAAGGATGTCTTTAAGCTGGGGTGGTGATTAACTGAGGTACTAAATGGGATGAGCTACCTTCTTATTTACTGAGAGGAGCAAAATGCAGGATAGAATGGAACTCATAAAATGGTCCAATGAGTAAAGGTTGCTTGAAATGGAATTCTTTGTTTGTGAGAAATGTGCTTTCAGGAAATAGTACCTGTGTATAATTTCCTTTCCCAGCTCTGGTCTCCTCCATAAACTGATTGTCAATTACACATGGGATCAATGATGTTGGGTTCTCATTTCTGGGGAATTTTCTCTTCTGGTCGGGTGCCTTAAGAGAGATCACTTGGGGGGTTATTTAACACATACAAACACTTTTGTCCTGTATACCTGGTAGCAATATTTCCTACTAGTTACACACCCAGATCCTGGATTCAGATGATGTGAGTGTAAATCTTGTATCTATCACCCACTAGTTGTATACATTTGGACAGGTAGTATTCTCTGAGCCTGAGTTTTTTCATCGGTAATTCAGAGATAACAGTAAGACTTAATACTATGTGCTATATAGTACTACATATTTGGCATGCCCAATAAATGGTAGCTACAATGATTGGCATGATGAGGAGAAAGAAGAGGGGGAGAAGGAAGAAAATGAATGGACGTGGTGATGATGGCTGATGATGCTGATAAGGGTGGATGACTGATAATGGAGGAGGAGGATGATAGTGGGTGATGATTGATGGTGGTGGTGGTGATGGCGAATGATGATGATGGTGGTAGTGGTGGTGGATGATGATGATGATGATGGTGGTGGTGGTGGTGGATGTGGATGGTGGACGATGATGATGAAGTTGCTGATGGTGGATGATGATAATAGTGGACGAGTTAAAACTTTGTGAATGGGAAATGAAAGTTGATAATAGACTCTATTAAACATCAGATCTTGGTACCCATGGAATCAGGCTGGGGCTCAGTCAATGCTGAAATATTCTAGAACACTAGATAGGGAAAGAAAAGACCTCTGTTATGGTGGGCCTGAAATACAGAGTCTAGGACAAGACAACCAAAATCCCATACCTCAGTGCCTCCCTCACCCCATGTTTAAAACAGTTTGTTCTGTCTTCTGCAGAGCAGTGAGCATGGGGAGAGAACTGCTTTTGCTTCAGAACCCAAGTGGGTGTTTGAAATCTGTTCCATCTCCCCCGGCTGCACACTGCTAAGGATGCGGGTGCCAGAGGTGGTCAGAGACTGATCTGTAGAATCCCAAAAGCACAGGCTGAGCGATGCCAGGAAATGAGTGCAGGGGAGTTGGTCTCTACAATCAAGTCAGGCACAGGGAAGAATGTTGAGGGTTTAAAGAAGGGGCCATTTGGCACATGAGACTCCAGACCCTGGAATTGTGGTCAAATTCCCTGTTACCTTCTGCTAATCCATAAAACGACCTTCCAAAAACACAAGGCTAATCTTGACCATCTTCAGTGCCTCTGCTGTACATTTTCTCACTTCCGTCCTGCGAGGGGTGTATGATACCTTTGGCTCATGATGAGTTTTGAAGTTTAAGTTTCAAATGCCAATGGAAATGAAAGTGGTGTCAGGTAAAGGTGTGAGGTCCATGGTGTTAGTGATGGTTTCTCTCCAAAGCATGAATCCATCACTGTTAAGGAAGGCAGTTCATTCTTGGAGACTTCTTGGGGTCAGAATGAACAGGCTCATTTGTAGGGAGTAGGTGGGTGGAGGGTAAAACTAGCATTCCAATGGATCAGGAGATACTAGTTTCTGATCTAAGGATCTCTTTGGCATCTTGTGGTGTACATGAAAGAAAGACTGCATGCATGGAAGGAAGAGTCTAAACTGGTTGCCAGCAGGCATGGATAGCTGAGACTCTTATTCCTACCATTGAATCTCATTCTCACAGCAACCCCATAGGATGGTGGTTATCATTCCCATTTTATAGGTGGAGATACTCAGTCCCAGGAAGGTTAAATACTTACCTAGAGTTGCATGGCTATTAAGTGAAAAACCAGGATTTGAACTCAGGTCGAATAAATCTGAGAGCCCATGCTCTTTCCACCATAAAGCCTGACTGGTAAGCACATAGCAGTAGGCTAAGGTGTCTTGACTTAGTACAATAGAGCCATTGGTGTGGATGGTTAAAGCAGTGCTTTAGGAATTTCAAACAGGCAGCCATAAACACAGTGAGCTGTTGAGCTGCTCCAGTCTAGAGTGTGAATTTGAGGGTAGCATAAGCTTCCAATGTGAGATACTGGGGTGCCCTGCCTCAATGGGGGAAATAATAGTGGCTTACACTTGTTGAGCAGTTGACGTGTGATGGGTACTGCACTAGATGCAGTTAGTCAGGGTGCTCATTTAATTGTCACCACTTGATGACGGTGCTGTCATTGGCAACAGGGTAGTGCAGGGTAAAAAGTCAGACAAACCTGGTTGACTGACTTTTGACCTGTTCCATCATTTGTAAAGTGGGGTTAATACTAGTGCCAACCAAAGAGGCTGGTTGGGAGGAATCCCATGAGTTAGTATGTGGAAGGCATTGAGCTGTGTGCCTCACACAGGACATCCTCAAGGGGCTCAGTTATCAGTGTAATTATCACCATCCCATCCCCATTTTACAGATGAGGAAACTGAGAGCTGGAGAGGTTGAATGATTTTTCCCAAGGCCACACAATTAGGATTGGAACCTGACCAATCTGATCCATCCTGGGAGGAAAGTTTATGAGGATCAAAAAACATCAATCAGGAGAGATTATTCTTGCACCAAAGGATCGCAAGGCACAGGGGTGGGATGACACAAAGCATGGTCTGGCACATGCTCATTCCCAGACAGCCTATGCTGAGCTGCCTCTGGGCCGATGACCTGCTAGGAGATAATCTTTCTCCTTCATGAAGCTCACAGTACAGCCACACCATCATCTATACATGGAGAGCCAGGTAAGGTTCTCTTTGCTTATAGCTCTGCTCTGTGCATGAAGTTTCTTGTGGATACGATGATGGAGCCTACTGCATAGAGCTTTGGGCGAGGATGCTAAGGCTTCCCAAATGCCACCAAGCACAGGATTTGACATTCCTGATCCCCACCTGCTCCATGCACCAATACCAATTGTCCCAAGAAAGTAATTGTATGCAGGAGGTTGTCTCACAGGTCCTTTTCACTGGGTTCCAACCCTGCCCTTAGCATGTTTCCTGTTGAAAACTTTCTCCTTTCCACGTGTGCTCAGTGCTAGAGGATGAGGATCCCATTGCCTTTTGCAGCCATAATATAGCTCCAGTGATAGGTTTCTCCATCTTTGTTCCAGGGAAATGATTACATTTCTTTTGGAATTAAGTTTGGAAGTTTTCAGCTTCACCTGAAGAGGTGCCTGACCCAGTAGGAAGTTGACTAATGAAACTGCCTTGTTAGTTTGTTTGGTTGGTTGGCTGAAACATGGACCAAAATGTGGCCTACCGTAAATGAAGTTGAAATACCAGAACTGCTTTCGTATACTGGAAAGGAAGGGAGCCAAAGGCTTAGAGAGATTGGAATATGAGAGTGGATTTATTATGTAAGACCTGCTCACCCACCTTAGGAGGGTCCAGAGGACACACCTTTCACCAAGACGGTAAGATATAAATTTGTGAGGGGAGACCTAGCATCCTTGAAGGGCTGTGTGGTTGTTCTTCTCTGTAGGTCCCAGAAATTATAGTGGGAACTCTTGCCACTGAACTGGAATCCTTAGATACAATGGGAATTGGGTCTCATTTAATTGCCAAAGATAAGGTGGGTATGGCTACTGTAGTGGACCACAGAGTCAGAGCAGTAAACAGAATAGACTGACTTGCAGAGACCTATGCTGTTGGCTATTTGGTCATGGGACACCTATTAATAGAAATGAAATAGATGGGTAGTCTACTAAATTCTTAGTTGATGTGAATAAGTGGAAGAGTTTTAGGTCAAGGGAACAGAAGTCTAACTTGAATCACCAAAACAGGGAGTCACAATCAGTTCCCAGACATGAGCCAGTTTTCAGACCCAGAACACTTTGAGTGAAGGGGAGGGTGATTCTCTTGAGGAAGGACCCTGCTCACTGCCAAAAATTTATACTGTTACTGTTTCCCCAAAGGGACCTATGGACTTTTATCAGGGTGACTGGCACTGGGGGAAAGGGACTTTTCAGGGATTACTGGATGCTGTCTCAGAACTGACAGTAATTCCAGGAGACCCAAAACATCACCATGGCCCAATAGTCAGAATAAGGGCTTATTCTGGCAATCAATGGAGGTTTAGCTCAGGCACATATCACAGTGGATCAGTGGGTCCCTGAGCCCATTCTGTGGTTATTCCCCAGTTTCGGGTCCATAACTGGCAGAATCTCCACATAGGGACACTTCTGTGCCATCTCGTGTTGGTGGGTCCTTAAGTTGTTGTTGTTGTTTTCTTTTGGTGTTTATTGAGGTCCTGTGAGCAGCTGTTGAGGCTTATAGAACTTTTATAATCTTTCTCTTATCAATAAAGGAAACACCAAGTTCTATTTTGGGCATTGGGAGGAAGAGTGGTCCTTCATGGCAAATAGGGCAATGATGTTGAAAGGTTTTATTTTCTGGCTATGACATTCAAGAACTATACAAAATACAAGTGAATTCTCCCCTTTTACTTTCTATTTAAACAGGAACATTCTTAGCTTTCATTTGTACATCCATTCTTTCATACATTCTCTCATCATCCATTTATCAAGCTGTCACGTGCCAAATCTTCTGCCAGATTCTGGGGACACAGAGGTGAGGACAACAAAATCTTTGCCCTTGAGGAGTTAACAGTCTTGTTGAGGCATGATTTAAAATGATTAATCAATCTCAGAATATTGGATTTCTCCAAAAGCTACTGTAGGGAAAAAGACAATTATCCAAAATCTTTAAGTGTGTTTCCAACTTTAATTGATTTAATTAGGTAAAAGTCATAGAACTGAAATGTTGGAAGAGGCCC
Organism: Dasypus novemcinctus; assembly: GCF_030445035.2. Taxonomy (NCBI): domain Eukaryota; kingdom Metazoa; phylum Chordata; class Mammalia; order Cingulata; family Dasypodidae; genus Dasypus; species Dasypus novemcinctus. Next base: position 63,899,439 of record NC_080695.1, read on the forward strand.
AGAAGAGATTTATTCCTGCTTCTCTTTGCCTGCAGGCCATACTACACTAAAATTATCCCCAAAACCAAGGCACTTCAAAAAAGAGTAGTATTTCAAAGAACTATAGCTTTTGGCCCATTCAGATAAAATGTTCTATTCAGTGAGCACTCATAGGAAAAATGATGTAGACTTGTTGAAAGAGTTGACAGGCATAGCTACAAGTATTGTCCTGAAAGACATCAATGGACTCACCCATTCTGAACACACACACACATTTGTAGAGGAATCCCTTAATTTGCGCTAATGGGGCCATGGTGAATGCACATGGTAAATACAGAATGCAAATGCTGTAATGTGATAAGGACCCTCTGAGAATTCTTCCAGTTCCCAGAAAAAACAAATCTCAGCATTTGTCAAATCCTGTTTTGCTGTAACATGGAGGCATACCTTCTGTTGAGTTGGCATTTTTGCATCCCACCAGTCAGTTATTAGCATGGTTTAAGCATCTTCTCTATGCAGACCTTCAAAATAATCCCAAGAAGGCTGTAGTTGCATGTTGGAAAGGAGGCTGAATGTGTGGTTACAGAGGCTGAGTTCAGATACTTAAGAGTCATGTGACCATTACGAGCTTCATCGTTCCTGACAGTAACACCACCTTCCTAGGATTGTTGTGGGGATTCAATAAGTTAAGGCATGTGAGGATAGTTTGTAAATTGTACAACTGTATGCATCTCTTGCATTTTCTAAGTGGAAATTTGTTGTCATGGTCATAGACATGTTAAGATATCAGGACTATTAGAGATTCTTTAGCCCAACATAGTTACCATGTCACTTTCCAGTGTAAGAACCTTCAGTGATTCCCCTTTATGCTCAGAATAAAGTCCTAGTTCTGTACATAACCCCTAGGGCCCTACACAAGAGGTTCCTGCCAATGTCTTCCACATCATCTTGTCTCTATGCTTCATAAGCATAACGCAGGTATCTCCAGGTCAGATGTCTCCTCAGGGGTCCTCCAACTGTAATACCCACCATTTCCCATTTTCCTCACGTGGACACTCCTTCAACATTTCCTGATTTATCTCTCACCCCAGTCCATGGAAGCTCCTTTTCCTCAAGTTCCCATCAGACCCAAGTCAGCTTCTACTGTATTAAATCCCAAAGTCTAAAACATTATTGGCACATAGGTGTTCAATGAATATTTCTTGATGGAACACCTGGATGTTTGCATAAAATTTATTATGCTTTGTATTTTACAGGTGTCTTGGGTTCAGTTAACAGAAACCCTGCTCAAATTGACTTCAGTAGACATAGGAACTTATTGGTTCACATACCTAAGCAGTTCAGGGTAAATGTCTTCAGATATGGGAGACTCCAGGTACTTCCATGGTGTCACCAGGATTCTGTCTCCATTTCCTGATACCGTTTTGGATTCTGCTTCCTTCATTTTCAGGCCATGATGCCAAGGGTCAGGTAGGATATGTTGTATTGAAACCACATGGACTCCAAGTGGGAGATGGAATGAAACAGGAAACCAATGAGAATAGATGATGGGCAGGCAAAAATAACAGATATCCTTCCCTTTACCCGACTGTGAGCTCCTGAGTACAGGGGCTGCTCTCATCTCTGCATTTCTACTGTCTGTCCCCATAGTAGATGATCAGAAATTATTTGCAAATGAATAGATGTGTGATGTATTTTCCCTAAATTCTAGGAAGAAGCTCCTTTAAGCCCATAAAGACAGATGGTCATAAATAAACTGCCTTCTGCCTCATACTCTGCTTGCTTTCTTTTTACCTGCTGGCAGGATCCAACGTCTACCTTCTTCCAATTTGGAGCATCCATCCAGCAACAAGCTACGGTCATGCTGAAGATCATGCAGGATTATGACTGGCATGTCTTCTCCCTGGTGACCACCATCTTCCCTGGCTACAGGGACTTCATCAGTTTCATCAAAACCACAGTGGACAACAGCTTTGTTGGCTGGGACATGCAGAACGTGATCACATTGGACACTTCCTTTGAGGATGCAAAGACACAAGTCCAGTTGAAGAAGATCCACTCTTCCGTCATCTTGCTCTACTGTTCCAAAGATGAGGCTGTCCTCATCCTGAGTGAGGCCCGCTCCCTTGGCCTTACCGGGTATGATTTCTTCTGGATTGTCCCCAGCTTGGTCTCCGGGAATACGGAGCTCATCCCCAAGGAGTTTCCATCAGGACTCATTTCTGTCTCCTATGATGACTGGGACTACAGCCTGGAGGCACGAGTGAGGGATGGCCTCGGCATCCTCACCACTGCTGCATCTTCCATGTTGGAGAAGCATTCCTATATTCCCGAGGCCAAGGCCAGCTGCTACGGGCAGACAGAGAAGCCAGAGGCCCCGCTGCACACTTTGCACCAGTAAGAGAGGGCTCTGTGTCTCCCAATGTGGGCTCAGAGTATTTCTGTTTGTTTGTTTTTTCCTATAACATGAGCAGAAATGAGGAGAGTGTGTATGTATTTAGGGGATTTTTGTTTGATTTTTATTCTCCTCATCTCTCCTTTTGTTTTTAAGATAAGTAACATCATACTATAACTGTTTTCTGCAGCTTACTATTTTTACTCCATGATATGTCTTGGGAACTTATACTTGAGATATATATATGTATCTGAACTATATTCTTTGTAATGTACACATCAAATTCCTCGATATGGATATACCATGATTTATTTATCCAATCCATATAATGATAGGAATTTAGGTTATCTCTGTTTTTTTTCCCATTACAAGCTAAGAAAGTGGAATTTGGGGTTCACAGGGTATGTGCATTTTAAAATGTGTCTGTCAGATTGTCCTACAAAGTAGCTATGCCAATTTCTGCTCACACCAGTCGTTTATGAAAGTACTCATCTTTCCATGTTCAACATACTACACTTTGGGAAAACTCCAAACAGTGGTGCTTCATTTACAAAGCTTGACTTTGTAACTGAATTTTTCCCCATCATATACCCTATGTAGGTCATTGAAAATCTTGGCAGACTTCACCTTTAAAGTTGCATCATATTCCATTATATGGTGGAATCTTAATTTATTTAGTTACTCCCATCTCGACAGACATTTAAGTCTTATGTTTCTGAGAACTGGCATTGCTCCTGTGGGCCATCGTTATGCCTCAGCTGTTGGGACTTAGAATCATCCATCCCCCCCAGCCCACCCCTGCACACGTATTCCTTGTTTTCCTGGATGTTCGCTGATGCAATTGGGCTCAGTCCTCAGATAATGAGCAGAGTGCCCTGAGATCAAGGGCTGGGCTCTGGACTTGCTCTTAGCCCTTCAAAGTTTGTCGCCTCCTTTCTATAGGGCTTGGACAATCTCTTTCCCTTTCTGAGTCTCAGCTGTTCCTTGTGAAATGGTGATGCTGGTGCTTCCCTCCTCGGCAGTGGCTCCTAAACTTCAGCGTGTGTGGAGTCCCCGGGAGGGCTTGCTACCAGGATGGGGCCCCAAGCTAAGAGTTTCTAATTCAGTGGATCTGGGCGGGACCCAAGGCACTGCAATTCCTGGGTGATGCTGCTGATCTGGGGACCAGACTTTGAGTACCGATGCTCCAAGGGTTGTTGTTTTAAATGAGGTGATGCATGAAAAGTGCTGCTTAGCACTGTGCTGGGTACCCAGTAATTATTTGGTAGCAGTCAGTGAAGATGTTGTTCGTCATTAGAAATTACAGGCAGCAGACCAGGCAGGCTAATTGTCATCAACGTGCCACATCACTCTAAAATGGCTCCAGAAGGTTTTAGGACTTTAAGTCTGCTACAGTTTGGGGATGCTCTCTGGACTGGGGTTGGAGGGGTGTGTGTGTGTGCGCGCGTGCTGGGGCAGACAGATTATACCTCCTTACAATTAATATACACCTGAAAAAACAAACACTTGGATTCTTAAGAAATCATGTTCCTTTGAAATTTTCCCTTCCCTTCTCCTCTTTAACAATCCTGTTTCTATTTTGCCACTTTCAGCATTTTAAATAATTGTTCAAACACCAGGAAGGATTGCAGATAAATCAGTATGAGACAAAAGGAGCCTCTTACAGAGGCAGCGTTGCTGCCAACCCAAAGACAAGGGCTGGGATAATGAATTCTTACTCACCATAATAAGATGTGCCCTGCAGCTGGAATGTTCAGAAATGTGTAATTTTGATGGGAACACAACCCAATTTTGGGGCAATTGAAATCTAACATATACATATACAGGAAAAAGAATTTGAGAGGGGTAATTGGCGAGACATTCAGCTCTCTTTCCAGTGGCCATCCAGGATTCCATCCTTAAAAAAGTCCTGCTACTGCGAAGGGCTGTTGTGCTACTTCCTGAGGTTATGCACTTGAATGCAGCAATTTTGTAAATGACACTTCAGCCCCAGAGAGCAATGCACCCGTGCCTGGCGTTTAAGGGAACCTTTCTCCATTCCTGGAGGACGGGTGGTTCTCACCCAGTGAGCAAGGATGGAAAACGGCCCAAGGAATCTCAACCACACTTCACCAGCGTTCTTTAAACTCACCCCAGGAAAGAGGGCACCCTGCCAGCCTGCCCTTGACTGGGAGCTGGGAAAAGCCCAAAGGAAGCAGTTCTAATACAAGGGTTCGGGGCACTCTATCTTTCTGTCTTTCCATCCACCCCTTCTTTCAGACAGCAACCCTGTGCTGGCCTCTGGAGCACAGAGATGGATTTAGATATCACTTCTCTTATCAAAGAAGGCACAGTCTAAAGAGGATGGAGGAATTTATCTAAAGACAAGCTCAGGTAATAGGAACTCTTTTTTTTTTTTTTTTAATACTGAAAAACAAAATAGTACAGGCAAGTGCAGAGTCTGAAAAAAAATACCCAACCCAGTACTCCCCATAGAAAACAAAGGTTAACATATCATAGTTGTTTTACAATTTTTGAAGAAAGAAAAGTTGGCTGATAATGTAGCACCCTGACTATACATCTTCCTGGTGCCCCTTTCTCCCTTTCTCTCTATGGGCAGGCAGAGCACTGGGAGGTGTCTATATGAATGCAAACCCATGCATGTGTTTTTGTCCTTTCAATGTATATATATACATGAGACCATAGACCAACACATAATGCCTCCAGATGTTTTTAATACACACAAATAGTATCCTCATAAATTAGCATTTGTTTTTTCTCATCCTTATGTTCTCAAGATTGACCGATAAAGATGCATAGAATTTGAGTTCGCTCATCTGAGCTGTTGTTTTCTATTCTGTTGTATAAATGTTGAATCTTTTTTATTTAACCATCCCCTTTTGATGGGCATTTAGTTATTGACAATAATGGATCTTCAGTTGGGTAACCGAAGGCAGAGAACAGATGTAACTGCAAGCTGAGCAGGACCCATCAGCTTGTTCAATACAAACCCAGGACTCTAGAGTTTAGGGTTCTCACTTCAAACTTTAAGAAGTTACATTTTAAGCTGCCTAAAAAGGTCATATTTTCAAAACATCCAGTAAACTTATGGACATCCAGGATTCGTCTTTGGTCAGTGGAGCATGACACCTTGGAGCCAGCCACACCTGTCCCTTGGTGTCCCCCATGGACTTTCCCTGTGTCCTTGTGCCTGAGCTGTGGAAGCAGGATCTTGTGAAAATGACATTTTGCTGATGGTGCTGGAAGTGGCACCAAAATCTGCTGGCCAGGAATGGTATGTTAATGACCTTACCTGGACCAGTTTCCATCCCTCACATTTCAGAAAAAAAAAAAAAAGAGTGGGGGAGAGGGAACCCTGTTCTTTACATTTAATATTCCTGGTTTTACAGACGGCACTTTGAAAAGAACAGTCAGCATTTTCCAAAGTTCAAAAATAGCCCAGCCATGTTATGCAACCTCCTCCTTGCTGCTGCAGAGTTATTAAACATCTGTTCCTTCACCAAGCACAGAGCGTATCTGGGTAACTCCTGGGACTGTGGAGGTAAACCATTACCTGCTTTGCTGATGTGGAACCCAGGATGTTGTAAGTAGCCAGGGCCTCCGCGAGGAGCTCCATGTGGCATCCTGGTTAAGACGGTGTGCTCTGGGGTCAGACCACCTGGGTTCGAATCCCTGATCTGCCCTTTTCTGGAGTTAAGACATTGGGCACATCACTTACCGCCTCCAAGTCTGCTTCTTCAGATGTAAAAAGGGGATAAGACAAGTATTTGCCTCTTGGCCTGATGCCTGGCACATGCTCAGCAGTCCAAACATGGTTGTCATTGATAAAACTTGTAGATATAAACCTGCCAGTGAAAACAGTGCCTCTGCATGCCATTTTCCAAGACATTAGCACTCATTCATTCCCTCTGAAAGATTTAGTGCCTTCTGCATGTTAGACACCAACGATCCATAGTTAGAGAGACCTAGAAAGGCCGCCATGTGAGTACTGAACGGGGCAGGTCTGCCACTTGTCTCTTGGTTCTCTTAGGCTGGGGGTGGGTGGAGTATCCTCCCAGCTCACCAGGAGGAAGGGAAGTGTGTCCCTGGGGAAGCACAGCTCCTCAGGGGAGGAGGTGTAGGAGTCCGTGAATCTTTTCCCAGCTCTTTGTGTGTGCAGCTTTTGTTTCCACTGGTGCTTGAGGCTCCATCCAATGGCCTGTGTTGTCTTTCCTGGTAGCTCTTGGTTCAGACGTGCAGACCCCAATGAAGTTCATGTCACATCTTAGGCCTGTGGTTTTTTCCAACGCAGAGCGTTAACTTCGTGGTGTGTGTGCATGTGTGTTCTCCACACTGGAGGGGAAACACTTCACAGTTATTGAGTAAGTTGTAGAAGGGGGAAGATAAGCTGCTTTTCAGGGATCTCCTTGGGAGGGAGTGGTACTGGGAAGAGGGGCGTGGGGACATAGAGAAAAGTTCATGGGCAGGATAACCTGAGGGTCTTATCTTCAAATTTAGCACATACTTACCAAACGGGAATTACTAACCACTGTGAGGCCAAGCTTTCTCTAAAACGTATGTGTGCGTATGTGTGTGTGAAAGTGTGCTGTAACGATCTCTTCTTACAGCAGAATTAAATGAAAGCACACATGGAAAGCACTGAGCGTAGTTTCTGCTGTGTGCAAGCATTTCATAAATAATCCTTGAGTCGTCGTAGTTGCCGCTGCTGCCATTTTCTTCTTTGTCTTCATCTTCATCTTCCTCCTCCCCCTCTTCCTCTTATCATCATTGTAATTGCTGTCATCATTATTTTAATTTATTCTTACACTGCGATCTATGCACAAGGAAGGGAAGTATATTTCAATGATAGTTTTTAATGACTAGATGACGACCATGTGCCCTATGGCTCCCATTTTGGTTAGAGGAGTCGGGCACATACACATTACCACACTCACGTAGAAGTGCTCAAGTAAATCTATAGCACCAATAAGTGGGAACACACATCTGCTCCCAGGAGGGTAATGAATTTGTACTGAAGGGAAGTTATTCAGCCTGAATTGATGATACCTGGCCGGACCACTTATGTGTTTTATATTAACTTCTTGATTTATGAGGCCAGGCTTTAGGTACCAACAACATTGTAAATTATTATCCAGACAGGAAGGGAAATGGAAAGGAAATATACAAATGGGAAAAAGTTTAATCCATGTCCAAGTTACGTTGATACTTCTTCAATCTTCATTTCTAAAATAATCATAGGAAAAGTTCATTGTGTAATTACCCATTAAGAGACTGAACTAAATATGGCCGGCATATTTTTATTTGATAATCAGAATTACTCCTGTTAGTTTTTCTTTAAATGCCAATAAAAGAACCTGCTCAGTTAATTCTCTGAGCATGACCAGAGTTAAAACTTGCCTGGGTGGATGTGATAACTCTTTGCAAATATTTATCTGTGGACTCACCATATGCTCAACAAACCTTTCTGGCAATGACACCAGGCACCCAGGAGACCAAGCCATCCTGTGGGCCTGTGCGTAAATCCGATCAGGACCCTGGGCTCAAAAGTGTAGAACAAGGCTGAGTCTCAAAGGAAATCAGCAAGAGAAATGTTCTAAGCGAATCCAGTCACATGTGCCGAATGGAGAACCCCCAGCACCTTCCAAAAGCTGTGTGACTTAGTGGAATGTAGATTTAGGCAGTCCTGTGTTCAAATCCTCTTACCGTGTGGGTGATCCTGGGCAAGTCGCTTAACTTCTTTGAGCCTCCATTTCCTCAGTTATAAACAGAGAGGATAATTCCAACCAGAGAGAAGTCTGACGACAATTAAATGCATTTAATATACGTAGGCATCTAGGATGTAATTGGCACTTTACAGGTGTTAGTTCTCCTTCTTCACTGGATCAGGTGCACAGTGTGTCCTGATGGGCCCATGCGAGGTGGGCTGTGCTCCCTGGGTGCTCAGCCTGAGCGCTAAGTCAACAGACTCTCTTCAGCATCATCTCTGTTTGTAGCATCTCTCCTGGAACACAGCCCTCCCTTGTTTGGCTCTAAGTCAAAAGCACCGTATGCCAACCCTGCAGTGCAAGTCAATCATTTCCAATTGGCATCCAATGAATAGCTCGACAAATGGTGGAAACCTGATGCTGGCAACTTGAAAGAACAAGAAATTGGCCGTGACTTTACCTTGAGGGAAAGGTGGTTTGGGTTGTTTTGGGGTCACATATGAAGTCTAAATATTGTTTAAGTTTGCCCTAGGCCAATTATAAGTCTTTGGATTTTGGAACCAGCATGCCTAATCAAAAGATCCATTTATAATATTTTCTTCCAGTGCTGAACACCAGGGAGGTTTTAATTTTGAAACTTGGGAATTTGGTGACATACACTAACGATTTGTTGCATGCCCTCTTCTGTTAAAAGATAAAGCAAACAAAAGTGCCATCTGCATTGCTTTGGCAGCCTCTGATAGAGGGTATGTCAGGGGTGGGAGATCTTGGTGTACAAGTACAGGGACCAGTTAAAAGACCCTGATTCAAGTCTAGGAATTGAAAGATAGTGGCTTGGATTAGAGTAATGACCATGAATTCAGAGAAAAGTGCGTGTGCTTTAATGCATGATTTGGAGGTAAAATTAACAAGAGTTGATGGATGCATATAAAGTGGTAAAAGAGAGGATAATCAGTAATATTTTACTTGCACAGCTGAATAGATGGTGGTCTTTTACTAAACAAAAGAAACTGGGAGAGAACCAAATTGGAGAGAAGGAGTCAGGAAACCCATGTCTAGCTTCAAGTATATTAATTTGGATATACTTTTGAGATGTCTAAGTGGAAATCTCAACAAGGCAACTGGGGAGAAGAGTCTGAGCTCAGACTGAAAATACAATGCACCAGATGTAGATTTGATGCCTAGAATTGGGCAAGATCGTCTAGAGGATAATGTAGAATCGAAACAGGGTCCAGGTTCAAGCTGTGAGTAGCTTCATCATTAATTGGTAAATAATCTCTGAGATTAGGAATAATGGGAAAAGGAGTTGGGGCTATGAATTCCAGCTGCCTTTTACCACATGGAGGGTCTCTGTTGCCAATTTTAGTTTTGTTGAGAAGCCTGATGGGTGTCTGTACATTATCAACTACATGCTAGACTTCATAGTGGGTAATGTGGACCTTCCAAAGATCTATAGCCTATGGCCATTGCTACTCATTCAGTTTAGTTCTGCCTGAGTTAAATAATCCTATGAGCAGATATTATCTATACATGGAAAAAGTAAATTTATTATGTGATGAACTGCTATGCAAATCATCAGAGCAGTGAGTATTTTGAGTTCAGAGGATACACGTACCACACTGGGCTGGAGCCGTGGCACAGATGGCAAGCCAAACTTTGGATCTCGAGAGATGGAGAGGTGATATCTCGGCCGGAGAAAAAAACTCTGCTTTTGTTGTTCCAGCCTGGCTTAGGATTTGGAGAACGTCTGATGTCACACAAAACAACAAAGCTAACAACCCTTTCCAACCTAAAAGAGGAGTGCTGGGGCAGAGCTGCCTTGGAAGAGGCGCTCTCCACGCTTCTTACTGTGTAGGACAGAAGCCCATCTTCGCATCCCTTCCAAGCCTGAGTTAGTAAGCCAAACTGGACCTCTCCACTGCCGTCTGCCTCTCTGCCCAGTCGCCCGCCTCTGTTCCCCCTGTTTTTGCTTCCATGTGAATGCTGCCTGCCTGCAGGGGTGACTGAGCCCCCTTCCAGGTTCCTGGGGGCGGGCACGGGCCCCAGGGTGGAGTCGCTTTCCCGCTTGCTGAGCTGGCTGGGTTCGGCGTGGGCAGGGGAGGCCAGCTGCATTTTCCCACAGGCCTCAAAGTTTGGTGAATGAACGGACAGATCTGCTGACGCCTGGGGTGCTATTGTCCAAATCCCAATAGCCAGTTTCCCGAGGATTTATTTCACTTGGTTAAGTCCTGTCTAAACCCAGGGAATAAACACACACTGCTCAGTTTCCTGCATGATGGAGAAGAGCTCCGCTGAGATGTGTGCTCATTTCCTTTTCATTTCCATCACTATTAACACATGGAAGTGAGTTTTTAGAATTTAATTAAAATAACGCATTATTGTATGAGTGTGGGAGGAGGGGAAACTTCAGGTATACATTATGTAAGTTTGTATTTTTCAATGTGATATAATGGGATTGCGAAAGCACTCTAATGATAAAAATTACCACATACTGAGTGCCTCCTACAAACAGTTTAAATATATTATCTTTAATCCTTAGGTGTGAGTTGTTCTCACTGCAGATAAAAATTGATTTAATTCAGTCATGTGATTGAATTATTTAACATAAAAGGGATTCCAGAGGTAAGGTGGACTTCAGATATAGTATGGCCAGGCTTCTGGTTCTTTTCCCTATAATCTCTTGGTTCTTCCTTTTGGGAAGTATGATCTTTGTTCTCAAACAGCCTTCTTTCATGGCCCCAAGTTTGCCATCAGCAGCACCTGTGATGACTCCTTTGTTCAAGGCCTTATTAGGCCATGTGTCCACTTGTGGACCAATGATAGTCATTTTGAAAATGCCATTTGCCAGCTGAGTTAGTTTTGGACTCCTGAGCCAATCATTAGGAAGGCAAATAAGTTTTGGTTAAACCAAACCAGCACTGGGCTGGGGTCAGCTTCTCCTAAGGCCCATGGATTCTTAAGGAAATCATGGAATACCAAGAAAATGTGAGTTCTCTTAAGAATGAGGGAGAAAGAAATGGATGCTGGGTAGAATAACAATTATAAATCACAATAACCCATGATAAAGAAGAGAGAACTGAGGACAGGGAAGTTGCATAACTTGAAAAAAGCCACACAGCTAATACGAGATGGAGCCAGAATTCAAATCAGCTTTGTCTGGTGCTGAACTCTACTACGTTACTTTCAGATGTTGCAAATTGACCTGCAGTTGTATTTTTTCCCTCTTTCTTTTAAAAAACATTTGCTCAAAAGAATGTTTTTACTGTTTTCAAATGTTGACTATGTCCCAATGTTTAAAAATGATAAGAGTTCACAAAATTATATTTTCAGCTTATTTTGAGAAATATGGAGAGCTGGGGATGCTCACTCCACCTCCTTACCTGGAGATGGTCCAGTGGAAGTGAGAAGTGGCTGCCTTCTTTGGGTAGAGAAGGTGTGCCCAGTTCGCCTTAGTCCCTACCAGGATCACGTCTTTCATTCCTATGACCTCCATGCCCCTTTAAACATGTTATTTTACTATAATATGTCTTGTGTTTACTTTATTACTTCTATCATAATCATGATTTATAATCTTCACCCAAACCAAAGCTTGACGACCTTTAAGATGGTTCAATATTAGAATGAGTAATGAGAGGAAATTTTAATGTCTCACCTCCAGGGTCCTTTTTACTTGGGTCAGTCCTTCTGGATGTGGTGGACAACATACATATCTCTTACCCTATCGCCTTTCATTTTACTAGTTAAACCTTCTTACCTAAAGCTTCTTGAGAACTCACATGAGGAACTGCTGGTCTATGATGTTCTGTGATTAGAGACTTCCCAACACTGGAGGGGCACCTCTAATCTTTTACTCACGTTTTCTCAAAACATAACTGGCTTTCAACATTCCAGTTTGGGGTCTGAGATGCAGCCATCTGTGACTAAATGGCTATTTTTTTGTGGCCCTGTGATATAGGTCCTCCTTCTCTGTTCAATTCCAGGTGGAAATTTGAGTTGTTTGTGCCTTGGGTGTCTTGCCCAAAGGCAAGAGTTTATTGAATCACCTAAGGACAGTTCTCATGCATCAGAGGTTATGAATTTGTAGTCATTCTAGAGCTGGAAGAAAACATTTTTTTTCCAATAGGGGTGGGTGTCCAGCTTTCTGCAATGTCATTAATTTATCAAATGAATGGCAAATGAAGAAGTCTGAAAGAAGCTACATTACTCTAAGAATCAGGGCTGAAAATATTCAATTTATCATTTAAATTTAGGAAAGTATATGGTTCTAATCTGCTCTTCTATGTGGCAGATGGATGGAACTGTCTTGCTTGCAGTTGTAGATACTCTCTGTTTTTTGGGGATGAGCATTGTCCATCATCATCCTTTTGTTAATTGTCCTGGGTGAGTCCAATGAACTGTTGAGTAAGTTTTGCAACTCTGCTAAGATTCAGAGTTCAACTGGCTTATGAACAGACCAAAGATTTAAGTCTCTGGGACATATATTTAACAAGTATCATGCTAATTATAGGTTCAAATAAAAGGAGCAGAAGAACCATGTGTATGGAAATTATACATGTGTCTAACTCTGTTACATTGGGGAGGATATATTCCAAAGTAGGGCCTGCTGAAAGGGTGCCAAATTCCTGAGAAATGTCTGCCCTGCCTATGCTATCTAGACGTCTCTAGGGCCCTCAGGCACCCTGTTGTTTGAGGCACTGTTTGCTGTGGCAGTCAATGAGATCCTGCTGAGACACGCAAAGCGTGACCTCTGGAATGACCTCTGAACTCAGTTTGAAATCTCTTAGCCATAAAAACTCATTTGTGTTTACTATTTCCTCCTTTTGGTCAAGGTCTTTACCCAAATACATTTGGCATTTTTTTGGACATTGGAATTGTTCTGCATGAGATTGCAATGATGGCTACAGGCCATTATACATTTTGTCAAAACCTATAAAATTGTGCAGTGCAAAGTATAAACTATATGTAAACTACAGACCATGGTTAGTAGCAATGCTTCAATATGTGTTCATCAATTCTAACAAATGTACCACAATAATGAAAGATGTTAATGGGTGGACTTCTACTTCCAACCAAGCTGGAGTAACAGGGACAGGCTATACCCTAGTACCTGAAACAACCAAGAATGGGCAAAATATATGAAGCACTGAGTTTCAAAACACTGGGTATCAGGCAAAAAAAAAAAAAGGACAGAAAAAGACTAGGTGAGTCCTATGAATGCCCCAGCTCGCTGCCTTGCAAGAATTTTCAGGTGGCAACTTCAGGATCAGGGAAACCAGGTGACACCTGGTAGTTTCCTTGAGTTGAAGACATGAAGCTAAATCCAGGGACACAAAGGCAGCTAAATGTTCACAGGACAGGGCACATGAGAAGAAAGAAGAATCTTCACAGATCCTAAATATTTATGCATTTCATAAGAGATCTTCAAAATAATAAGGCAAAAATTAATAGAACTGAAGAGAACCAGCAAGATGGCCATGGAATAAGGAGCTCGTAGAGTCAGCTCCTGCTACAAGGCTGTTAGTAAACACCCAGAGCTCTCTGGAGCTAACTGAAGCACCTGTTTGGAAGCTTCAGGAGGTCAGAAGGGCATCCTGCAACATTCTTGAAGGAATAGAAGGAGGAGACTGCCCATCTGCAGAGAAGACTTGTAAGTAGAGTGTTCCATGCCCCGACTGGTGCCCATCCTCCACTGGAGGCACAAGCTGCCTCAGAAGCTGTTCCGTTGCTGGAATTGAAAGCTCCACTTCCCAAAAACAGGGGAGGAAGAGACAACTGGGCACCAACTTTAGCTACTGATGAGTAAATTCAGCGGGCTACAGTATAATCCTGAGAACAGCTAAAATATGAGCCTGTCCAAGTAGAAAAAGGCCGGAAGCCCCCATCTGAACTCTGAACCTGGCACAAAGGGAAGTGGGGTGGACTGAAAATCCCAGTGCTGGTGGGGACCAGCTTCTTCCCATCCAGATCAGACTGCAGCTCTAGCCTAAGCCCAGTGCCTCCTCTGAAAGGGAGGAAGCTGTGGGGACCTGCACCAGCCACTCCAGGAAATTGTCAGCCAAGCCATGGAGGCTGGTGATTGACCTACTCAGGTGGCATGAGCCACCACAGGTGCTCTTCTGTGATTGGAATTGGAAGCTCCATTTCCCAAAAACAGGGGAGGAGGAGACGATTGGCTGCTGATTTCAGCTACTGATTGGTAGACTTGGATGGCTAAGGAATAACCCTAAGAACAGCTGGGGTGTGAATCTGTCCAAGCTGGAAAGGAAAGAGGCCAGTCAGTGGTCACCATTTTGACTCCGCCCCCAGCCTGAGGGGAAGCCAGGCTGACCAAATTTCACAGTGATGTTAGGAACCAGTTTCTTTCACCCAGGTCAGCCTGCAGCCCTAGCCTAGGCTTCATCACCTCCTCTGGCAGAGAGGAGGCTGGCTGGCTCTGCACCAGCCTATCCAGGTAATGTTGGGTACCTTTGGCTGCCACAAACTGAATAATCTGAAGCCTACTGGGACAACTGTGGTCATCTTGGACCCACACTGCATAGATTGCTGCCCACACCTGCAGCTCCATTCCCCCCATGCCCCACCCCCCAGGCAGGGCAGAAAGGGGCGTGAAGCTTCATCAGTCTCTCTGGGCAACCACAGTCTAGGCCTGCACGACTTGGATTATTCCACACAACTGTGACTCTGTCCCTACCTCTGGGAAAGGGGAAAGTTAGGAGAAGCTTCATCCATCCCTGAGGCAATGAGGGCACCTTAAGCCTCCACAGCTGATAGCACCAATTTACATCCTTGGCTCCTACTGCACAACCAGCAAGGGAGAAAGGGCAGGAAGCCCTAAACTAAAGAGAAAAACTGCAGCTGGTATAAATACTCTAGTAAGCCAGATGCCAAGACACCAACCAAAAATTACAATCCACACCAAGAAACAGGAAGATATGGCCCACTTAAAGGAACAAGATAAGCCTCCAGATGACATAAAGAAGTGGAGACAACTAATCATAGATGTTCAAACAAATCTCCTTAATAAATTCAATGAGATGGCTAAAAAGATTATGGATATTAAGAAGACACTGGATGAGCACAAAGAAGAATTTGAAAGCATACATAGAAAAATAGCAGATCTTATGGGAATGAAAGGTGCAATCAATAAAATTTAAAAAACATTAGAATCATAAATAGAAGATTTGAGGAGGCAGAAGAAAGGATTGGTGAGCTTGAAGAAATGGCCTTTGAAAGAGAACATACAAAAGAACAGATGAAGAAAAGAATGGAAAAAATTGAACAAAATCTCAAGGAACTAAATGACAGCCAGAGATGTGCAAACATATGTGCCATTGGGGTCCCAGAAGGAGAAGGAAAGGGAAAAGGGGCAGAAGGAATATTTAAAGAAATAATGTTAGAAAATTTCTCAACCTTATTGAAGGACATAGATATCCATGTCCAAGAAACACAATGTACTTCCATCTGAAAAAATCTGAATAGATCAATTCTCAGACACATACTAATCAGAATGAAAAATGCCAAAGACAAGGAGAGAATTCTGAGAACAGGAATAAAAAAGCAATGCCTAACATATAAGGGATACTCACTAAGATTAAGTGCTGACTTCTCACCAGAAACCATGGAGGCATGAAGACAGTGGTCTGATACATTTAAGACACTATGAAAGAAAAACTTCTAGCCAAGAATTTTATATCCAGCAAGACTGTCTTTCAAAAATTTGGGTAAGATTAGAATGTTTACAGATAAACAGAAACTGAGAGAATTTCTAAGCAAGAGACCAGAGTTTCAGGAAATACTAAAGGGTGTCCTAGAGCCTGAAAAGAAAAGACAGGAGAGTGAGGCCTGGAAGAGAGTCTAGAAATGAAGATTATATCAATAAAAGTAACTAAAAGTGTCAAAAGAGTGGTGAAAATAAAATATGACAGATAAAACTCAAATAGTCAGGAATAAACTTAACCAACAATGTAAAGCACTTGTATTCAGAAAACTGCAACTCAATGTTAAAAGAAATCAAAAAAGTCCTAAATAACTGGAAGAACATTCCATGCCCATGGTTTGAAAGACTAAATATTATTAAGATATCAATTCTACTCAAACTGATATACAGATTCAATGCAACCCTGATAAAAATTCTACCAGCATTTTAAAAGAAAATTGAAAACACAATTATCAAATTTATTTGGAAGGGTAAGGGGCTCTGAATAGCCAGAAACATCATAAAAGGAAAAGCAAACCCTCATCTCCAGACTTTACCTCATACTGCCAAGTTGTAGTGGTAAAGCAGCATGGTACTGGCATAAAGACAGACACATGGACCAATGGAACCAAACTGATGGCTCAGAAACAGACCCTCACATATATGGTCAAGTGATTTTTGACTAGCTTGTCAAACCCACACAGGTCAGGCAGAAGAGTCATTGAGCAAAATGGTGCTGAAAGAACTGGATATCCATAGCCAAAAGAAGGGAAGAGGACCTCTACCTCACACCTTATCCAAAAATTAACTCAGAATGGATCAAAACCTAAAAATAAAAGCAAGAACCATAAAACTTCTAGAAGAAATTGTAGGAATATATCTTTAAGACCTGGTGGTAGGTGATGAATTATTAATGGAGATAATAAAAGGACTGAGATGAACTACTGATGTTTAAAGTATGTAGAAGTTTTAATTAGCTTTACTGTAAAAGTGTGGAAATGTGTAGAATGGATGGTAACAAATAGTGAATAATAGCTAATTTATAAATGGGGATGTGGCTAAAAATGGTAGTCTAGGGATGTAAATGCCAATTGACAGAATGCTAGAGAATAATCTAGGAACTGAGTAGCACGGTAAACCAAGAGGTGGATGAGAATTGTGGTTGATAGTACAGATTCAAGAGTGTCTTTTGTGAGTTAGAGCAAATGTATATCACTACTGCAGGGTGTTGGGAACGCATGGGGAAAATAAACTGGAGTGACCTATGAACTGTATTTAGCAGTAAAAATATAATATTCTTGCATCTATGCCAAAGATGTACTGTGTTGATAATGGGACAATATGGAAAATGTGGGCCAAATGTATACAATGGACATGGTAACAATCAGATGATATTATCTTATCTGTAACAAATGTTCCACCACAGTGTGGTATGTTGATAGAGGGGTGTCGTTTGGGAATTCTGCACATGTGCATGATTGTTTTATAAGTTTACAACTTCTGTCATAAAAAAATTTTTTTAAAAAAATAATAATAGGGTGAGTTGGGGTAAAAACACACCAAATGTAAGATAAGGGCTAGGACTAGTAGTAAAATTTGACAATACTCTTTCATAATTTTTAACAAACATCTCATGACAATGCAAGGTGTTGGTGGAGGGTTGATGTATGGGATGCCTGTATGATGTTATGCATGTTTGCTTTGTAAGTTCACAACTTTTACTATACACTTAATTGTTTATGTGTGTTTATATATAAATGATATAAAGATAATAATAATAGGGAGGGTTGGGGGAAAATACTTTGGTTAGTAGTAATATTTTGACAATGCTCTTTAATCATTTGTTTAAAAGGTTTAACAACAATGTACGGTGTTGGTGGTAGGGCGAGTTAGGAGAGTCCTGTATGATGTTATATATGTTTGTTTTGTAAGCTCAAAACTATTACTACACACTTATTGTTTATGTATGTCTATGTGTGGGTTATATATTTCAATAAATTAATTTTTTAAAAAACCGATAGAACTGCAAGGAGAAATTGGTAAACCAACAATCGTTTGTTAGGAGATTTCAATGCTTTTCTCTCTGTAATTGATAACAAGCTTACAGTAAATCAGAAAGATATAGTAGATTCTGACAATACCACAACCAACCTGACCTAATGTACATTTACAGAACACTCCCCCAGCAATAGCAGAACACACATTCTATTCACAGGCATATAGAACATTTACAAAGAAATACTGTATCTTAAAAAACTCGTCAAGGTACTTACATGTCTCCGAACACATTGGAATTAATTAGAACTCAGCAGGAAGATATCTGCAAAATTTCCAAAATTTGCAAACAAATAACATCAGCATTTGTCAAATCCTGTTTTGCTGTAATAACATGATGATGGACAAACCATGATTAAATGATTTTCTAATTTATAAGTTCATTATTGTCATGCAAAATTTGCCCCCAGTAATTTTTTATTTTATTGAGCATCCACCATTTGGCAATGTTGCATTGCCTTTTTTATATATTGTGGATTCAATTTGCTAAAATCTGGCTTAGAATTTTCCCATCTGTGTTCATGATGGCTATTGGTGTATAGTTTTATCTTCTTGTAATGTCTTCGTCAGATTTTGGTATGAGGAAAATCCTGGTTTATAGAATGTGTTGGAAAGTGGTCTGTCTTCTTCAGTTTTCTGGGTGAGCTTGTGTAGAATTGATATTATTTCTTTCTTGAATGTTTGGTGGAATTCATCAGTATCAGTATCAGTTATCTGGGCCTGGAATTTTCTTAGTGGGAAGGATTATAACTACAAGTTCAATTTGAATAGTTCAAATCTATTCTTTAAAGATTTAGGTTATCTAGTTCTACTTGCATGGACTTTGTTCTTAATAAAAATTTTATATCTTTTAAAGAATCATCTATTTAATCTAAGTTGTCCAAATTATAGGCATCAAAGTTGCTCATACTATTCCCTTATCCTTTTAATATGTTAATGTATATTAAATAAATACATAGAAACTGCAATAATGCCGTTTCTCTCATACCTGATATAGATAATTTGTGTCTCCTTTTTTTTAATCCTACTTACTTTGCTTTAATTTTCTTTTCCTTTTTTTTCCCCATAAGGTGGAACCTGAGATCATTGCTATGAGTGCCTTTTCTTTTATAATATAGGCATTTAATGCTATAGATTTCCCACTAAGCCCTGCTTTCCAGAGCATCCCATATAATCTGATATTGTTGTTTTGCTTTCATTCAGTTCAAAATTAATTTTTATTGCCCTTTTGAATTCCTCTGTAACCTTTGAGTTATTCAGAAGTATGTTATTTAGTGTGCAGTTTTTGGAAATTTCTCACATATCTTCCTGTTGAATTCTAATTAATTCCAATGTGTTTGGAGACATGTAAGTACCTTTACTGAGTTTTTTAATACTCTAGAATACCAGTATATTTTTGTAAGTGTTCTGTATGCCTGTGAATAGAACGTGTGTTCTGCTATTATTGGGGGGAGGGGAGTGTTCTATAAATGTACATTAGGTCAGGTTGGTTGTGGTATTATTAGAATCTACTATATTCTTACTGGTTTTTTGTATGTTTGGTCTTTCAATTATTGAGAGAGGTTCATTGAAATCTCCTACTAATGATTGTTGGATTGCTGATTTCCCCTTGTAGTCCTATTAGCTTTTGCCTTATTATGTTGAAGATCTCTTATTAGATGCATAAATACTTAGGGGCTGTGAAGATCCCTCTTCTCTCCTCTCAGGTGCTCCATCCTGTGAACGTTTGGCTGCCTTTGTGACCTACGTCCCATCTCAACCAGAAACAGAATGGGTGTCACTATCCCCAAGTCCTCAATATTGAGAAAAGAACAAACACAAGGGAGGAATGCAACTATAGGCTAAAGTAGACATTATTATTCTGGCAATGGAAGAACTTGTATCATTTATACAAAGGCAGTGGCCACCAGAAGTTCTGAGGGGAGGGAGAGGAAAAAATAGGTGTAACATGGGGTATTTTGGGGACATTGGAATTGTCCTGCATGATATTACAATTTTGTTTTAATCCAAGATTTTCTTGTGTACATGGCTGTGATATTTGGTAAGACTCTTAACTTTTCTGGGCCTGTTTCCTCATCTGTAGATTGGTGACATTGGATAAAAGAAACCTGGACTTGAATTGCATGTCAGAGCAGGAAAGGGTGCTAGAGATTGCTTAGGCAAATGATTTTGAAATATTTTCCTCTTTGTACATAAGGAGACTTCTGGTGCTTTTGCAATACTATCAAAATCCCCAGAGTGTAAGTGGTAATCCAACCCTTTTTTCCCTCTCAAGATAACATTGGAATGCAAGTGAGTGATGATGTTGAGTAAGCTCTAATTTATATTTTTATAAATAATTCATAAACCTGGTTCAAATTAATAAAGTATATCAGTAGTAGGACAAATTATTTCCAAGTGGTTTTGCAACATCATAGTTGTAAATTACTTCTCTGTGCTGCATTACAGATGAGAAAATTGAAGCCCCAAAGACACAGGGTTAAGTATTCATGAAGAAGAGGCTGGCTAATGGCAAAGACTTGCAAAGAGGCCAATTTTTTCCCTTTTAGACCTAGGTGTGTTGCTTCTACAACACCGGCCCTCTTGCTTCTAGGTTCTTTGTGATTAATAATATTAATGGTATTAAGATGATTACGATGATTGATGATGATGATGATAAACTGCAGGGCTTTTTTCTGTTTTACCTGTGTATATCAGTACACACTGAAGACACTTAATAAAGGTGTTGCATGAGAGAATGACAGCGCTAACACAGCACTTACTCTGAGCTAGATGCTAAGAATCTTCGCATGCAATCATTTTATCTTATTCTCTCAACAACCCTCAGAAGTAGATTGCATTATTTTTCCCATTTGCACAAAAGGAAACAGCCTCAAAGAGAAAAATGACATTCCCTGAGCCACTTGCTGGTAGAATCAGAATCCAGATTGCCTCTTGGACTTGTGCACTGAATCCTCTGATTCTCTGGTCTCTCAGGGAAAGAGGAGACTCCATGTGTGTTCAAGAGACCCTAGGGAATCTTCTCATGCCATAAAGCCGGAGTCAAAGATCCTCCTCTCATGGAAAGGGGTCATTTGCTTGTCTTTAGAGTTAATTTATCACGAAAGGATGATGGATGGGAATTCATTTTATAAACCACAAAACCCTTCTGAAAACGTCAATATTTTCATCATCAATATTGATTATTCTTATTGTCATTATTGTAGAGATTAATTTTTGGCATTGCCATCAGCAAAACAAACAGAGAACAAAGAGGAGGGTCTGGTCTTTCCTGGGAGAATTTTTATGAGACGTCCAAAGCTCAATTGCAAAGTCATCAACTCCCTTTAAATTAGTTTTAGAATGAGTCTCATCAGACTTTGTGCCTCCCCAAGGAGGGCCAATAAATATTAACTGGATACAAAGAATTGAACAACAAAAATCAGCAGGAGAATCTCAGTAATTCTGACCAGACAAAAGGAAGGCAACAAAAGGTAGAAAGGAGGAGGCGAACCACAATTTAAATTTGATGCTGGATGGGAGCCAGGTCATAATGGGGTTGTCTGCCTTCATTTTTAAAGTGCTCTGTTCATAGACAGACGGGGAGGCCAGACCATTGGCAAACTTCATCCATTCGGTATATGAGATGGTAGAGGAGGGGCATCATGCCTCTGAACCATTTACGCATCTTGAGTTTCATAACATTTTCTGCTTCCAAAACAGAGCATTTCTTAAATAGACTCAGGTACTAGGCAGGCCTGGGAGAAAGGGTTTGTCTTCAGCCCCGTAGGTGAAAACAAAGCAAACCAAACAGAAAAATAAATAGTCTCCTGGCATCTGCTACCCATGCTCATCTACTGACTGCCTGGAATTCATTCATTCATTCATTCACCACACATTCATTTATTACATTTATTCACCCTTTAACGTTTTAAACACTTGGCTGGACCCTGTAAGAGGTATGGGCACACACAGAGGTGGACAAAACAGAAAAAGGCTCCCTGCCTACAGCTCATTTTTTAGCAGGGAGATGGAAAAAACTCATATTCTGGTGGGGAGTGAATATTTAATATCAAGTTGGTATTGATATGGGTTGGGGAAAAAAAACAGGGCAGAGTAAGAGCATAGAGAATGAAGGGGCTTATTTTAGATTGAATGGTCAGGAAGGTGAAATTTGTCTGGATATCTGGGTTGAAGTGAATGAACAAGTGTCCTGCTGATTGGGAGAGCGTGTTCTGACTGGTGGACCAGAACATGCAAAGGTCTGGAGCTGAGAAATTGCTTGAAGGGATTGAGGGAGAGCAAGAAGGCCACAATGGTGGAAACAGAGTGGGCGAGTGGGGCATGAGTTTGGAGAAGTGGGCAATTTCTGTAAGGTCTGAGAAGCCATGGTGAGGGCTGTAGATTTTCCTTCAAGCATATGGAAAGTCATTGGCGAATTTAAGCAGGGAGCAACGTAGACTACGGCAGTGACCCCTGGGCTTGCCCAGGTTGTATCCAGAGCCTCGTTTGCTTTTCCTGTTCCCTGTGCCATTACAAACAAGCTTTGCTCAGTATAGAGGACAATGTGCTTGCAACCACAGATCCCATTCCTCCTTTCTGCCATCATTCAGGCCTTATTTGGCCACAGCCAATGAGAACACTCCATCATCTCACTATAGTAAGTGGTTCAGGAATGAACACATGATCTAACTTAGTCTAATACAGAGACTTTGGGGACTATTTTAGACATTGCAAGTGTGCAGGCATAAGGTCTGGAATTTCTGCTGCCTTTTTGCTGCCTTGGAAGAAACTGGCTGAGGGTGAAGCTGACTCCATCCTGGAGCAGAGCTAGGAGAATTTTGGAGAAATGATCCAAAGGCATGATCAAACTGTACCTGAAGTCCACTTTTCAGCTAGGTTAACCACCTTAGTGGTTTAAGCTGGTTCGATTTGGTTTCTGCAACAAAAGAATCTTTATGGCTAAGCATTTTAGCGACTAATCTGTGGCGCTATGCTGATGTGTTAATGTATTATTCCCTTTGAGGTACCGTGGTTGCATTTAGCAAGGAGTTTCTGAAGGCCAAGTTTGACCAAGAAAGGGATATTACAAGTAGAAATTTTAGAATGATGATTTTTTTTGGCAAGACAAGCTTTGGCCCTTTAATTCCAGGCAGAAAAGTCCTTGACAGGATACTTTGTGCTTAATATATGTTTGTAGTTTTTGGAGGGTCTCAACCTATAAATCCAAAGGCTCTGGAATCAGGCTCTGGTTTCGCTTCTGTGTATTTGCTGTGGGACCTTGAGAAAGTTACAAATTAAATCTTGGTCTCATTTTCCTCATCTATAAAATGGAAATAATGCTGGTGCCACCTCACAGTGGGGAGTCTAAGAGGGTGAAATAAGCATGTAAAACTTTTAGCTCAGTGTCTGGTACACTGGTAAAATAACCAATGAACATTAACTCCTGAGTAATAATATTATTCTCAGAACAACCAAGGAAAATGGGAGGAAAAAATGCCGCATAGATGGCAGGATTGCTCTGCATAGCTTAATTGAGTGTATTTCATTATTCTAGCTCCCTGGGGTTTTTGAAGGAAAATGAAATTCTTTTTTTTTTTTTAATTTAGAAAGACAGTCTCATTAACTAAAAAATTGAGGAAGGGACAGTATTTAGGCATGAAGTGAGAAGGAGGCAGTGGTGAAATTGTGGAGTAGTATGCATTAAATAGATGTTAAATTGCTCCTTAATTAGCAAACACACAAGTAAAGCAACATCTTTCCAAAGGACTTTTTGTTTTCATGTAAGAAGAAGTTGGGTCCTGCATAAAAGTAGAATCTTCTCGTATTTTATTTAGCTTAAGACTCCAGCAGTTATAAGATGACCTTTATTTTAAAAAAGTTTTAAGTGCAAAAGATGTGCATCTTAGAATTGATGTAGTAGAGTAACAGTACTGTCTGCGTCCTGTCCTCTAATTATCTATGAGCTGGGTGATATTATCCTCATCATACATATGAGCAATTTGAGGCTCAGGATGGTTAAGTGAACTTTTCAAGGCCATATCATTTATTGGCAGCAGTCACAATCACTTACATCCATTCTTTTGAAGAATTTATCGGTGTTTGGTATGTGCCCAACCCTGCAGGGGATAAACCTACCAAGGAAAACAACAGATCAGGATCCCTGTCTCCATGTTACAGCCTAATAGGGGATATAGACATGAAATGAGTAAGCAATCGATTAAATAAAACAGTTACACCTTATGCAATGAAGGAAGGATATGGAGTATCGGGGGAGGGGGCAGTCCTCAATGTAGAATGAGCAGGAATGCTGCTCTGCAGAGGCAGCATTTTCAAGAAGGCTGAAAGGTGATGTACCAGGTGTGAAAAGAGTCAGAGAAAATCATTCCAGGCAATGGGAGCAGAGTGTGCAAAGTCCGTGAGGTAGGAAAGAATTCGATGTTTATAGGAAATGAACAACAAACAAGGTTAGCATGGTAGAGTCAGACTCAGGCTTTCTGACTTCAAGGCTGTGCTCTTAACCATTCAGTGACAGCGCCTGTGTAGAAGGAAATGTGGATGTTTGAAGGGCAGGGAGACCATGGAGCAGTAGCTGCCAAGCGGAAGCTGGTCACCGCCTGGTGTCCATTACTTAACCCTCCAAAAGACAATTTCTTTAGGGTGTTACCTGGCCAAAGCCATCCCTGCCCTCTTAAAGCTGGAGGAGATATTTGGACAAAGAGCTTCTCTGTGAGATGTGGATGAGGAGTACTGGTCTTGCCTTGACGACTTTGGAGAAGGGAGGGAACGTTTGGGTGTAGACAAAGCTTGTTGACTTGAACCAACCCCTAGTCAAGAAGGCTGTGTCACCTGCCAGGTCCCCCGTGGACCACTAGGTGTCTCTGTTAATCCATAGCCGCATAGCGGAAGACGTTTCACTCGTAATCGTATTGCAGTAAGTGGCTCTTATTAGTTGTGCCTTTTAGTCTGGAATCTCATCTCAGGACCCTCTTTTCCAACAGGAAGCATCGGAAACTAGGGAGGAATGAGAAGAACCCAATTCATAAATGTCTGCTAATCTAGGATGTATGAAAAGCTCTCGCTTTCAACCTCTGGTCCTCTTGACAAGTTGAGAGACTTTTTAATGGGACTTTCTCCACTTACTGTTTCCAAGGACTCAAGTCATGAAGCTTTGGGCTGTGTGGGAGGATCTGTGGAGTAACAGATTCTGGTTCTTCCTGTAACATTCTTCCTGGTTCTCCTTCCACATAGACAGAATTAATCATTATTACAATTACATAGAGCTTTTCAGATTCGTATGCGTAGCCTGCTTTGACCTACCAAACAAGTCCATGATGCTTATAAGATTATTCCCCCTTTTCAGATAAGGAAACAAAGTTCATAGTGGTGAAGTGATATAACCAAGGTCATGCAGTCAAAGACATTGACCCAACTTTCCTGTCTCCAAATCCAGAAGATAACGGTTACAAATGATTGCAAGGTCTATATTGTCCCATCCCTTTCAACAATCTCAAGGAGGAAGCAAAGATATCAGTTAGTAACGACTAGTAGTATTTCTGCTTCTACAATGATTAGCATTTATAAATGATAATTGAGTGCCTGGAACACTATTCCATTTATTAACTAAGTTAATGCTACAACATCTCCAGGAGGCAAATGTCATTATTAGCCTCCATTCAACAGATGAGGAAACTGAGGCTTAATGAGGTGAAGTAACAGTTTATCCCTGTTCACTTAACTAAAAGCTGCAGAGATAGTTCTGAAATCCTAACAGTTTGCCTCCAAAGCCAATGCTTATAACTCCACTATTACTGTCTCGATTGATGACATACTTCTGATATTAATAGGAGTCACATCAATTATGCCAATTCATTGCAGGAAGAAGATTCTCAGTTGTGCATATCGTCTATTCCTGTTGGGTTTTTTTTTTTTTAAAGTAAACGTTTCGGGGACAAGATGTGATTATGCTGTCTCTGTCCACACAGGCAAATAGAAACAAGCAATTGGAGCAATTGCCTTGATAAGTAATCAGACAACAAAGCTGCCATCATAGAAAATAATGTTCGCCTGGTTTCTCTAGACTAATCAGAATGTTTGGATAGCTGTGTAAGTGCCATTCTCCTCTAGAAGAGGGCGGCTGTCACAAAGTTTGCTCTCAAGTCCCCCGATTTTGTGGTTGTGTTCCTTAACCAGTTGATTCCTATTTCCCTGACCTGTATTTTGCTGTCAGTTTCAGCTCCTTCCTCTTGCCTTATTAAGAATTCTGCATAGTCAATAAGATGCAAATAAATGGAAACATATGCACTCCCCACATGTGGGGAATGTCGCTGTTGGCTGCTCTGCTGCTCGCTGCCTTTGTGGCTTGATACTCCAGTTCCCAGTCGAGCCTCCTCATCGTCAGTGGTTGGTCCAAATGCTCCAAACTCACGTGGCTGGCTTCTCTGTCCCAAGACTAGCTTGTGTACAGTTTAATTATGGAACATTAAATAATTTTTTGAAATGACTGCTATGCAGGTTTACACCTTTTAACCGATGCAGTCGTATCCAGGTGTTGGGGCTAATACAACACTAAGGACAATTTTCAGTCCATTGACCTCTCCCTCAAGTTTGGGTCTGGGAGTCCCTAAGGCTCCCAGCTCCTTTCATGCTTGGACTATTTGTCCGTCTTCAGTAAGTCTGACTTTCATGCCACGATAAATTGGCTCTTACTCCAGAACTGATGCATCGGGGAGTTTTTGACTGTGAGTAGAAGGCAGGCCTGATGTGGAAAGCAGGTGCAGACCTGTCAGCCACACAGCTGTCTGAGTTAACTCCATGAGACGGCGTTGGGAAATTTTGATTGTCAGAAATAGAAACCTGTATGGTAACAGGCCGTCCACTTGCCAAATGGTGCGCTGCTAGGCTGGTTTAGGTCTGCCTTTCTCGTTGGTGCATCTGCTGGGCTTGGCTGCCAGCATGTGGGGAACTGGCAGTTCTATACAGTTTTACTGTCTTCTCAGCTGTTTTTGTCCAGGAGAGAAATATTAAGATTTGCCATTTTTTAATGATGACTTGGCCCTTTAGATTCCTGGCTCCCCCTCAACTAGAAGAAGTAGTCTCTGATTTTATGTTGGAAAAACATCACTTTTTGACCAGGCATGGTTTTCTAGTTCCCTTTAAATCACAGATTCTCAGGAGCCTCTGTTCTAAATTGTTTTCCCACACTGCATTCTAACACCCTCATAGAATGGACTTTTGTAACTTTTCCTTCTTTTGAAAATCAGCAACATGTAAAAAGAACCCCTGTGAATGAAAAAGAATATCCCTCTGAAAGAAAACATGGAATTAAAAAAAAAAATGTGCTCCCAAACTCAAGCCCACACCAAGGATATCTACCTTTTACATTTTAAGCAGACTTGGAGCTTTTGAGGGTTGAGTCAGAAAATGCAAAACGTGCCCTCTTAGTTAAAGGCAGGAGCTAAAAAAGGACCTTGTACATCAAATAGCTCTTACCAAAGGCTGTTTTGATGAGTGAAGTGCAGATGATGCCTAGAGGACAGCTCCTTTCCAGGATACCAGGCCTAATTTCCAAAACGTTAGCACTCTCAATTGAACGTATTAGCTGTATAGTCGTAGAGCTGTTGGAGGGTGAAATGGGATAACTTATCTTAAACACCTGACCCCAAGCTGAGCACATGTTGGACTTCCAATTTTATATTATCATTAATTATTCTTTATAGATAGAGGTGAAAAAAATAAATGTGTTTCTATTGTTTCTGTGACCTGAAATACTAGACTGCATAATTTCATTGGACAGAATGCCTATACATCTTTATGAAAAGTTCCCTGGCATGGAATCTCATCCTGAATATATTCTGAAAATTCCAGATCCTGTCTGAAGAAAGAGAGGGGAATCTGCAAGTGTTTTTTGTTGTTGTTGTTGGTGGTGGTTTTTTGTTTGTTTGTTTCTTTGGGGTACAAGGGACTGGGGATGGAACCCAGGATCTTGCAAATAGGAAGTCAGTGCTCAACCACTTAGCCACATCGGCTTCCCTGAGTTGGTTTTCTTGTTTGTTTTGCTTGTTGTTTGTTTTTATTTTTACAGGAGGCACCAGGATCCTAAAGTGGGACTTCCCATGTGGGAGGTGGGTGCTCAGCTGCTTGAGCCACATCCGCTCCCTTACAAGTGTATTTTTGAATGGAAAGGATATGTATCTATATGAGGAATGGTTGAAGGGAACTAGGGATGAGACCTGTAAGTTAAGACACAAAAGCTGTCTCCAGAGTTTTAAAGGATTGCCATCTGGGCATTGGAGTGGAATTAGTCTCCTGTGCTTACAGTGGAGAACTAGAGCCAATGGGTTGAAGTTACATGGAAATAATTCTGGCTTGGTAGAAGGAAGCCCTTGATAAACTCTGAGCTTTCTGGCAGTGAAAGCATTCCTCCTAGGACGTAGGGAGATATCACTTAGATACTGAAACCTCTCAACACAGGGTCAACTGTTGATCAGGAAGACTGGGGAAGTGGTTTCTTCAAGGTGTGGCGGGATTGAATGTGGAGGGCTATAGCTCTACCAGTTTAGATAATCTCAAAACCCTTTTATGCAGGTACTATTTGGTTCCATTAATTTCTTTGCCCTAAAATTTGCCCCGCTGACTTTTAATGAACTTCACAGCTATGATGTTCAATTTGATGGCACTTGTTCCTTGGTCCCACTCACTCCACCTTTAATTGTGTCCAGCATGACCAGTGATATTTAGTGTGTATTCTTTAGTTAGTAAGTTCCAGACTCTGACAAAGTGCTTTGCATACATTTCCCTTTAAATATTCACAGCAACCCTATGAGATGAGTGGTTTTTTTTTATTCCAATAGGACATTGAGTCCCTGCCCGCTTTGATAGGCAGGGACTCACAGAGAGAACAACAAGGCAGAGGAATGAGTTGGAGTTTTGATATTTGAGCCCCAGGAAGTAAACACACAGAGAAGCAGATATGTGAGGAAGGAGAGAAGACTCCATTAGACATGGCAGAAGCCCCTGGAAGAGAGATGAGCCATTAGCCTGATAGTCTACAGCTGGCCTTTTTGGCGAGACCAGAGCAGCTGAGCCCAGAGAGAAATGAGAAATGAGGAAACTGAGTCAGTGAGGCCCTGCCACTTGACAAAGCACTTGCCTAAGGAGTGGTGGAGCCACATTGCACATTCAAGCCTTTGCACTGTCTCTTGCCTTAAGTTGTCATATCATCATTACCATGATCACTATCAGCACCAATGTCATCATCATCATCCATCGTCATAACCACCATCACCATCATCATCACCATCCCCTCACCAACATCATCACCCTCCCCATCATTATAATCACCATCATCATTGCCACCATGACTATCATGTCACCAACATTACCACTGTAACCATCATCTCATTATCACCATCACCAACTCTTCAATTCTTCCACTTCCTACTTCTTCCTCCCCATGTCCCCTACTCTTTCTCTTATTCCTTCTTCTCCATTCACCTTCCTCCTCCTTTTCTTCCTCTTCCTCCTCCTCTTTACCTTCTCCTTCTCCTTCTCCTTCTTCCTCCTCCATAGAGCTCACATATAGTTTGTGCTCATTGCATGCCAAAAACAATTCTAAGCGCTTTGCATGTACTAACTCATTTAATCCTCACATCCACCATGAGGGAGGGACTGTGAGTAGCCCCAATTTCCAGTTGAGAAAACAGATCCACAGAAAGAATAGCTTGTCCAAATCATGCTCTTAGCCACAATATTTTAATGCCTCCTACCCTTTAGGGACTGCTTTTAAGCTTGACTGGAGGTGGAAATCAGCACATATAAATCATAGACCCTCTACAGAAATGATGAAAGTTTTTCATTCAACCGATGTATTCAGGTTCAGTTCTACTTAATCATTTAAAATTGTCCACACATTATAATGACAGGCCTCTCCCCATTATACAGGTGAGCGATGATCAAGGCTTATGAGAAAGACCCTTCTAGGGCTCTGTCTTTTAATTGTGCCCCTGTTCCTAAGTTGGGAGGGTTGTAACATTCCTGCATTAATAAGAGTGAGAGCCAGTTGCATGATGAGGCACCTGTGGAACACGTGGGACACTAAGTGCCTTCTGGGAATTCTCATGCTATCCTCACAACACTCCATGACCTGGGTGCTATTATTTGCCCATTTCACAGATAAACCAAGCTTAGGAGAGATTAAAGCTTGCCAACATCTCACAGCCTGGAAGTGAGTGAGCTGGGATATGAGCTCAAGTTCTCTGACTCCACAGCCAGTATGCTCCACGGTTCCCCTCATTAATTTTAAGGCCAGCTTGGAATCCCTTCAGCTGACCTCTACTATTTCCTTGCTCTCGCCCTTATGTTGAGATAGGTATTCCTTCTGCCGCAGATTTGGGCACATAGCAGGACTTCATTTCTTTTGGGTGGTTCAGGGACTCTGGATCAAGTAGGTAGCAGTTACTGGATGGGACATTTTAGTTTAAAATGAAGAAGAGGTTTATAAAATGTGTATCTTCCCAGTGGCGGCATTCACTTGCTTTGGAGAAGTACTACTGTCTTCTCTCCTTGGAAGTGGACGGGCAGAAACAAAGCCCCACCTATCTACGGAGATGATGTAGAAATAACCCTTGGGCGGAAGGTTGTATTGAAGCAGCTTCTGCAACCCCTGCCAAAGCTCATATCTGGATTTCAGCCTACTCTTTATATCCATTGGATTAACTCAGTCTCTCTTTAGCCACTACTTTCTTTATCATTTATATCATTTCTGTAAACCCTCTGTAATTTCTTTTTTTACATAGTACTTTTATTTAAATTGACTTTCTCTTTTTGAAGATAAAAAAATCACACCTTAGCTTCTTATTTAGCAGTGATGCCTATGGAACCATGAGTTTGCTATGCTAGTTCCATTTCTAAAATGCACATTAAAATAAACAAATTTAATTCTAAAAATAACTGCAACCCATATGCCATCTTAATGCATCTGGGTACCACTTGCAATACCCTCAACTACACTTTGGAAAACAGCTTTTTGGTTCACCGTTGTATTTGTTCCTCTTTGTATTTGATCCATATAGCTGTCCGATATGGTCGCACTACAGCCATATATGGCCATTTAAATTTAAATTAATTAAAATTAAATGTCAAATTCAGCTCCTTCGTCACACTGGCGACCTTTCAAGTGGTCAGTAGCCCCATGTGGCTAGTGGCTACTGCATTGGGCAGCACAGACACAGAGCGTTTCCACCACGGCAGGAGTTTCTGTTGGACAGCACGGTCTGGAGTCTGGAGCCTCCGAAGGCTTTCCTGCCTCCTGGCCCCCTAGGAAGGCCGCGACCCAGACCCTGTGCTCCAGACAGACTCTTTCAGCCTCCTCGCTTCCTCCACTCATTTCCCGCTGACCATTCATGCCCCCGGCAGCTTGGAAACTGACCTGCTTCTCCAGAGTTACCAGGGAGGGCTGGGGCGGCCAGCAGCATGGGGCCCGCACTCGCCGTGCCCGTCCTCTTGCTGCTCGGCCAGCTCCGGACTCACTCCACCTTGCCTTGCTCCCATCTCATCTTACTGCCCCGAGGAAATCGTCCCGTGCAGCCCTGGCCGGCCTTCTGGAAGGACCCTGCTCTACTTCATACTCCATTTTGCTTTGTTATTCAGGCGTGAGGACAAATCGCCTCCCCTCTTTCCATGCTCGCCCCTCTGCTGTCTTATTTGTTCATCTCTCTTCTCTTTCTCTTCCTCCCTTCCCACAGCATTTCCTTTTTTTTTTCTCTTTATTTGGAAAAAATTTAAAACTTACAGTTACAAAATAATGCAAATTACCTACAGAGAACTCCAACAGATGCCAATCCCACCCAGATACCCAGACCCACAAATTTCCTTTTGCCATATTTGTCTTATCATCATTCTCTCTCTCTACTTGTATCTCTATCTCTATCTCCAAATCCACATTTGAGAGGTTGCATATACCATACTCCGTGAATACATAACATTTCCATGTATATATCCCACAAATAAGGATATCCACTTACGTAATCACCTTATTTGCTGTAGTCAAGTGCAAGAAATTTAACATTCACATAAAGGTTATATTGTACATTCTAATTTTTTATGTCCCAATAATGTCCTTTTTTAGGCTGTTCTCTATTCTTAGACAGCACCCAGTATCATTTATTTTATCTTTCTTTCTTTCTTAATTGTGGAAGCATATATACAGCATAAGTATAAGAAATAAAAGCATTTCCTTTCTTTTAGATGTTCCTTCCTTTTTTGCTTCTTTCTCTTTCTCCTGCTCTCCCTACAATTATTTCTCTATAGGTGTAACATTGACCCTTTAATGCGATTGGAAGACGAACAAGGAGAGGAGTGTGGGGGGAAATCTCTGTTCAGTTCTCTCATTTCTACAGGGGTAACAACCCGCCTTGCTTCAGCAGTTCTTTTGCTCTTTAGGTGGTAAACGCGCAATTCTTCCCCACCAAGGCAGTGGCCTTCCAATTACGGGTGAAGACATGAGTATCAGAGCAATGGCCGAGAGGGCACATCTGAGTGCCCTGGGGGAACATCACTCCAGAAAGCCAAGGCAGGTTGTGAGGCATTGCTGCGTTCACTAACGGGGGCTGTTCGGTTTGACGACGAGGCTGGGCAGCATTTTGAGAGCTCCCCGGGCCAGGACGTCATAAACTCTGACCTGATGGTTTAAAGAAGTCACTCTGCGTGCCGGCCGGTGTCCCCGCTGCCCAGGACTCCGGCTCTGGATGTGACAGTCTGCTCCTGTTCAGCCAGTGCTCGCCTGTCACCTGCCATGGGCCAGATGCACCCACGGGTGCGAGGTGTGGGGTGCAGGGTACGGGGTACAGGGTGGTATGCCAGCCGAGGCACACCACAGCTCCCCAGGATTTTGCCTGTTGGCCAAGAAGATGCCTGCCTGTGAAACCCTGAAATTCCAAGGTGAAAAGGGAGGTGCGGAGCAAACGATGAGATTGCTGAAGTGGCGTGGAGGCGGGGAAGCTAGGGAATGTTCTGGAAAGGGGTGGACCCTGGGCTCGGGTATGAAGGAGCTGAACATAGGAATATTTAGGAAAGAAAAATATTTGTGATTTTACGTGATAGAAAACCAATTCCTATTAACTTGAGCACCAAAAACAAAACAAAATGAAAACAGAAAACAAATAAAACTAAAAGGATTTATTGGTCCCTTCAACTGGAAAGGAAGGGGTGGACTTCTTATCCACTTATCCAGAATTTGCTCAGGGATGTCTTCAGACTTGCTATCTCTCATTTTTCTCTCTGTGCTATGGTGTGCTGGTTTTCCCCATGAGACAGGGAAAATAGTCATCTAAAATGGTTCTGGGTTCACAGATTTTCAGCACAGTATTGCCAAAAATCAAGGAAGACTGCCATCTCCTCTAGCTGAAACAGAAAACTCCCAGAGGAAAGATCTGATTGGCCCAGCTTGAGTCATGTGCCCTTCCCTGAACCAATCACTGTGGCCAGAAATACTCTTTTTTAAAAAGGTTTATTTATTTATTCACCCCCCCCCCCACTGTCTGTTCTCTGTATCCGTTCACTGTGTGTTCTTCTGTGTCCACTTGTATTCTCATCAGGCGGCACTAGGGATCTGTGTCTCTTTTTGTTGTGTCATCTTGCTGCGTCATCTCTCTCTCTGTGTGGCGCCACTCCTGGGTGGGCTGCAGTTTCCTGTGGAGTGGCTCTCCTTGCACAGGGCCCACTTCTTGCATGGGGGCACCTTATGTAGGGGCATCCATGCATGGGCCGGCATTCCTTGAGTGCAGGAGCACTGTACATGGGCCAGCTCACCACATGAGCCAGGAGGCCCTGGGTATTGAACCCTTGGACCTCCTATATGGTAAGTGGACGCTCTATATGTTGAGCCACATCCACTTCCCCAGAAATACTCTTACTGTCAAACTAAGAGAAGATCTATTATCAGAAAATGGAAGTATCTGGAAACAACAGCTATCACTGCTGTTCCAGTGGAGAAAATTGATAAAACAAAACAAAACAAACCCAAAGGTAGGAAATCACACAATGAGTTGTTTGGTTTCCCTCCAATGCAGGATATGTAAAGAACAGTTTTAGGAAATAAGGTTGGAGATTAAAATTACCTAAGGAACATGGATTTTATTTTGAAGACAACAGGGAGACATTGCAGATATCTGAGAAAGGCTGTGCATCATCAGAACACTTATCTGACACTGGGTTTAGTATGAGTGTGTGTGTGTGGAATGGGGGTGGGGATGGGAGTATGATGATAATCAGGAATCTGCAGACCAATGAAGATATTAAAACAGCTCAGGTGGGAGTAAAGTATTACTCAAGGTTATTTTCATACCCAGAAATTTACTCTGAGTAGCACTTTTTAAAGGAGGTAATGAAGAAGGAATGAAAGAAAATATATCGAGACTACTGGGGTGTCTTAAAAAATCAAAGTAAAAGGTGAGCAGCCAAGCATTGGATAAGACAGAAGGTGAGGCAACATTCATTCATCCCTGAAGTAGAGCCAACAGTTCTGGCTCTCTGTGGCTCACTTACTGAGGTCCAAATTCCTGGGAGAGAACATTTGATTGGTCTGGCTTGGGACAGGTGCACCCCTGTCAGATCTATCTTTTATGGCCAGGGGAGAAGAGCATTTACATAGGGGAGGCTTTTCCCAGAGAAGGGGGCTTACTGTAAGCCACTACCCACTCCAGGAGGGATGCAGGCCTATAAGCTGTAAGGGGACCAAACACAAATATTCTTAAGTTCATGTAGAAGAGAGGGTTTAAATGAATGGTCAGTAATGTGCTTGATTTCATTTGCATTAGTATTTTTGCATGAATCTGAATGACTGTAGCTGGGGCTTCTGCCATGCCCTGTGAACTTGCATTTCGCTCATTTTCTGTTGCCTGCCCAATCTTGGAAGGCATTCAGTGAAGTGCTAACTCCTCCTAAGAATTCCGTTAGGTATTTTCCCTGGGGAAAAACAAGAAAGGAAATGGAGATAGAAGATTAAAATTGTATTCTGATAGGTTAGGTTCCCGTGCTAATATTCCCACTGCATCAGGGCCATAACCGTCTATTTTATTTGTATAATATCTCCTTTCCCCATAATCTCTAAATGACTGCAGAGAAGGGACCACAAGTATTTTATTTACCTCCTTGTCTTCTGCACTTTCTTTGCTGGCTATAGTAGGCACTCAATTAATAATTGTTTGTTGAATTGATGTGCTGAAGACATGGATTTGAAGGCTTTCTTTGATTTAAATTTTTTAATCAGCAGACCAGATTCTTAATGGTCGTCCATAATTTAAAGGTCCTAGTTTTAGCATTGAGAGTCCCACATCCCAGGAAACTCTTCCATCCCCGGTGACCTGGGATGATGGATCACACTATTAATGGATGTCAGTCAAGAAATGATCAAATGCTCTCTTGTAACTTTTACCACTATCACCACAGAACCTCACAACAAACCTACGGGGTGTCATCCCCATTGACACAGCAGTAAGCTGAGTCTCAGAGAACTTGTGTGATTTGCTTAAGGGTACAAAGCTAAAATGGGGGATGTAATCTTTGGTCCAGTTAGCCTCTCCCTGGGTTTGCTTTTCTCTCTATCTCATAATTCTCCCAGAGTGTATAGTAGTGGGTTATAGGCTATCTTAGTTTCCTTGCTGCCCGAGCAAATATCATGCAATGGGTTGCCTTAAATTGTTAGCTCCCGGTTTTGAGGCTAGGAGTAAGTCCAAATCAAGACATAATCAAGGTGATGCTTTTCTCCTGAGGGTGGTGTTCTGGGACTGGCCGCTCCTGGTCCTGGGCTCCTCTTTCCCATGGCAATGCATATGGCGGCCTCTTCCGGGTTCCATTGACCTTCAGCTTCTTGCTTCCTGTGGCTTTCTCTCTTTCTATCTGAATTTCATTCTGCTTATAAAGTACTCCAGTAATAGGATTAGAACCCATCATGACTGGTTTGTGCCACACCTTGACGGAAGTAACCTCATCAAAATATCCTACGTACAATGTGTACAGGAATGGATTAAGTTTAAGAACGTGTTTTTCTGGGGTACACAGCTCCAAACCACCACATAGTCTATGAAGTCAAGTATGATAGGGTTCTTGTTCTCAGGGGTTCATAATCTGGCAGAAGTGAGAGAGTAGTGGAGGTTATGAATTACACAAGTCGAGCAGGTTCCCTTCCAGTCACATTCTTCAAACATTTGCGTTTTATTTTCACAGTTCTTCTGGCAGGTGGTAGTAAAGGGTCTTCAAAAAGAAGTGTCTTTTTAAAATTCACTCCAAGTGGTGGCTGGGACTACACGTAAACCATCAAGTTACACTCTAGGAAAGGAGCATTCTGTATGATAAATAAGGCTTGAAAGTCAGGAGAGGGTATATTTAATTTGGAGGATTCAGGTCAGACCTAGGGTGGGGTGGTATTTGAGGTGATCTTGAAGGGTGGACACATGACACAGCAGATGGAAAGCTCTGAGAGCTGCAGAACACGAGTAGGCAGGGACACGTGGTCTGGCTCACCTTTATCACTCAGTCTCGTATGTTGTGTGAAGTGAGAAAAACCAGGTCCCTAGGTGAAGACTGATGCTCTGCTTTTTAAATTAAGTCAATAAATGTTGAGCATGTTGTGCCCAACAGCAAGGTGCTAGGTGAACACGAATGACTGAAACCGAGACCTGTTCTTTACTGTTATTAGGACAGAGTATGTGAATGAGAAATCTATAGAGAACAGTAGGAGATAATGTATTGCTAAGGGCTAGAATGTGAGGGATGGATTAAAAAGAGCCCAGAGAAGGAAAGATTGTCAGGAAAGGCACTTGGAAGAAATGGAGCTTGAAATCAGTCTTGAAAAAAAATATATTGGGTTTAGATTGAAGATGGAGGTAAGTTGAATACACTGTATTGGGAATAAAATCAGGAGCCAGAATGAAGAATTGCAGAGCTGGAAAGAAACAAAGGAATATGTGGTCTCACTCCTACATTTTGAGGTAACTGAAGGGCAGGAAAACTAATTAGGAGATGGTGCAGCTTAATTCAAAGGCTTTGGGATCCAAAAGATTTTGGTTCAAATCATTACTCTACCTCTTAAACCAGATAGGATTACTTTTGTTTTCAAATGACAGAAAGCTCAAAACATGAAAGTGGTTTAAACAAGATAGGCATTTAATTCTCTCTCGTATAGAAGAATTCCAAAGGTGGTCCAGCGCTGGTGTGGGCTCAGTGTCAAGAGCCCAGGCTCCAGCTGGCTGTGGCTCTGCCTCCTTCAGTCTGTGCCTTCTACCTTATGGCCCAAGACAGTGGGTATTGCTCCAGCCATTATGTTTGCATTGCAGGAACAGAAAGGAGGAGAGAGCAAAGAAGGACTCACCCCTTCTTTTAAGGATACTTCTTAGGAAGTTATACATATTACATCTTCTCTCATCTTATTGACAATAACATAGTCATATAGCCTTGCCTAGCTTCAAGGGAGGCTGGGAAATGGAAACCCCATTAGAGGAGGCTTTTTGCACAGTTAAAAATGGGAGTTTCTATTACTATGGCAGAAAAGGAGAAAGTACGTTGGACAACCAAAAGTACATGGCTTCCTGTGTACCCTTTGGTACCATAATAAACCTCTCTGAGCCTTTGTTTTCTCTACATAAAATAGGAAAAATGATATTTAGTTCTTAGTGTGAGAATTCAGGTAACATCTGGAACATGTCTGATACAGCCTTTACTACAAATTAGGCGCTAAATGCACTTTGCCCCTTTCTTCAACATCCGCAGAAGTGGGACAAGGGCATAGGTCTCCTGCCTTGAAGACTGGTGCTCTTTCTATGCCCCAGCATGAAGGAATACACTTCAGGGTTTGGGGCTTGTTTGTTTAGTTGATTCATGAAAGCAGGAGAATATGATTTTCCCCACATAATGTCTTATAAGGAAGTACGCTATCGTAAGAATAAAGCGGGGAGGGATCCTGGACTCCCACTGCTTCGCATCCCCAGCCTCTCCCCTGTGGCTCTGAGTTTCCTCATCAGACCCCCGGTGACCCACCGAGCACACAAATAGAGCAGGGCCCATGGTCTAAGGGCAGCGAGTTATGGCAGAGCAGGACTGAGACTTCTCGTTAACTCAACAAATATGTATCGAGCATCTTCTCTGTGCCAACCACCGTCACAGGTTCTGGAAAAGGGCTAAACCGTGAACAAAACACAAAAGCCCTGCGGTCGCAGAACTTAACTTCCAGTGCAGGGAAATCCAGAAATTCTTACGTAAAACTGCACCTTGAATTGGTATCCGTTGATCCACATCATCTCATTCTATATTTTGGGAGGAAGGGTGGTAGGGTGGGCAAAATCCACACACGTCTGCCTCCTTGAGCTCTCAGATGGTTTGGTGATGTAGACACCAAGTGACCAAGTGAACAGAGAGAAACTGCCTGCCAGGTTGCCTGCTTTTTTCTGCTCTCTTGGAATAGATGCTTATTACATGAGGAGGTTTTGTGAACTGCTGAGCAAGCCAATTCCAAATAGTTAGCTGAGGCATAGTTATTAGGGAGTCATGATGATATCATTTGGTGCTATTTTGATGGTATTACAAAATACTGTTCAGAATTTCCAGGTCCCCTGCCATGGGTTCCTGAAAGGACTCCCATATAGGGAAGAAGAGCAGAATGGGATTCCAAGAGCGATTTTGTTGCAATATCCCCTGGCAAAGTAGGATCAGGGGATGCAGTTTGGAGTCTGCCCTATATATGGCCCTGCTCCCTGGTTTCTCAGTCTTGGCCAGCTGAGGCAGGTATGCTGCCTTGGGGTGGTGGTCATTTTTACAATAACAATTTTTCCTAATTTACTTATTCCAAGTTTTAGACTTAGAGGTTATTATGTTACCAAAGATGGCATGTGAGGGCTAATCCCCCAAAAGTCACCTCGGGCTCACGTGTGCTCACCATAGAGGGCCCGGTGGGCTGGTGCCTGGGGCCGCTGCCTTCTCGCCAGAGTGGACCCAGCCCCCTGGCAGCCTGGCGTCCTGCAGGGGTGACAACCAGATCCGTTCCTTCTCTTTGGGGTTGGGGACTGGGAGAAAGAGCATTGCGGGATCCTTGGGGGCCTGGCACTAGCAGTCAAATTGATCCTTCAGCATTTAAAAGAAGGCCTAGTACCTCAAATTTGAGGAAGGGAAAAGTTAATTATTTAAACTGTGACAAGCACGACCATGCATACCTTCATTTATCAGGCACCCATGATGTGCCAAGCAGTCTGTAGGCCACCTTACGTACCTTATCTCACTAAATTTCATCTCATTCAATCTCTATAATTACCCAGCAAAATGGCTAGTATGACCTCACTTCTATGGAAGAGGAAATGAATGCTCAGAGAATTTAGATTAGGTACTTGAGATTAAAAACTGGACTCTAACCCAAGCTCTCAGATTCCAAATCTCAACAGTCTTGCAAAACTGCCTTTTTGCAGTTGTTGCACTGGAACTAAATGTTGAATGAACGAGATCCTGGAGGGCTATGTGCTCATTCACTCACTCTTTCATTCAATAAATATTTTTAAGCTCTTACTCTGCAATACAGTCTTCTAGGTGCTTTAGCATCAGCAGTGGTGAAAACTGACAAAGATCACTGCCTATAGGGAACTTACTTTCTACCACCCTAATTTTTATTTTAATTTAGTATTGCTCAGCCACTATGACTAGTATGTTTTTTAATTGGCTACAATAGAATTTGAGTTGAAAGCGTATACAATACGTCTTTCTTCTTTTTTTTTAACCCAGTTTTTACATTCTTTTTCTTTTATACTGTAGTTTCTGAACTTCTTTTGGGTAATGCAGGTTTAGAATATGCAAATCTGTGTGTTAGAGTTACTACATTTCTGTCCTGGCAGTTAAGTCTCAGCTCTGCTGGCAGGCCATTGGTAATGGTCAAGGGAAACCGCAAACCGTCCCTGAGTCCATGACACTGAGTACCAGGGCGAAGAGAAAAGTGCAGCTATTGTGAAGCTTGCTGAGAAGAGACGGTGCCAGAGTGTGCAGGAGAAGGAAGGGAGGAGCAGTGCATAAGTTGAGAGTCAAAGACTGGTGAGAATACGGTGAGCCTTAGCTGAAGAAGGGAGAGGTGGGTTTAATGGAAGAGGAGAGAACACGGAGCCAGACCTCAAAGTCGAAGGGAATGCAAATCAACAGGAAAAGCTGGAAACAGCAATGTTTTATTTTTTTTGAATGAGACTGTCTTGAGACTTGAGAAGAGGTTAAAGAAAACAGTGACTCTGTTTTTAAAAACATGCAAATTAAATGACAAACGAAAAACTGTGATATGCAGGGCAATTTGAAGAAGCATTTAAGGGATAGTGTGATTTGGGAAATGGCCCAGGGAACTTGGGAAATGGCAAAGCAGATGGAAAATTAACTGAGAATTGAGAAACACTAAATGGATTATGGTGGCATTTATGAAACAGTATGAGAATTAAAGTCTAAAGGGGAATAGTGAATAATAAATATGTCTAGAGAATATTTCAAATAATCAGATTTGGGAAGTTAATGGAGACTTATGACTGAAAGGAAAAAGAGATAAAGAAATCTGAAGAATGAGACATTTTAAATAATAGCTAAAGGAGCTTAAACAGCCATATATGGTTATTATTATTATTATTTTTATACAAAAGGACAAAGGAACCCTAGAACTGAGTACACTATGGGAAAGATAAGCATGGCTTTAAAAAGGCCAAAATGCATTTGGGGTGGGGTGTTAGAAAATACGATAGGGTGAAAAACTAATGAAAATACATGGAAAATTTAAATAATATTAATTACCATTTATTAGGCAACAGCTGTATACCAGACATTGTGCTAGGCGTTTCATGTGCATTATCTCTATTCCTGACAAGAAACCTGTAAGTTAGGTATGTGCTAGGTTAAACCATATGAAACTGTCATGCCTGGGCCCTGTGCCTTTTTACAAAGAAGAAAATGGAGGCTCAGAGAATTCTAAAGATGCTGTCCAAGGCCACACAGCTAGAGAATTGCAGGGACAGGCTCTGATCTCAGCTCTGTCTCACCACAAAGCCTGTGCAAGTCTTTCCTTGACATCAAGATACCTTGGCAATATAAAAAAAGCATTTCATTCTCTTATTTATCCTGCAGATATTTATTCAGCATTAGTTCATGCCCAGGTACCCTTCCAGGGACTAGAAATGCAAGACTGAACAAAATCGACTAGATCCCTACCCTCACCATGCAATCTACTAGGTAAAAAAAATAAAAATAAAAACATCAGCATGAGAACAGCTGTCCAATCAAAATACAACACACCTTCATATTTTCTAGTAACGTATTAAAAAGTAAAAGAGAAGCAGTTAACATATATTTTAATAATGTACTTTATTTAACCCAATATGTCCAAATTATTTCAACATAGACTAAATATAAAACATATTAACAAGATCTTTTACATTATCTTATACACCAAGTCTTCAAAATCCAGTGTGTATTTCACACTTACAGCACATCTCAATTCAGACTAGCCACGCTTAAAGGACTCAATAGCCACACGTGGCTGGTGGCTACCATATTAGGCAGATCTAAGGGAGACCTTGACAACTCTGGCACAATTTCTTTTCAATCATAATATAAGATATAGAGCCTCCCTCTTTCTCATTGCTGTCTGTGATCCCCATTAACCAACAATTCATAGGGAAGCGGATGTGGCTAAAGTGATAAGGCCTCCGCCTACCATACGGGAGGACCCAGGTTCAATCCCTGGGACCTCCTGGTGAAAAAGAAGAAGAGAAAGCATGCCTCCATGGTGAGCCAGTACCCACGTGGTGAGCTGAGTGTCTGTGCCATGAGCCAAGTGCCCATGTGGTGAGCCAAGTGCCCATGTGGCGAGCTGAGTGCCTATGTGGTGAGCCAAGTGTCCGCACAGCAAGCCAAATGCCCACCCGGTGAGCCAGTGCCCCTGCTTGTAAGTCATGCAGCAAGATGATGATGCAACAAGAGAGAGACAAAGGGGACAGTCAAGGTGAAGTGCAGCAGAAACCAGGAACTGAGGTGGCACAATTGACAGGGAAACTCTTCCCCCATCAGAGGTTCCCAGGATCGAATCCCAGAGAATCCTAGAGGAGAAAGATGAGAAGAGAAGACAAAAAGAGAAATGGATACAGAGGATCTCCCAATGAATGGACACAGACGGCAAAAACAGCAGGGCAGGGGAGGGAGAAGGGAAGAAAAAAAGAAATAATGAAAAAAATAAAGAGAAAACAATTCATAAAGCACAAAATGCAAGCAGTTGGGAGATGTTTATTTCACTTAGACTTCAGCTTAATACACCTAAGACTGCAGATAGGAAAGGAAATTTGCAGGCATGTGTGTCACATATATTTACAGATTTTCTGGGTTAGTTTTCTGTATGCCAGTGACCACAAAATAAAACTCCTTGGAATGCCACCACCAATGAATGATAAGAAGACAGAAGTGGACTCTGCAAAGCCGTAGAAAGCCCTCCCCTATTTTTTGCCAGCATGTTTTCCTGTATTTATTGTTCCTGATGGAAATTTTGAAGCTGTAATTTGAAGCTTAGCAGTAGCCAGAATTTCTGATATTTTATCTGGTCACTAAAGGCATATAATCAATTTCCCAGAGATAAGCAAAATGGTGATAAGATTTTACTGTTTAATACACATGCTCAGCAGGTGTTAATGGAAACTGAGCAATGTGGTATATAATGGTATTTCCCTAGGTAAAGAATTTTACTTTGGAGCATGTTTAAATGGGAAGAAAGCCCAAGGAAATATGGATTGCCCTTCCTAGAAATTGGATGGGGGAATTGAAGGTAATAGGTACTTGCTCCCTGCCAACTTCATAATGAAATTACTGTTCAGCAAAAATTTCTGTTCAAGTTTTTTTTTTTTCTCCCAAGGGACTGAAGACTCTTTAATAGGAAGAAAAGAGATAATATTAACATTGGGTATGGGCAGGTCGTTACTCCAGAATATTGATTCTTAAAGGAAACAACAGAGAATCTGGAACATGAGAATTTCCATATCATCTGAAGAAACATGATTGCATCTAAATAATCACCCCACTAATTCCATCTGATTTCACGACAAAATGAAAGAAAGGGAATGAGCAGAGGACATAGAGATGGGAAATTAAAGGAGATTTAAGTTAATTCAACTGGCAAAATTGAAAGAAAGAGTGGGTGCTTAACAGGACATGTCGCTTCTTGATTAAAATGATGGCTGTGACATTCAGTTCACATAACCCTGTGGAGGACAGTCCTCGGTACCCAATGTCCATGTCAAAACCCAAACATTCATTCTTTGGTCTGCCTTTTCCAAATAGATAACAAACTGGATATTTCTAAACCTTTCCATAATTAAATTTTTCAGTTTTCACCCACATTTCAGGCAGATCCAACCTGAAATTTATTTGCCTGACTGTATTAGGCTACTGAAACATGACTTTGAGCTCATAGGATACAAGCATAAAATCCTAATGAATTGGCTTGTCTAACTGTCTTTCAAACAGGAATTACAAAGTGACTTGGTAAATCATTTTCTACAAGTTCAGGTAAAGGCCACTGGTGGTCTTTCCCTACATTTTTATATAGAAAGTCCATGATCAGAGTTTCCTATTCATCTTCTCTCTCTACTCTAATTGTTGCTTCCCTGGACCCATTCTACCCTATTTCTCGCTTCAATTACTAAAAATCCTCACATACTCATCTACCTACCTCTTGCAAATGTGCTCTTCAAGCTTTGCCTCACACTACCACCAATAAACCCAGGATAAAGTCTAAATTCTTGGGGTTTCTCCAGCTTCCTTCATGCAGTGTGCTTTCTCTCTTACCTCTGTCATTCACCTGGCCAACTCCTGCTCCTTCTTGACACCACCCAAACATCTACTCTCTTTCCTCATTAAAATCCTCCCTCCCCAATGGATTCAGTCACTCTACCCTTTATGCACTTAACCAACCCAGGCAATACATGTCCTGGTTTAACACTTACTATTCTTTAATG
Organism: Dasypus novemcinctus; assembly: GCF_030445035.2. Taxonomy (NCBI): domain Eukaryota; kingdom Metazoa; phylum Chordata; class Mammalia; order Cingulata; family Dasypodidae; genus Dasypus; species Dasypus novemcinctus. The sequence continues at coordinate 63,943,251 of NC_080695.1, forward strand.
TAATCGAGTGTGTCTCTCTCTCCAAACCTGGAAACTGAAGTGTGTTTGGTTATTTTATATCTGTTTACTTATCCCAGGGTTTGGCACATAGGTATTCAAATATGTCTGTTGGATGGAAGGACAGATGAATGTATTGATGGATAGATGGGTGGATGGATGGGTGGCATGCCTGGAGATGGTTTGTCAACATACTCAGCCACCAAATGTTAACTGAGCTCCCGCAGTGTGCCAGACAATGTGATAGGGACTGAAAATAACTTGGGGAATAAAACCAAGAAGACAGCTTGAAAAATAAGAAGTTACTTTAAAAGGCAATTGATAGTGAAGCATTTGACCAAAGTTCAGTTCTCTGCTAAGCCTCCAGTCCCTGTTAATTTCTTGTCAAGAATGTCAAGCACAGGATCTGAAAGGAGCCGTCAGACGTATCTCTCTGGACCACATCCGTTTCGTTCATTGCCCACCAGCCAGAAAGCATCAAAGGGAAAAAAAAAAGCAGAAGAGAAAAAAGTGTTTCAATTGTGTGGCTGATTTTTAAATTGTAAATGAAAATGTTGAAGTTCTCTTCAAATTTGAAGAAGCACTTGTATCTCTGCTTCCGCTGGCAGCAAATCTGAGCACATCACTCCTTTAGTTAAAACCTTTCTTGGCTCCTCATGGTCTTCTGGGCACAATCCAAACACTTTAGTGTGTCATACGAGGTTCCCCCTGATCTGGCTTCAGGCACCCTCTCAACCTCTTTCCGCTCCGTGTACCTTACCTGTTGGCCTTCCTAAGCTACCTTCTGGTCCCCCTGCCTCTCACACCCTTCACTGACCACTCTATACTTAAGATGATCCCTATGCTCAAAATGCTTTTCTCCTACCTCCTTCAACCCCTTCTTCTGGTGAATGCCTACTCATCCTTCAAGGCCCTCAGGAAACCCTCCTTAAATCTTGAGTCAGGGGCCCTTCCTCTGTGTTGTGGCCATTTCTGGCGCTTCATCTCCACCAAGGCACAAGTGGCTTTCTATGGGTTGTCATTTTTATGTGTTTATGTCCTTGAACAGAAAGATGTCAGGAGCAGTCTGGCAGGGACTGGGTTTTTTATTCTGTTGCCTACAGGCTGCACCATAAGCCCTGACACATAACAGGCATTCAGTTAATATTTGTTGAATGAATAAAATATCTTACCAGGAAATGAGCAATGATACCCCCAATGCATCAAATTGAATGGATTACCCTTTTCTTCCTCCAGAATAACAATGTTTTATTTTTCTGTTGACTAAAGAAATAAATTTGATTGTAGAAATTTTTGGCAAATACAAAGATACACAAAAATGAAAAGTATCTGTATTCCTTCCATCCATAGACAAGCCTTGTTCTCATTCTCTTTTATGCTTGTTCAACATTGAATAGTGGGCATTTTTTCCCATGTTGTCATTGACTTGTCTTAAAAATATGATTTGTAATGACCCAACTAGTCCATTGAACGGATACACAGTACTTGTTCTTTTCCTTGTTGCCTAATTTTTTTCACCTTGTCCTTGGAGACTGAATTCTCCCCTCACCACCCCTTCTGTCCTATGTTGGCCCAGGGGTGGACATGTGACCCATAATGCAATCTTTCCCCTTGGAAATTTTGTAACCTCCTCCTCCTCATTATTTTTTACTTCTTCAGTCATTCCTGATGTTAAAGGAATATAAAGTAAGAAAATACTGTAACATTGAGATACCCCATCTTTCTGGGAAAGTTTTTGAATGTTCAATTCAGCAGACTCTATTGAGCCTCTGGTAAGCAGTGTCAGCCGTGTTTTCCTGGAAGTTTTTAAGAACCATCCCATTTTTTCTCAAACTGCAAGGAGATGTGGACCCCTTGGGGACCCTCCCATCCAAACCCTGAGAGATGTGCTTTGCCTGGGTCCCTGTCCGTCCAGCCTGAGTACAGGTAAGGTAACTTTGAGGAGGGGTAGGGCTGTCACGTGCAATGAAAATACCTAGGCTGTAAGTGGAGGGCAAGGGTGTTACATAAGGCGGGTCCTGAAGAGCCACCCTTCATAGCTCTTGCTCCCTCACCCCCAATCCATCACTGACTACCTGCTAAGTATCTCTCTGCTTGGCCAGTTTCCTCTGCTCTTCAGTTTCGTTCTCCCTTTTCTCCTCCTCCTTTGCGGCCACAACCTGGGTCAAAACCCACCATCATCTCTCACCTGGATTATAGGAGCCCTGTAACTAATCCCTCTGTATCCACATTGGTCCCCCTCCAACCCATTCTCTATGTAATCTTCAGGTGATATTATAAAACAAAAAATCTGATTGTACACTTCTATTAAACCCTGTAATGTCTTCTTGTTGTTTCAAGGCAAAGACAAAACTCTTTAACATGTTCTGCCAAATGCTGCACTGTCTGTCCACATCCATCTTCCCAGGTGCACCTCATCCCACATCCCCCTGTCTCTTTTTGGGTTCACTGAGTTGCATTCAGTTCCCTCTTATGTGCCATTTTCTCTCCCATCCCAGGGCTTTTGCGCATGCAGTCTTCTTGTCCTGGAGCACTCTTTTCCTTACCTAGTTAATGTTGCCTCATCTTCCAGGTCAAGCTGCACTTCCTTACAGAAGCTTTGCTTAACTCCTGTTCCCTTTTCTCAGAGTCCACCTGCCTCTCTTTGACAGCACTTGTCAGAGTTATGGGATTCATCAGGTGAAACCCACCTTCGCCTTAGACTATATTCTTCATGCAGGCAGGGATCATGTCTATTTCCTTGCTTATCCCCAAGCCCTAGGTACATCCTGGTATGTAGTAAATGTACAGTAAATATTAATTGAATGAATATTGAATGGATGGATCATTTCTTTGGAGTTGTGTAATGTGTGGTTTATGAGCAAAAAGTTTCCTTTCGGAAAGCTTGTTAAAAGACAATAGAATATGCTTTCAGATCCTCAAATGGCTCAAAAGACAGCTTGAACAAAATCCTCTCGATGTGGCAGGATAAAAAGCCTCCATTCCATCTGCCAATCCCAGTCAGTTAGTAGAGCCTATTTAGGATCGGGGATTCTAACAAAGAACAGCAGTTCATGGAAAAGAATGCATGGCTGTTAGCACCTGCACAAGCACTAATACTTCCATAGATAGAGGCTGCTTATTTTAAAAGTACACCTTTTTTGGCATTACCCTGATGGCAGCATCTCTTTAATTCTCCCTTAAACATTTGTCTTTCTCTCTTCCTCCCTCTAGATTTATGGTCAACGTGACCTGGGATGGCAAAGACTTATCCTTCACAGAGGAAGGCTACCAGGTGCACCCCAGGCTGGTGGTGATTGTTTTGAACAAGGACCGAGAGTGGGAGAAGGTGAGCATCCTTCTGCATGCAGATTGCAGGGGAGGGATGAAGGCATGGACACTCTAGGGGCTCAGAGTATTCCTTCTCTGAAAACATTCCCCGTTGAACTTCTCTAGGTCCAATTCCACAGCTGGGAATGTACTTTTGTTGGATCAGGGCAGACAAAAACATTGTAAGGTGCAATTGGAATGCTCTCCCTGGGTGAACTGTGGCCATCGTGTGCTGTTCTCTATATAGTGTTCTGAAATCCCAGTAGGAATCTGAGTCCTTAAAAGACTGGAATAACTTAAAGTTAAAGTGAGGGAGAGTATGGTTCACATCATTGCAGCAGTGAATGTTGAATGTACATCAATGACCACACTAGTTTGCCTGATCTTCATAATTGTGTACCATATTTGCATTATCATTGACTTCATCTGTTACTTTAAATAAACTAATTTTGAAACTTAAATGCACCACTCTGTAAATCACAGGTTGGAGAAACACATTTTCTAGTACACATATGTTAACTATTAAAAAATAAAAGTATCATTATAAAATCATCTCATGTACTGCACAAGCTGCAGCCCAATCCAGTGAAAAAACACTTCATGAGGAATTTACAGATGACCCTATGCATGCAATGATAATATCTGTCCCAATGGCACTCCTTTTTCCACATAATTCAACTCTCTAATTAGTCACCATGGAGACCCATATTACATACAGAGTGAAGTAAGAGCCTGAAAAGGAAGGCAATATTATCATCTTGCCATTTTTGATAAACAATGAATGCCCTCTAAACTTCAACATCTTGAGATTTATTTTCATTTTGCACATCAAACGGAGACTGGAGAGACCTTCAGGGGAGGAAGACATAGGATGTGGCAGGACACTCAGAATTAACTGGGATCCAAGAGAAAATACAGTCAAAGCTCATCATTTGCAGATTCCATATTTGCAAATCCCCTTACTCACTCAGATTTATTGGTAGCCCCCAAATCAATATTTGCAGTGCTTTTGTGATCATTTGCAGAACAGCAAATAATAGTCAAAAATTTGAGTCACCTAACATATACATTCTTAGCTGGGGTTGAACAAAGCCACACTCTGCCTTCTTGTTCCAGCTCTCCTAATTTAACCTAGTTTCTTTTTCTTGGATTGCTTAGTACCACGTTTTTCACATGTTTGTACTTTTTGTTCCTGATTTTACTGTTTAAAATATTCCCAGTGTAGTGATGAAGTGCTGTCTAGTGTTCCTAAGGGCAGGAAGGCTGTGATGTGACTTGTGGAGAAAATATGTGCATTAGATAACCTAACATGTATTATAGTGTTATTGGCTATGAACTCAATGTTAACGAATGAATGATATGTATTAAATAAAGTGACTTTAAACAGAAATGTGCATGAAACAAAGTTAGGCATTGATCAGTGTTGAAAATATTGTGACTGGAGGCTTGCAGAAACCTAATCTTGTATTTCCCCTAGAAGCAATGGTTTAGTAGTTGCTAATTCAGTGTTTGCAGTGATTTTACAGAGCATAATTACCAGGAATAACAAGAATCAACTATACTATGCAAACAGAAGATTTGCTTTCAGTGAGAAAATGACAGATTCCTAGAAGGAAATGGCAAAGGGGAAGCTTTAGAAGTTTTTACATACTACTTCCAACAGCATCAAAATTCTTTCAAGTGCACATGGAAAATTCACGAAAGTAGAACAAATTTTTGATGATAAAACAAGTCTTAATACATTTTAAAGGACTGAAATAATGCAGAATGTACTTTTTAAAAATCACAGCATCATTAAATTAGCAGTCAGTAACAAAGAGATATCTAGAAAATCCCCAAATGTTTGGAAATTATGCAACATAATTCTAAATAACCTATGGGCCATAGAAACTATAAGAGAAATTAGAAAATAATTTGAACAGAAGGATTATGAAAACACGAAATATCAAAATTTGAGGACTAAAGTTTAAGAGGTGCTAAGAGGGAAATTCAGAGCCTTAAATAATTTAAATTTTAGAAAAAGATAGGGATAATATCAGTAATTTAAGCTTCTATGTTCAGAAGCTAGAAAGAGAAAGTGTAAAGTAAATCAAATTAAATGGAAGGAAATAATAAATATAATAGCAAAAATGTATAAAGTAGAGCACAAACCAGAGAAAATCAACAAAACCAAAAGCTGTTTTTTTAATTGATAAAATTGATCATTCCTAGTAAGAATGATGAAGATAAAAGAGAGAAGACACAAATAACAAATACTAAAATTGCAAAAGGGGATATCATCACAAATATTTCAGATCTTATTAATACATTAAATTGAAAATATTTTTGCAAACAAATTCTATGATGTAGAGAAAATGACTAAATTGCTTGAAAAACAGTATTTCCAAAACTGACTCAAGAAGAAGTAGAGTAACTCTGAATATAGAACAATGCATTGAATTCTTAAGAAATTTCCCTTAAAACAAAACAAACAAAAACTCCTGGCCCAGATGACTTCTCTGTAAATTCTCTCAAACATTTAAAGAAATAACACCAACCTACACAAACTTTTTCAATATACTAGTAATTATAATCCAACAATATATGAAAATGATAATTTGTCATGCTTAAGTGGGGTTTATCCTAGTTATATAGCGGTTAGCATTAAAAAAAATCAACATAATTTACCGTATTAACAGAAAAAAGGAGAACTATTATATGATCATCTTAATAGATGCAGAAAAAGCATTTGACAAGATTTGGTTTCCATTAATAATAAATAAGGGTGATTCCATGATTTGATAGTTTATCTCTGAAAATTTTATAGCTAATGTCTTACTTAATGTTGAAATAATTAAAATAGTCCACAAATGTATGTCAAATGGTTTTTGACAAGTGATCATGACAATGGGAGAAAGAAAAGTCTTTTTAATAAATGGTGCTGTATCAAATGGCTATTCAAATAGAAAAAAATAAACATTGACCCACAGCTCACACTGTCCAAAAAAAAAATAAGCACCCAAAACTTGAAATAAAAAGCAGACCTAACGATAAAGCTTAAACTATAAAGGTTCTAGAAGAAAATATAGGAGAATCTTTTTGTGACCTAAGAAAGTCACAGATTTATCAAACAGAATGGAAAAAACATTATGTATACAATGAAAAGGGCAAACTGGACTCCATCAAAATTTAAAACTTTTGCTTATATAATGACACTGTTGAGAAAATGAAGAAGGCAATCCACAAATTGGGAGAATATATTAACAATATAAATATATTACAAAGAACTAATATCAAGAATATGTAAAGAATTTCTATAAATTAATAATTAAAAAGCAAACAACCCAATTAAGTTGGGAAAGTTAGAAGTACATAAAAGATATTATGTAGATTGGCAATAAGCACTTGAAAGCACAATAAGCACAGCCTTATTAATCATCAGGGACATGTAAATTAAAACCAGAAAGAGACACCATTTCATAAACACTGAATAGCTAAAATTTAAAAGACTGACAATACGAAGTGTTGACAAGACTGTGGACTCTTATACATTGTTGGTGGGGATGTAAAATTACAACCACTGTGGAAACCTGTTTGACACTTTCTTATAAAATGAAACGTACCAAACATTATGAACCAGAAATTCCACTCCAGGGTATTTATCGCAAAGAGATGCAAACATATCCTTCCCCCCCTCCAAATAATATTTGTACAAGAATTTTCATTGCAACTTTATTCAAAATAGGAAAAACATCAGAAACAGCTCAATGTCTATCAATAAGGAAATGGATAAATCGTGATATATTCACAAAATCCTGAAATTTATTTATCAGTAAAAAGAAATGAACTGGTATACACATGACCATACGGATGAATTTCAAAATCATTCTGTTGAACAAAGGAATTTAGACACAAAAGATTATATACTGTATGATTCTATTTATATGAAGCTCAATTAGAGGCAAAAATAAATATCTATGTGGTTAGATGTCAGAATAATGACTGATTATGTGACAAAATGCAATTGATGAGAAAGGAGTACAAGGGAACTTTCTAGAATGATGGCAATGTTCCCTATCTTGATTAGGGTTTGGTTACACAGGCATATACATATGTCGAAATGCATCAAACTATCACACAAGACCTGTTCATTTTATTGCATGCAATTATATCTCAGATGAAACAAAAAATGTTGAAACCATTCAAATTGGATACCCAGAACAAATAACTACTAATTTCTACTGAAACTTCATATTAACATCCAGGTATGAATACTGATTATAATACCAATAGTCATGGACAGACAACTTCATTTATTCATACAGTCAAGGAATACTCATTCATCACTTTCTTTGTACCAGATACTATTATATTCTTGATGCTTAGGATTTACCAGTGAATGAAAGAGACAAAGATAATTTCTGTGTTCATGGAACTTAGATTTTAAGTTTGTGTATGTGGGTGGGAGAAGGTAGAGGCAGGGGGCTTCTACATTCTCCCGTGACATTTGAGGAAAGCATTAACTTGTAATTCTCTGTCATCTGTCCCAGTTTGGGTCTCCTCTTTTCCCCTGATATATTCTGTAACACCAGCCATACTATGTAGCTAAAGGTGTAAATGTGCTGGGTTTCTTTATGCATCTGGAACTGTGAATGTGCTTCTAATGCTCTCTTTGCCTGCAATGCTTTCCTGAATCCTCATCTTCTTTTATCCATCCTTCAATGTTTCTTTCCATTTTCATATGCAGAGCCAAAATGTGAGTTGTTTATTTCTTGTCCTTAGTAGAAAGTGGAGAACTTGGGCCTTTCTACCTTATGTTGTTGGGTTTGGGAGTTATTTTTCAACCTCTTGAAGTTACACAAACTGAGGAGTGCTTTTGGAGCTGGAAAATCCTCCTTGGTTGAATTATCCAGGCCTTGGTTAAGTATGGCTCACAACCTGTGAATTTTCCATGCTGCCTTTGGATCTAACGCATTTGCCAGGGAGCCAGTTTACGCAGCGGCCACTGCTGAGTGGGTGATAGCTGCGCAGAGGTAGGCTGCGCTTGATAGTCTCCATTTCCAGATAGAGAAAATGCCTTTTAATAGTTTGCTTGTGTTTCTTCAAATTCCTGTTGAAATACAGCAATTTCCCCAAAAGGCAGCCTGGGGAATTGCTGTGGAGTTGAGCTTAGAATGCACAAATGCTTCCTGTAGAGGCCTATTCTCTCAGCACTCAGGGATCCAATGCTTCAGAAATAACTCCTTGTGCTTCTGTCTCAAAGAAAGCAGAAGCCAGTGGAGCAGGTAAATACCAGTCATGTTATCCTTAAAACTCCCCATCCCAGCCTCACACACTGGTACAGCAGGTCAGCAGAGGCGAAGGGCTGCCGAGGGAGCTGTTATTCTGGGACTCAGAGGCTATGTCTTTTCATCTCCGAGGTCGCCCAGTGGCGTCATTGGAGGCAGCAGCATTTAATGAGGGTGTCTCGGAAAACATGAAAAGCCCTCAGAGGGGCCTTTGCTTTCTGCTCATCCTTTGTATGTGGCTGGCATGGATTATTCCAGGCTGTGCACAAGTCCCTTGGGCTGCAGACACAGAACTCAGGGTGAAACCATCTTTCTCTTGTGAACTGGAGCATCCATGCTCTTTGTCTCTCCTTTTTCCCTCGCTTTGGAGTCTGGTGGGTCCAAGGTTTCCCAGAGATGCTTGGGAACCATAGCCTGGATATAAGCTGATTGGCAATCCAGGGTAGGACAAACCCTGCCTTTGTGTGCCAACACAGTGGCCAATGTTCTGTCAGGTACTGGCGCTGCTGCACAGGGGAGTGGGATACCATTCTTTTCAATTAGCTCATAATCGAGTCAACCCTGATGCAGCCTGATAAGTGCTGTATTGGCTATTTACCTGGTCAGTTGGGGAAAGCTTCATGAGGGTAGGGCCATTTAAGTTGGGCCTTGAGTTATAAATAGGATTTCTGTGGGCCAAATCATTTTATTATTAACTACTGGCAAAAATGCTTGGAAAACAGGAAACAGATGTGGCTCAACAAATTGGGCTCCCATCTACCATATAGGAGGTCCAGGGTTCGATGCCCAGGGCCTCCTGTTGAGAGCAAGCTGGCCAATGTAGAGTGCCAGTCCCATGTAGGAGTGCGGCCCCGCTCAGGAGTGCCCCCCTGCATGGGAATGTTGCCCAGCACGGGAAAACTGCCCCATGCAGGAGTGCCAGCCAGTGTGGAGAGCTGGCTCAGCTAGATGATGCAACAAGAGACACAGAGGAAAGAAAATAAGAAGACATAGCAGAACAGGGAGTCACAGTGGTATACGAGAGTAATTGCCTCTCTCCCACTCTGGAAGGTCCCAGTATCAGTTCCCAGAGCCGCCTAATGAGAATACAAGCAGACACAGAAGAACACACAGTGAGTGGACACAGAGAGCAGACAATAGGGGGAATGGAGGGGAGGAGGGAGAAATAAATAAAAAATAAATCTTAAAAAAAATCCTTGGAAAATAATTCCACTTACCACTTTAGGGTTATTTTAGCTTTTACATGGAAATATATGTACAAATATATACAAATACATACACATTAGCTTTATTTTTTTTAAGATGTATTTATTTATTTCTCCCTACCCGCTTGTCTGCTCTCTGTGTCCATTCACTGTGCATTCTTTTGTGTCTCCTTATCTTCTCTGTAGGCAGCACCTGGGACCTTCCAGAGTGGGAGACAGGGGCTCAATCTCTTGTGCCAGCTCAGCTCCCTGGTCTGCTGTGTCTCTTATTGTCTCTCCTCTGTGTCTCTTTGTTGCTTCATCTTGCTGCACCAGCTCTCTGCATGGATCAGGATTCTGCTCTGTGCGGGACAGCTCTTTGCATGGGCTAGCACTCCTGTATGGGCCAGCACTCCATATGGGCCAGCTTGCCACCCAGGCCACCTGGCCTTCACCAGGAGGCCCCAGGAATCAAACCCTGGACCTCCTATATGGTAGACAAGAGCCCAATTGCTTGAGCTACACCTGCTTCCCGACATTAGCTTTAAAAGGAATATGTATTTAGAGAAACATTTAAAGAAAGATTTTAAATGACTACTGAAGTTTTTACTAGGACAAAAACATAAACATTAAAGTAAAACCATCATTTTTTCTCCAGAGCGAGATAAAGATGATGATGACATCCCAGAAGACATGAGGAACACCAATTGTGTCTTCCTGGGCAGCATCCCACTGCCCTGGTCTCTAGCTCTTCATTCCCACCGTTGTTTGCATTCTTCTTTGGGTCCTTCGTGGCACTTGCCTTCCACACAGTGAGACTCCCAGACCCTTCCAGCCCACATCTTCCTCCTGATCTCTAGACTTGCCTGCTGGACATGGAGAAACCCATAGACACCCAGCCTCGTCTTGTCCAAAGCCAAGTGCACCACCTTCTTCCCTGAAGGCCATTTGTTCTCCTGCATTTCAGCCTAGAAGACTGGGATTCTCTCTGATCCTCCCAATATCCCTCAAAAGCCCATCTTCAGTTGTCACCAACTCTACTCTAAATCCTGCAGTTCCCTTCAAATACCTTTTCCTTCTATGCCAAGGATACCCTTTCCATTGATTTCACATCTGGATAATCCCAGGTGGGCTGGGTCCTTCCCACTTCACTTCCATAGACCAGCACACCAGCTCTGAAGAGCTTTAATGGTTTGCATTGTAACTGTGTTTGCCTTGGTAGACTAGGAACAGTTCCTTCCCTCCATGTTTCTTCATCTCTGCCACAAGGCTTTGTGTGTAGTGAATAAATACAGTCTGTCAGTAATGCTTATTTCAGTTACTATTTATTAAGAGCTGCTAAGTACCGAAAACTATGCTGAGACTTTGACATTCATGATCTCACAGAATCATCTCAACAACTCATCTGAAATAGGGAGCTTGTGACGTCCTTAAGATCCCCAGCTAGTCTGATAGAGGCACAATTTGTGTGTAGGTCTGCCTGACCCCAAAGACTGTGCTCCTAAGATCTGTGCCAAACTGATGAGTGGCAGGGAGCAGGGAAAGGGATATTGCAGAGGAAAGATTAAGGGAGTTCCTCCTCCTTCTTTAGAATGGCATCCTCATCCTTTTTCTTGCTGGATGCAGCAGATTGCCCCGAACTCCTAATTGGAATTTGGTTATGACCACATCTTACAGGCCCAATCTTTCTTGATTTGTAGCAGTGCCATCTTCCAGTTTGACTAAGGAAGGGAATGCACCCTGTCCTTTATGTCTTGTGCATATGTATACGTCAAAGTATTCCAGTATAGATATAAAGGGGTTTTAGAAGAGCTAAGATTGCTCTGGAGTACAATGGGTCTGATTGGGGCACATCAGTGTGTTATTAGATCTAGCGAGCCATTTACTAGAAATTGTGCATGCAGGGTGCAGATATTATATGTGGCTTGTAGTTATAGAACACTGTAGCTCACTCCCTTCAAACCATGGTATGTTAACCTCCCATCTCTTTTTGATCACATTTTTCCATTACCGCCGTGCCTAACCTGCAATGACCCATCGAGTTTCAAGGACCGTGCAGATTTCTAGCATGTGTATATGTGTGTTGTGTATGTTTCTGCATGTCACATTGTCTGTGACAATGTTCATCTTGCCAAAGAGTTGAAGTGTTTGTGCAAATATTATACTTGGCTTGTGTGCACATGTAATTCAATGGAGATTAGACAAAAGAAATCTTAGAGAAAATTGTAATTGAGAGGACACCATAGAACAGTTGTGAGGATTGCTAAAACTGAAATGTATTGTTTACACTTTCTACAGGCTGGCAGAAACATAGCATAGCTGAGAAAGACAACAGCAGCCAATAGATAAAGCCAGGGACTCTGGCTACAGCTAGCACTGAGAGCATGCCATGTGTTTGTTTGCCAGTGTTTGTTTTTTCCCTTACTTTATATTTCAGGTGCTTAATAGCAAAGGTTCAATAACTATTTGTAGAACAAATGGGAAAATGAGTGGAAATATTTTCTCATGAGCTTCTTAAAATGAGGACTGTCTTTTAGTATGGTTATTTTACAGGTATGGTTCTTTGAGCTCCCTACATCAAGATTGCCTTGGCAAAGATGTAAAGGTCTTAGCCCCAACTCAAACCTAATGAATAACCATTTCTAATTCTGAATATGCATTTTGCATAAGTTCCCCCCGGTCTGTGATGTTTTCATGCCTATTAAAGATGGACAGTTACTTCTTTAGGGCATAGACTTACTTGTTATAACTAAAAAAATGGTTTCATCCAAGTCATCCTGATTGTTGACTCCTTGCTTCTAAGTCTTTGTGTCTCTCTTTTCCTTTGGAATGACACTTCTTATTAGTAGTGCTTAAGAGAATTAGACAGAGAAGAAGGAAATAATGTAATTGGAGACTGGTTGAACCTAGAGCCATGTCTGGCGAATTGGACGATAACATGACCAAATAAGATATTTTCTGTGCATGTAGTTTAGTACCTATCACCTATTATGTTCTCAGTGAATATTGAGTTATTAAATTATTTCATTTTCAGCTCAATCTGTCCTCCATAAACATAGGTGATTGAATTTTGGGTGTATAACTCATATTTATTCACACCTTTATTCAGTCAAACAAAATTTCTTGAGCAGCTATCATGTGCAAGTCACTATTTTTTAAAATACATAAATATATTTTTAAAAGATAGTTAGATTACACACAAAAATACAGGGATTCCCATGTATGGGAATATAGGCCCCACTCCCCACACCTCCCACCCTTCCCCACAAGTCACAATTGATTGGGCCTGACCTTCCAGATGCTTGGAGTCTAACCAAGGCACTGGGCGGTGTCTGGGTCTCAAGGGCAGTGTGAAGTGTGCCACGAGAGATGTGCTGATAGACGGAAGAAGTATAGAGAAGAGATATGTTGTATGCATGCAGGAGGATCAAGGGCCCCAACACAGAGAGCTTCTGGTATGAATAAGGTCTCAGAGAATAAGGAAGATTTAGACTCCTCAAAATGTGTGGGAAGACATTCCATGCAGAGGGAGCAGCACAGACCAAAGTCCAGGGGCCAGGTTCCTCAAGGCCCATTTGGGGAAGAGTGAAATGCTCAGTGTGCTTGAAACTTATATGGCATGGAAGGCAGAATCCTAAGAATGACCCCAATGGCCTTCACCCTCCTTTATTCCCCACCCTTGGAGCATGAGTGGGACCTATAAATACGATGAGATGTCATTCCCGTGATTATGTTATGATAATGGCTAAAGGATGTGTCAGTTGACTTTGAGTTCACTGGAATGGAGATTGTCCAGGTGAGCTTGTTCTCATCACATGAGTCCTTTGAAAGCAAAGTGTGCCTGGCAGTGAAGAAGAGGAAGCACGAGAAGGATTTAGGGGACTGATGCTGGCTGTGAAGATGAAAGGGTCCAGATGGTTTCCAGGAGCTGAGATAAGGCCCTGCTGGCAGCCAGCAACCTCAGGGGGCTCAATTCCATCAGCAACCTGAATGCATTTGGACATGGGTTCTTCACAAGGCCATCCAGGTAAGAGCCCAAACCAGCTGGCACCTTGACTTCAGCCTGGTGAGAACTTGAGCAGAGAACCCAGCTGAGCACTCCTGGACTTCTGACCTGCAGAACTGTGAGATCATAAATGGGTGGTGTTGCTAAATTTGTAGTAATTTGTTATATAGCAGATGGTTTGAGGGGAAAGTATTGGAACTAGAGACAAGGCTAAAATTTGATTATAGACTACAGAACTTTATTCAGAAATCTTCTGGGCACTGTTGAAGTGCTTGGGATAAGAGAAAAACTAAAATTATTATTAATAGCAAATTTTTTTAGCACTTACCCTGTGCCATGCAGAGTGCTAAGCATTTAATATATGCACTCATTTACTCCTCATATCAGCATTGTGATATAGATACTAATGGCCCAGTGAAGTCAAGTAACTTGGCCATGGTCAGAGAGCTAATAGGTTGCAAAGCCAGAAACCTGCACTCTTAAATGTGAACTGTATGGCTCCTTTAAAATTAAGATGGTAACTGGGATGGATCTTTTGGGAAAATTTCTGAGGGGCCATTTAAGTGGCTCACGTTAGAGACTATGCAGATTGAGAACAGTGGCAATAAGAGCTTAGAGAAATTTCAGGAACAGGATCAAAAGCTCATGACATTGACTGGAACAGATTTGCTAAGAGATGTATGATAGAGAGGAAATAGAAATTTCAGATTTAAAAATTTTTAAGTGTGGTTCTGTGGTTAATTCTGGATTAGGTATTTCCAGAAGAAATTTGGCTCATCTATAGATGACATTGTTCATCTCCTTTCCCTTCATCTCTCCCTTTGTCCTTCCTTCCCTCTTTTTCTTCTCCAAAATCCTTATCTAAAGTCAAGTGCCCTTTTATAAAATGGGCATGATAACATTGCAAGCCTTAGCAGAGTCTGTGTGAAATTAGATGTTTCTTTATATAATAATCATTAAGGTTCTCAAATGATGGGAGCTCTAGAAATGGAAAGTTAAGCCATTACAGAAGAGTTAAAATTGTCATCTGACTTGATGCATAGCAATTATTTAAAATATCTACACAGTACAATATGTTAGCTCACAGAGGGGAATATATAGTAGATCTCTGGAAAATTAACACATCCAACTGAAATGAGCAGTGGCATCCACAGTGCTTGTGTGTGCTCGTGTGTGTTTGTGTTTCTGTCTCGCACTGGTTCTTCTTTCTTTTTTTTTTTTTTGAACTTATAACACATCAACTCAATTCCAAAAAGAACAGCCATTAAAGCAGAACTCTCTTGCAAGACAACATTCTGCTAAACATTTTCTAGGTTTCAGATATAAAAAAAGGCAGTTCACAGAAAATATATCTCTGTGGAAATGTGCAGTGACAGGAATATTAAATGATAAAGGTGACTGATGATTTGATGATGATGGTGTTGATTGATGTGATGATCATATGGCAGTGGTTGCCATTAGTTGATCTACTCTTATTTGCCAGACACCACAAGGAGTGCTTTCAATGCCTTCACTCCTTTGGTGATCAGAATAGTCCTGCATTTTTTCACATCTGCAAGGGAGATGATAATATTACCTACCTCTTAGGATTTTTGGGAAAATTAAACAGGACAATACTATCAAGTTCTTAGAACACTGGCACATAGTAGATACTCAATAAGTGCTAGCTCTTAATTATGTTTATATTCCCATGTTATAAGAGGTAAATCAGAAGCTACATACATTGAATGACTTGCATAAGGTCATATAGTTGTGAAGGTAAAATTTGAGCCCAGCAGAGTCCAGAGTCAACCATCAAGCCAGAAGGAGCCTCCAGCTCCAGCTCACAAACCCAATTTGATGAGGGAGCTCTCTGAGGGAGCTGGGAGACAATGAAGCTGAAAGATGGTGGAAAAGGAATAAATGTAAGACAAAAGCTGCACCCTTGATAGTTTGCCATTGCCATCAATTATGAAAATGAGTGACTAGATTATTTAAATGATCTCAGATGAGTAAATTATTCAGAGTCTCTCAGTCAAAAGTATTTCTAGAAACTCCTGAAAAGACAGATGAAAACCATTTTGATTTTGTGACAGGGTCATTATCAACCTATTTATGTTGTAGAGGAATGCAAAGCCCTAAATTTCTCTGAGACAGAGAGAGAGAGAGAGAGAGAGAGAGAGAGAGAGAGACAGAGAGAGAGAGAGAGAGAGAGAGAGAGAGAGAGAGAGAGAGAGACAGATTAAGTTTAGGTCCAGGACTGCAGAACATGGAATGGGATGTTTTGCATCATTTAGGAGAAAGTTGTTGTTCTATGTTCCCTGAAATGCTAGGCTTTTTCAGAGTGTCAGCAGGTCTCTAGGGTGGGTGGGAAGTTAATGAAGTAGGGTACAGCTTTAACCAGAGGAGCTAAAAGCTTTATTTGGTTGCTATTGTTGGGGTTCCAAGTCAGCTTTCATTTGGAGAAAAACTAAAATGTTTCTAAAGTAAGTTTGAAGTGAATAGAGTAAGGGGGTTGACTTTTGTGATCCTCTGAATGTAATTCAAATAAATAGTAATCATTTAATGAGCACCTATTATATGCCAAACCTCACAATTAGTGCTTTCACGTGCATTATTTCACTTTAGCCACATGACAACCCTATAAAGTAGCTGCTATTCTCTGGTTTTGTATTTGAGTAATGCAAACTTTCAAAAGTTCAGTGACCTTTGTTTTTATCAACAGCTGTAAAAGAATTCAAATTTAGGTTTTGTGAGTCTCCAAGTTTGGTGCATGTTCTACTACTTTGTACTCTTTCTAGGATGAATGATGGAAATTTTTATTTAGGACATGGAGATTCTCATAGGTAGTATCTGCATTGGACATCGGGTAGAGAGGATGTTACAATACCTAGCCTTACAGGTGGCCTCAAATCTTGTTCTCTAGGATAAAAACAACTGAAAATAGTGGGTTCTGGTGGAATTCAACTAGTAGTCCATCCTTTTATCCATCCAGCCAAACAGCAATGCTCTAGTCATCTAATAACTATCTATCTATCTCCATTCACCAATCCATCCAACTATCTAACCAGCCATCATTTATCCATCCATCTCATCACCCATTCGCTCCTGGATACACTCATAGATCTGTGTACCACATATTTACAGATTATGTACTCTCTGCCAGACCCTGTGGTGCGTACAGATGAAGAAGAGATGTCCTAGCCCTCAGGGAGCTCACAGTTTAATGGGAGAGACAGAGAAATGAACTGTCAATTGCAGAATTCTGAGATGAGTGCTCATGGTGGAGTTCCACAGGGGACCTGAGACACTTATCCCAGCCTGAGCATTGAGGAGGGGACGAGAATAGATTTCCTGAAAGAGCTGACATTTGACTTGAATCCTAAAAGGATGACGAGCTATCCAAAGAGTGGGACTCATCTAAACCCATTTTATTAACTGAACGACATGCATTTGAGGCACGTCATCTTTTTACCTCATTCCACATCTGGAAAGGAGCATTTAGAGTGCTTCCCCACCACCTCAATGGCTTGTTGTCTGGACCTGCTCTCCACTTTTTTAGTGTTGTTTCCATCACTATTTGTAGGCTGATGGTGCAGAGAGAAATGACATTTGTCTGCTAGAAAAGAGACAGAACAGCAATCTGCCCCAGCAATCTGCTTATGGCTACAAGTGGCTGTATCCCCCTGCCTTCTGTAGCTGCAGTTTGGTTTTCTTATCTGTGCCACTGGCATCACAGTCTGCCCTCCCCACTCCCCTGTTTTCCTTGGCACTGGAGTCTGGCATGGACCAAAGGGAGAGGCAGAGATAGAAAAGGAATGAACATTTCCCATGTTTATCTCTAAGATGTGGAAGACTCAATGTGCCCTCTAGTCTCTGAAGACAAGAGAATTGGCTACCTGATACCTTGAAATCTTTTTCCATATTTTATAAAATAGAGAGTAAGTATCGTGCCCTGGTTATGACCTAGGGTGTTTAAATTCATTGCTTCGATACCTTTTTAACTGACACTTAAGATGAGTACTCTCATACACCCCCTCCAAGTTTACATATGAGGAAACTGAGGTTCAGAGAGGAGTTGTGACTTGCCCAAAGTCACAGAGCAAGTAAATTGCAAAGTCTAGATTCCATTTCAGATCTGTCAGTCTCCAAAATCCATTTTGTTTCTACTGTACCAGATGGCAAAGATGAAGCTTCTTTGCATATCAGTGGTGAAGGTTGTTGTTGGTTTAATTCTGAAAACCCATGTTGAGAGTCGCTTCCTCCCTTGTTGCCAATGTTTGCAACAAGAACTATTACAGGTACAAGACCCTGGCCGAACCATGTATCTCTCCCTGAGCTGAGCTCAGAGCATCCCACCGCACTGTATGCAAATCTGCCACCTAATCAATCTCTTGCTTTTTTGTGAAAAACCAATCAGCCTTCTCTAGCAAATCTGAAGATGTAAATCCACCCCACTCCCTGCAGTAAACTGCTCGCTCATTCCTCCACCATATGTTTTGTTATATGTAGCCATTGTCTTTTGAAAATGTGTTTTAAAGCTCATCACAATTGTATCTGTGGAGCGCTTGGAGTCTATGTTCCTTCCATTTGAATTACAGATCTTCACATTAGAAAGACTGAATGGTCCAGTTTGAGAAAGAAAGATTAGGAGCCGAGCCATGTGGTTTCTCTCAGTGTGAAAGAAGATGCTACCAGAAATGCATGTGAGGAAAAAACCTGAAGTTGGGAAAAGACAAGCAAATCAACTCTTGTTCCCTTGAAGGGAGGTGGAGAATGACTTGGAAAGTGGATGGCCTCTCTCTTAGGTTGTGCTTATTTTGAAAGCTGAAACAAACCAAATTAGAAGACTTCTGATTTTTCATATGAATTCCCACCAGGTTTGCCTCTACGTGGACCAGAAGATTACAGTTTATGAAACTTTGTTTTCTTTCTGTGATGAAGGTTATTTGAAGAGAATAGGACAGGCAGATCTAAAGTAAGAGAGGAGAGCAAGAATCAGATTTGGATATCAGATCCTGATAAAGGGAAAGCAGGAACATTTACCTCCTTGTAATTGATGAGGATACTGAGATTCAGAGGATAAGATACTTGTCGCAGGTTCCTCAGCAAGAATGGTATGCACTGTACTCCACTGGTAGCATTCAAGCTGGTAACTTGAATCGGCATAGCAAGATTTAAGTTTCATTACCAAAGTGACATGCTAAGCCTTGCATTTGGTAATTGTCATATCATTGAAAATGTATCAGGATTCAAAGTTATACTTTGAGTCAATGGAGCAGAAGTTGGAGACAGGGGTGTGTGAGTACAAAATCTCAGATCGATGTCAAGAGATGAATTTTTGGTTCAAAGAGAGATCAGCACTATGGATAGCAGAAATGAGCTAATTCTCTAGTTTCCTGCTTGGTTGAACATGGCAGGCTTCCTAAGTGAGCCTTTTGTGGATACGGGTGGGATGGGGGTTAGTTGACATCTATAGTGTTGGTTTGGCCATGGGTGACAGCTAGCCCTGGAATGCCAGCCAATTCTGAAAAGCTATTATTCTTTATGTGTTTTCATCAGTAAAATGGAGCTAATGATAGTACTTACACCATGGGGTTTTTGTGATGATATTAAAGCTAACTTTTATTAAATGCTTCCTGTGTATCAGAGAAGGCTTTAAATGCACAATCTCTCCTAATATACACAAATTCTTATGAGATTGGTAACATTATTATCCCCATTTTATAGATGAGCAAACTAAGGAACACAGAAAACGAATTAATTCCCAAAAGTCTGAGCTAAGATTTGAACCCCCATATGTCTGATTCTGAAGCCCATGATTTTAACCACTAATTTCTGTAACCTTCCTTAAACAGACACTACAATGCAGGTGAAATCACCCACTTTTGTGGGAGTTATGGGATTCATGTAACAAAATACAGAGTTTAATTTTCCTTTATAAAGCCTAATAATAAAACCAGAAAAAAATGAACAATTTTTAAAATCTCAGACACTTTTGATCTCTTGCCAAGCACATTATGTACATTATCACATTTTATCCTCACTGTACTCCTAAGCAGTAAATATATAATAATTAATATCTTACAGAAGAGAAAATTGAGGACCAGAGAAGTGAATTAATTGGAACATGGTCACCCAGCCACTTCATAGCTTGTGGGGGTTATACGTAGTATATGCAAAGTATCTGGCCTAGCATAGTGCCTCGTATATCATAGAAAGAGCTTAATAGATGGGAGCTATTATGCAAAGTGTAATAGAGATGCCAGAGATTTTTAAATGACAGTTATTAGGTTTTTAAATTTGGGGATGGATTTCTAGAAGCCTACTAGTGGTGTTCTCTTTTCTCAGGAGAGTTGGGTTCAAAGTATAAAGGCAAGCATCCTCAAGGGTAATTGACCATTTACTTTTTTCTTCCAGGCTATGCAGGGAATGAATAGTGAGATACATGCATATGGGCCAGGAGTGAGAAAACTGCTTCTAGTTTTTTCACATATTTCCTGTACTTTCTGGGGCAAGTTATTGAACTCTCTAAACACCAGTTTACTACTTGTAATTATATTACTATTTCCTTCACCTTTATGTGACTGTCGTGAAGGTCAGATGAAATGAGATAATAAACAGTAGCTTGCAACCCATTATGAGCTATATAAACTCAGGGAATTTTCTATTATTTTCCACATAGTAACATGCAGCTTTCTTATCCAGACACTGCTTCCAGGGTGTAGCAGTTTGACACAGTTATGAATTCCAAAAAGTTTGATGCTGAAGTCTTAAGCTGGAGCCCCAGGAAGTAAGCACACAGAGGAAAGAGAAGCCAGACCCAGGAAGAGAGCACCTGAGCCAGGAGAAGAACACAGAGGAATAGAGATGGCTCCTCAGACATGGCAGAAACTCCAGGGAGAGAGACAGAGCCATTCACTTGATAGTCCACAGCTGACCTTGTAGAGAGGAAAAGTCTAGAGAGCCTCATAGTCTACAAACAACCTTGTGGAGAAAACAGAATTGCTGAGCCCAGAGGAACCCAGGAAACCTGAACCCTCACAGCCATTGGCAGCCATCTTGCTCCAACACGTGAAAATAGACTTCAGTGAGGGAAGTAACTTATGCTGTATGGCTCGGTATCGGTAAGCTCCTACCCCCCAAAAATACCTTTTATAAAAACCAACAGATTTACGGTATTTTGCATCAGCATCCTATGGCTGACTAATACAGAATTTGGTGCTGAGGAGTGGTGAAGTGCTTTTGCAATTACCAAAATGCTGGAATGGTTTTATAAATGGGTAAGGGGTATTTTTTTGGAGGAATTGTGAGATGCTTGATGGAAAAGGCCTAGATCACTTTGAAGAGACTGTTGATAACAATATGGATGCTAAAGAGACTTTTTATCATGACTTAGAAGTAAATGATGAAACTATTATTGAAAACTGGAGGAAAGGCGATCCATGTTTTAAAGTTGCAGAGAACTTAGCAAGATTAACTCCTGGTGTTTCATGGAAGGCAGAATTTAAAAACTGCAAGCCTGGGCATCTAACTGAAGAAATTTCCAAAGTAAACCTGGAGAATGCAGCTTGGCTTCTGCTTGCAGCTTATGGCAAAATGTTAGATGAGAGAGATATGCTGAGTACTGGACTGTCAGGCACAAAGAAAACAGAAACTGATTCTGGAAATTCCAAGCCTCTGGAAATCAAGATCCCAGATGAAATTGCCCCATTGGAGAACTTAACTAAACTTGTAAGTGGTAAATAAAGATTGAAGATGCAGTTATCTAGGAAAGAATTGTGGAAAGTCTTACTGTCTGATGGCTTGGACCCCTGCTTCCTGCATGCTAAACCAAAAAAGTTTTTGAGAGAGCTGTATGAAGAAAACCACTGTCAGCCTGGACTAAAAAGGACATGGAAAGGAGAGATTGAAGGAGAAATCGCTTTAAGAGGAAAACCATGGAAGCTGAGATCTGGAATTAAGACATCACCTTGGGCCAAGTAAGGAACCCCATCCATGCATACAGAGAGAGGGTGAGTTTGTACCAGTAGTTGAAGAGGGTGGATGTTCTCACCCAATGTTCCGGGAGAGTTCTGCCTCCCCAGAGTACAAGAGAGGGTGGAGCACATTCCACAAGGATTATAGTGGTTAAGGTCAGCATCCCACAAGTCTGAGAGGGATGAACCTGTTCCCCATGGGCTAGGGAAGGCCAGGTGGTCAACTTGCTCTGAGAGGGTGAGCCTGCATGTCAAAGGTTAGGGAAAGTCAGGTGGGCAACTCATTGCTCTGAGTGGGTTGAGCCTGTTTGCCAAAGGTTAGAGGGAATGTTGCCTTCACGTCTCTGTAGTAGGTGGGTTACTACTCTAATCCAAAGATAGAGTAAGGTGTGGCAATCACCCCAACACTCTTGGAGGATGAGGTCTGGAGCTTAGTAGACACCCAGATGCTTGATGATGTTGGAACCAAGAAAATGGCCATTGGGCAAGCATGTGGAAAAGGTGGGTTCCCATAAGGCACCAAGGAGAAGAAACCATCATCTTAAGAATGATTCTCAGACTGAAATCAAATGGAGGATGCCCTGCAGGTTTACTGAACTGTAGAGGACCCATGACTCATGTTTCCCTCCCAATTTCTCCTTATTGTAATGAAAATGTTTATTCTTTGTCTGTCCATTTGTGTATTGGAAACAGATAAACTGTTTTGTAAGTTTTAGAGGTCTATAGCAGACAGACTTTGCCCTGTCTCTATTTCTTAAAATTGAATGTGATATGGTTTAGTACTTGCATTGTTACTGATTCAAGGTTTCTTTGAATACTGTACTGTCTTTTTGGAATTCAGAGGGTAGAGTGTAGCAGTTTGATTTAGTTATGAATTCCAAATATAGATATTGGATTATGTTTATAATCTGGTCTGTACCTGGACATGATTAATTTATGATTAGGGCTTTGATTGGGCCACGTCATTAGGGCATTAAGTCCCCACCCACCAAGGGTGGGTAACAAAAGGCATGGCAAAGGACAGAGTTTGAGGATTTTCTGATGTTGGAGTTTGATGCTGAAGCCGTAAGCTGGAGCCCCAGGAAGTCAGCACACAGAGGAAAAGAGAAGCAAGACCTGGGGGAGAGAAGACTTGAACCAGGAGAAGAACACAGAGGACTAGATACAGCTCCTTAGACACCACAGAAACCCCAGGGAGAGAGACAGAGCTGTTCACCTGATGTTCTATAGCTGACCTTGTAGAGAAAACAGAAGAGCTGAGCCCAGAGGAACCCAAGAACCCAGGAAGCCTGAACCCTCACAGACGTCGGCAGCCATCTTGCTCCACCATGTGAAATCAGACTTTGGTGAGGGGAGAAACTTAAGCTTAATGGCCTGGTATCTGTAAGCTCCTACCCCAAATAAATACCTTTTATAAAAACCAAACGATGTCTGGTATTTTGCATCAGCACCCCTTTGGCTGACTAATACACAGGTGTCCATTATCTGCAATTTCTTTTCTCTTTTTCTATTTCCTCCCCCACCCCCATACAGATACTTAACCAATTGAGCACTAGTAAGTGTATTCATATGGTCAAACTTTGGAACATAAGGATCCAAGCAAGCTTGGGTTACATTTATAGTTATGAAATTAATGGCATGCATTAATTGTGCAGAGCCTCAAACCAGAAAATGGAATTAAAAATAATTTCCAGGCCTTTGGATTTATTGAGAGAGCTAAAATAATGCCAGACTGCTTTTGGCAGAACTTTCATCCCTGCGCACAGAGTTATATTAATAGGCAATATCAGTTCCATCTAAAATAAAAAGCACTAAGTGAAAAGCATATCTTTCTCCCCTTGAGGGAACAGAGCACATGCATTTCCTAAGTGTCATTTTGGAACACAAACCCTGAGCCACGGAGTTTCATAAAGGCAGTGCTCTCCCCTATTCTGAAGCCACAACCAGGGTTCCCACACTGGGATGGGGGGTGGGGTTGACCTCCACCCTTGAACAAAGTACCTTGCTGCTGGGTGGTTTACACACACACATCCATGTTGTCTTCACTAGAGCCCTATAGATGGTGTAAACAGTGAGTCCCAAGTTCTTGCCGGCACAGTTTTATTTTGTGCTCATACCTATCATAGGATGTGATTGCTCCTAGTGTGCCCATTCTATTGAGAGGAAATAGATCACACAGCTAGAAAGCAGAAGAGTAGGGTGACCAGCTCAGGCTTAGCCAACTCCAATACGCACATTATCTTCAGTACCTTTTACAAGAAAAGACTGAATAAAGTGGGTAACTGATGGCAGGAAGTTATAGTCATCATATTGTATACATTTATTTATTCTCTGTTAGTAAACGTTTATGCATTTATGATGTAAAAGGTCCTAGGATTAGTAACAAACAGAACCTAGTCCCGATCCTCAAAGAGTCTGCAAGGGCAGGCAGATGAGGATGTTGTACTTACAGACTTGATGAGTTACGCACAGGAGATCCCTCAGCCAGTTTTATGGGGTCAGGAAACACTTCTCAGGAGCACTGTCCCCCGAGTTGGGTTCTGAATGGCAATAGGAGGGTCTATGCAGAGGGTAGAGAAGGGTTTTCTGGGCAAGATGAGTGGCATATGTTGATACCTGGTACTGAGACAAAGGAGCTCAATGTACTCAGAAGCCTATAATTAAGTCTATATGATTCAGGAGTAGATGTGGAGCAGGGGTGGAAGCTAGAGTTGATTGTCAGAAATGAGGTTGGCATGAATGCAGAGAGCTAAAAAGGCTTTTGAGGGGACCAAGTCATTTAGTCTATGATGGGTGTGGTTTAACTTTATTCCAAGTGCTGTGGGAAACTATCAAAAGTCTGAGCAGGAGAGTGGAATGATGAGACATGAAGAGGTATTTAAAATGATGGCTTGGAGAAAGGGCTGAAGAGGGACACTGACACTATCAAAGCGGGGAAACATTTTGGGAGGCTGCTACAGCAACCAGTAAAGTGGAGACTGGGTTAGGGTGGTGGTCATGAGTTAGGAAAGAAGTGGATAGAGCAAAAACTAATCAAATGTTAGAAGTGTCAAGTCTTGGCAATTGGTTTTATATAGGTGGGAGTAGATAGAAAGAGATGAATTAAGGAATATTTTCAGGACTGGAACTTGATGAACTCATATTTGGCTCACAGGAGAGATAATATGTATTTGTTTATGGTTGAATATAAGATGAGTTCTACTCTAAGCCTATTGAGTTTGAGACTTCTTTGATTGTTAGAGAGGACCTGGTGAAAGACAGGTCTGGGAGTTCTCAACATGGAGATAATAACTGAAGCCTAGGGAGTGGTCTAAGCATGGATCTTTGCAGGTGGGGAAGAGGGGAGTGCATATAAGTCATGCGTAAAGAAAGAGAAGATTGCATTTTGATATTTTGACAAAGTTGGCAGCTGGAGAAGCCAAAGAGGTGGGCAACTTCTGGAAGGGGCAGAGTCCTGACAGTCTCAGGCAGGGATAAACATAGCAGCCGGGAGTGGCTCCCAATGTCCAACGTGTTAGAAGACTTAAGTGAGATACACCCACTGGATTTAGTGAAGGGAAAGCCACCGGTCATCTTGCTGAAGCCAGTTTTAGAAGAGAGGTTCTGAAGGGTTGCTGTACAGAGCACAAGTGCTGGGATTCATGGACAGATGACTCTTTTATTATTGAAGTTGAGGAAAGGACGTCATGTACAATACGTCCTTTACATTTGTGGAGTATGTGGTTGTCCATGTTCTCTATGAAATGAGACAAATTAATTGGCTGAGAGTGAGGATGGAGCTAGTAGAGTTGCAGTCTTGTGGGCAGGTGTGAAGGTTTGGAATTGTTTCTAGGGAATGGGAGGGCACCAATTAGGAAAAGAGAGCAATTTCAGGGCAGAGAGGGAGACTGTAAATTTTAAATGACATTGATCTCTGTGGTTGTGTGATGTTCACCACCTGTACTTGGTGGTTCACAAGTGAGCAAGTGGTTGGACCAACTTAGGGTTGGGATGGTGGTGCCAGAATGGTGTAATGAAAGGACAAAGGCCACAAGATAATTGTGTGTATGGCAAAACATGGGTTGACGTGATAAATGAAGAGGTGTAGGTTGGAGTGGGGAGAATATGGAAGCATAAGTGAGTAGACCAGCTGGGAGAAGATGGAGTGTCCAGGGACAGTGGCCAAAATGACATGGGAAGAGACATAAGAATATCTGAACGAGAGCCCAGTGGATGATTTAAATATAAAATCATTGAAATCAAGCAGTTCTCAGTGAGTTTCCCTCTGGGAATGGGTGATTAAAGTGGGCTGGAGGCAGTCATTGGAAAGAGAGACAAAAGTTTGACCTCTAGTTTTATTCAGATAGTCTAAGTATAAATGTATTGATAAAGAAAATGATGTCAACTATTTGAAAATAGGGCTCGTCTGAAATACATTAGAGATGATAAATACCAGCCATACATGGGCGGAATCACCAGTATTATTCCCCAGGTGTTAAGTAAATCATTAAAGGATTCCCATGGCCAATTGCCAACTTGAACTCAAATGCAACCAAATTCCAGTGTGTATGTGGGGTCTTCCACATGACTTGGACATGAATCTGTCCCTGAGGCTTGACTTCTATGCTTTTCTCCACAGTGTTCACTCAACCTAGAAGTCCTTCCCTTTCATTTTGCTTTTCCAAATCCTTTGCCTATTTCTCAACCACCATCCCTTTCATAATTTCATCTCTCTCTCACTAAATGTGCTTTCCAACTTCTGATGCCTCCCTGCATTTTATTTGCCGCTTTCCTCCTTGGGCGCTTGCCATTTTCTATTTTATTTTATAATTAATTCTGGTGGCATTTTACTTTATCTTCCTTAGTGGTGGGTGGCCCCTGACTGACAGGGACTTAGAGAAAATATCAGCCAACTTTTATGAAAAGGGTCAGATAGTAAATATCTTAGCTTTGCAGGCCATACTACCTCTATGGCAAATACTCAACTCTGGTATCATAATGCGAAAGCAACCACAGACAATATATAAGGAAATGAGCATAGCTGTATTCCAATAAAGCTATACTTACAGACACTGAGATTTGAATTTCATATAATTTTCATGAGTCAGTAAACACTAATCTGTTGATTTTTTCCAACTATTTAAAAAAATGCAAAACCCAGTGTTAGTTGGTGGGGTATAAAAAAAATCAGTTGGCCCTTAGATTGTCATTTGCTGACCCCTGGCTTAGAATCTTTTCTCTGCTGTATCATCAGTATTAGGACAATCTATGCCACATAGAAGACACTCAATAAACATTTGTTGGATGAATGATAAGCCATCGAACCAATATAATCCAGCTCTAAATAACTTCAAGGCTATAGAATAACTTTGCTTATTGGTTGTAAAACTCAGAGTAATTGGGAAACTTGGGATTCTACCTTCAGCTACAATTACTTTGAATCTGAAAAGTTTTAACTAAGTGATGCAACTAATAAGCATCATAGTTGAACTTGACCATGGGTCTTCTGACCCTGAATCTAGCCTTCTTCCAAACTGCTGGGTTTGCTAATATAATTCAGCAGGCAAAGCAATGCTGAGCAGGTGTCTGATTGGTCACCCAAGAGTCTCATTTCCTCCCAGAGCTCTGGGACTCTGGGAATTGTTGATCAATGTCCAAGATAAGTATGACTGGTTTAGGCAAAAGTGAATTGACAGTAGAGGGTTACTTGGGCTCTGTTTCCAGAAATACTGAGGCTTATCAGGCCCATCCCAGGAGGGGATTCTCCTCTCCCCTACTGCCCTCTAATAATCATGTTTTTAACAGTAGGCAAAGCTGTGGTTAAGCCTATTACTATTTCCTCACCATTAAATCTTCTGTTGGCTTTAGTATTTCAAAGAATTCTCTCACTGGACTACTTTAGGGCTCAGACCAGCCTGAAGCAAGAAAACAAAGTAGTTTTGGGGCCAAAGCTGAGCAAAGAAAAATGATTGTCAAAAGACCATCGTATCGGACGATGGGTATGGGGAAAGGCAGGAAGAGATGAGAGGTGGAGGCGTCTTTGGGACATGGAGCTGCCCTGGATGGTGCTTCAGAGGTAATCACCGGACATTGTAAATCCTCACAGGGCCCACTGGATGGAATGGAGGAGAGTATGGGCCATGATGTGAACCATTGTCTATGAGGTGCAAAGGTGCCCAAAGATGTACTTACCAAATCCAATGGATGTGTCATGATGATGGAAACGAGTGTTGTTGGGGGGGGGGGGGGAGAGGGGGGGTGGGGGGGGTTGAATGGGACCTCACATATATATTTTTAATGTAATATTATTACAAAGTCAATAAAAAAAAAACCTATAAAGTTGTATGGTGAAAAATGTAAACTATAATGTAAACTGTAGATCATGGTCAGTAGCAATGCTTCAATATGTGTTCATCGATTTTAACAATGTATCACATTAATGAAAAGTGTTGTTAATGGGCCAAAGTGGTAAGGTATATGGGAATCCCCTATATTTTTTATGTAACATTTATGTAATCTAAAACATTTGAAAATAAAAATGTTTTTAAAATAAAAAAATAAAAAATAAAAAAAAAATTAAAAAAAAAAAGACCATCGTATCTAAGAAGAACTGAGACTGCCCAGCATGTATTTCACCACTTTAGATTTCACTCATCCACATGGGCTTTGCTTAGCACCTTGGTAATAACTAGAGGGGCCTGAGGCACCGACACCTGGCTCACCCTTTCTTTTGGAAGGAGGAAAACATCCATCTCAAAGATTTAAATGTATTGTTTTGCCCCAGATACAGAAGAACAAATGTCCATCAGAGACCCAACACCTACTTCCAAACACTTCAACTTTCACAACCCAATAATTTTTCATGGGCAAGGGGGTGAAATGCTTTCAACTGATCCAAACCCCCGGGCCCTACAACCTTATTTTGAAACTCTGCAGACACAGTCAGTGAGGTTAACTTTCAATGTTCAGGGCTGAGATCTAAATGGAATTGGCTTTTTTACATAATGCTGAGCGAGGAAATCCATCAACTTTTGGCCTGTTACAGCCCTTGAGTCAGATTTGATTCATTGAAGCCTCCCAATTCCTTCTCATGCAATTTAATTACCTGGAACTTATCTCCTTTTATAAACTGTTACACACTCAAGCCCCAAATTTTGCCACTTTTCAAGGTTTTCATAAAAAAAGAAATAGTCACCAAGAGAGAGAAGCCATGATTTATGTTCATGCTCAGTCTTGTAATTTTCAGGCTAGTAAAACTGAATTGATAATCCCAACAAACGAAAGGCTCTCTTGGCATCAGAATATGTCTATTGGCAACTCTACTGAGGGAACAAGAACTGCTAATCATTGTGCAGGTAAATACACCCCAAAAGAGTTATTTACTCTGCCAGGTTGCAAATGGCATTTCATATATCTTAGAAGTAGAAGGTACACTAATCTTTAAAATTTACCTAGAAAAAGTACACTATCAGGTAAAAAAAAAGCTTTTCCATATTTCAAAATTGTCTCTATGATGGTGCTAAAAAATAATAATAGTTACCCTTATTATTCTTACAAAAGACTGAACTTGGGTCAAGATCACATCCAATATTATGTGCTTATCCCTCCCCACCCCACTCTAATTTCTGTGATGGTTCCATTTTCCTTCGCATCTCCCTGGAAGTGTTTTTCAGTCCTATGTACCTTCCAGTTTTCTTCTCCAAGGCATCAGACTTTTAAGGAATTCAACCAGGTTCACATTAGGGTTTTGATAATGACAGATGCAGCAATGGAAACACAATTACATTAGCTTGACTGTCTGCATCTTCCAGCTCAACCTGATACAAAGGGAAGATGGAAACCTTCCTTCTAAAACCTCTCATGTAATGGATGGAAATGACCACGGAGGGGAAGAAGTCTAATCGGCTGCTAGAGCCTTAATTACATTCCTCTTGGTTGAAATCCCCAAGTTGCCTAATAATCATGCAGTTCACATTTGAGTGGTTGATTCCCCTCGCCCCCATCTAGTATTCTAATTGACTTTTGGGTGTCTCAGTGAGTTGCAGTAGAATTCAGCCTCAAGCAGGGGGCTGGGGTGTGTCAATGCATCTCTGCTGTTGGAGGTGTTTTCCTCTAACAAATAAAGTGGAATTATTCAAGGTCCTTAGAAGAATTGATTCACAGGCACATGGAGAAAGTAAAAAGTTCACACAGGAAAGAAAGCGACATGACAACCTCTGGAACTCCCTCTTCTCCTTCTGTGCTGCACAGAGAGGGAAAACTGTGCCCCACCCACCAAGGGAAAGATAATGCAGAAGCAGGGGGCAGGACTCAGATGCTCCGACTTCCAGGACATCACCCTTTCTGCAACAAGGTGCATAGCCCTGTCTTTTCAATTGATTCATGTAAAGTTTCCTCACCAAAGTGCTCACATTTGCCTTACTATTCCCCAAAGCAAAGACGATGGCAATCATGGGAGGATAGAGTCTTGGTAATGGCCCTGGGCTGTCAAGGCAGACCTCAACTCAAGATTCCAGATTCTTTGTGATCTTGGGCTAAAGCTCTCAGTTTTCCAGTCTATAAAATGGGGGTAGTAATGGCCTCTTCCTGATAGGGTTGTGTGGGGGGAAATGAAAAAATGCAAATTGGGGTCATCATAGTGCCTCAAGAAGTGCCAAATATTAACCTTATTCATTATATTACTGAATAATTATTCTTACAGCCCATGGAGGACTGACTGATACAGAAATTTCACAATGAAGGACTCCCAAGAGCATAGTCCGCACATTAATCAGTGATTAGAAAAGAGCTCCTTTTTATTTTTATTTATTTTTTGCTGATTTTCCACATCTCTAATACCATTGTTAAACCAAAGAAGAGAGAGAAAACACTATTAACTGTTGAGCTAATTACTGGGACCTAGCCCCTTGGAGAGCACACCAATTAAGAATTAAAAGAAAACTAAAGAAAGAGAACCTCTATCCACCCTGGGGCTCAGAATTCCAGCCCACAGAAGATTATACGTGAACTCTTGAAGAAAATGACAGCTCATTGTTTTAAGAGATTTCGCTTTTAAATTTGATGTTGAACGAGGATTGAATTCTTCTCCTATTGGCTAAGCCTTGAAAGGAGAATGGAAGAGAAAGTGCAGGTTGTTCATGGAAATAAAGATGGATCAAAACATATCTCCATGAATTCCAAGATCAGAGCTGGGTTCTAAGACTGTTGACACTGTTATCCATAAAGATATTAGATTATCCAGAGAGTGGTTATTATAGGAGGGAAAAAAATCAACTGCTCCAATGTGAGCTGTGTTACAATTAGGCAATTCTGAAATTTCAACTGAGAGGGATTTAATTAAGGCTTTAATAGCTGATTAAACTCATTTAGATCTGCTGGCAATTGCCACTGGTTATATAAGTAACCCAAGAAGAAAGATTTCCATCTTTTTTCTTACACTTTATTTAATCCTGCTGCTAGGTGCATGTATGCTCCTGTAGGTGCTTGTCAAATTGTGGTCCTTAGACCACCCAGAGCTGAGTGACCTAGGATCCTGGTGACAAGCCAGTTCCCAGGCCTCATCCCAGACCTATTGATTCAGACCCCCAGAGGCATTCCTGATCACTTCCCAAGGAGAGGTTCTTATTCTTGCTTGTTTCATAACCTGACCACCTTCAATGATTTCATTTAAGACTGTGTGTTCAGGAAAGCAGGTGCTTCGTCCCAGTGTCTGAAAAGCAATTCTTAGTTTCCTGATGCTAGTGGCCCTATGAGGTTCCATGCCACTGAGGACAGAGTAGGCTTGAGGACAGAGCCGTTGCTTTGTAGAACCTTGATAGCCTGGAGTACATAGGTTGGGATATGTTGAACTATGTACCCCAATTTAGACATGCTCTTAATCTTAATCCAAGACCCTGTTGCAGGGAGCCCACTGTAAATAGGACCTGCTGAAGATGTTAGTGTTGATTAAACTGTGGTTCAACTGCCTGAGAATGGTTTTAAATTCAGATTACTGGATTACAAGAGAACCTGGAAGTTGCAAGAGCAAGAAAGGAAAGGACATTGCCGTGTGTTGGGTAACCCGAGGGACCCCAAGGATTGCTTGCAGCCGGGCCCGAACGCTATGGTCTTTGGGGAGAAAGCAAAGCCTTGCCAATATCTAGAGTTCAGACTTCTCCAAGCCGCAAACCATGAGCCAATTAATTCCCATCGTTTATGCCAAACCCCGTGGTGTGTTATTTGTGATAGCATCTGAGACAGAGAGGAAAGCAGAGTTCCAATGGAACATTGCCCTAGGTCAGCAGACTGCCGCTATCTTGGGTGAACTGTAGGTCAGGTATTGTTGTGGTTTTTTAATTTAAATCACTGGCCCCAACCCTGAAGTATTCCAAATGGAGCACATTTCAGCTTATTAAATGGCAGGAGTGGCTCAGACATCGTGGTTGTAGTTTCCAAGATCAATAAAATTCCGATGTGCTTCAGATTTCAAGCAGCAACCCAAGACACAAAATTACTTGTGGATAAACCTGCTATCAGCTTGTTTGTGCATTAGATTTGCATGCAGAGGCACAGAAGTGATGCTAGCCGCTGATACTATTTATGCTAAATACGGACATTAAATCATTTTAAATTTCCTTCACAGCCATATATCTCACATCCTTTGGAAGACTTTATGTTGCAGGTGGAGAGAAATCGGCCTCCTGTTTGCTTTGTTTTTCCTCAAGTTCATCTTCCTGAAGAGTTAATTACTCATATTTTATCCAGTTTGGGAGTAAATCACTGCTTATTACCCAGAGTGAAATGTTCTCAGATGTTTTGCACACCCAAAATATTTGCTTTTCCCCTCGGTTATGAAAATAACCTCACGGGCTGACCGAGGCCAGGCGAGCTGGGCAGAGGTGGCTCGGCCTCTGCTGCCATTGTCGCATTTAATAGTGTTCTCCGATTTTTAATTTTGCAGTCCCTACAGTCTTGTCTCCAAGGAAAGGAGCTAAGTAAACAGGCAACACTCCTCTTTTAACTTTGAATTCTAAGTAAAAAGTGATGGTATGCTGCAGTTGGAATTGAGTTCAATTCAGCAAATATTCGGTGAACTGGCTTGGGGGCGAGTACTGTGCCCCACGCAGCATGGGCCCTGGGCACGCTAGTGGGAGACTGGACAGGCGGACTATGAGACAGAATTACCACTCCAGGCACCGCGGGCCCTCACCCCGGGTAAACCAGCCTCTAAGTCCTATCAGTCCTTCCACTCTGGGGTCTCTCAAGTTCACGCCACCCTCATCTCTGTGGCCCTAAGGCAGGCCACCACCTGCTCATCTAGAACACGCAATTGCCTACAACTGACCACTCTATGTTTAGGTCCTTCAGGCCCAACCCCTTTCTTCTCTTAGAAGTGCTCTCCTACATCAGATGGACCTGCTCACTCTCCTGAGGCAAAGCCTTCAAAAATCCACACCCCCTAGCACTTCAGCTGTCCTTAGGATAAAGATAAAACCCTGACATGGGCTAATTTTTCATGGTTTGACTCATATTTGACAGTCACTTCCAGCAGGAAGCACCCTTTGAATCCCTTCCGGAGCAGGAAGGTATCTGCTGCAGCAGCATCCTGTGCTTATCCCAATGTAGCACTGTAACACCTCATTGCCTCTTCTTGAACCAGACTGGAAACTCAGGATGTGGCCATGCGGGGGTAGTCCAGGGCTGATGGCGGGGCCTGGTGCTTGGGGAAGGCCTCAATGCATGCTTGTTGAACTCGTGAATGCCTAAGTGAGGGGATTAAAGGGAAAAGGACAATGTTCTGGAGGCACAGAAAATGCAAAGACAAATGACAGCTGGAGAAAAGCTTCTGAGGGAAGTGGCATTTGAGCCAGGTCCAGAAAGAATGGGTAGGATTTCCGTGGGTGGGGCTGATAAGGAGAGGAATTCCCTGTAGGACAAATAGTGTATAGGCAAAGGCCAGGCAGGGATGCCTCAGGTGTTTGGTGAAACACGTGTGAGTCATTGGAATTAGGATTGCCTGTGGGTGTTAAAGAGCCTGGGCTTGGTCCTATGGGTGATAGAGATGATGGAAGGATTTGCGCAAACTCTGATTTGGTGTTTAGATATGCATCTTTCCCGAGATGGCTTTGGAATCCAGGAGCCCTCTTATGTGGTGATTTTCTCTCGTAAGCATTTCAGAAATAGATCAAATAAGATCAAACACTTATCTCCTTTTGAAAGAAGAGCCATGCACTCCTCTTTACCTACATCCTTCCAGCCTTTTGCAGGCTCTGTGATATCCCTCTCAATTTATCCACACACGAAGCAGTGACTATTAACTCATGGCAGACATGTCCTGAGGATGAAATTGTCTCTGCTCTGAGAAAATATTGGCTGAACATTTCGATAAGTAATCACTACTCTTTCACAAAACACTTTCTAGGAGCTGAAGAGCAATTAGCTTTCTAAAAGCACTGTATTTAAATTTTATTAATAAGAATGGATTTTAAAAATCATTACAAAGTTAATTTCCCTCTTTCATATTTCTTTTAGAAAAATCACTTTTCTCTATCAGAAGTCCATTATTTTTCCTTTCTCCTCAAAATCTCAGTATATTTGCTGAAAACACTCAATGCTTTATCACCAAAATTGAGTTTATTTTGAAAGTAAAGTTTTTTTTTCTCTTCTGACACAGCCTATTGGCGTAAGTTTTGGACTCTTGTAAGGACAAAGAATTCATGATAGAGATAGAAATCCTCTGCTCACATCTTCTTCCTGTGTATAGGGTACTTACTTATGAGAATGAAAGTAGCACTAGGAATACTGCCTGATATGTAAGAAGAATCCAGGGCATGTCAACTTTTACTGCTATAAGAAAGAGCTCAAGCAAAGTCAGCAGGACTTTCTTTCTCTCTCTTCTCAATTTCTTAGCTCTGTAGTCAATCTCAGACAGGTGCTTCTATGAAAGTGACTTCGTCCTATAACCCCAGCAAAATTCCCAAGGAAAATTCTCATTGGCTCATCTTGGACCACATGACCAATCCTGAACCAATCTCTGTGGCCAGATACAGACATCTGCTTATTCTGGAAGCTGGAGGCAGTGATGCATCCCAAAGGCAAATCAGTACATTGTAACCAGCAAAATGGGACATAGATGACAGTCAAGCAAAAACAGCAGGAGCATATTTACAGAACCCTGGGGAAAAATGTGGAGAAAAGCATGATTTGTGGCTAAAGTCACAGAAGTGGGAAATAAATGTACCCACAGCAAACTAAAGTTAGTATCAAGAAATGCTTTTATGGAGTTAAAACCTGTGATAACATCATCTCCCCTTTAAAAAGCTTTCCTTGTTGATTTAAACAGCCAAATAGCCCCTGTGGGCTGGGCTTTCCTGTGTTTTGATATATTACCTTATTTAGGTCTCTCCGCAACCCGATGGATTGCTGCACGATCACCATCCCTTTTTCAAATGAGGAAATGGAGGCAAAGACACCTTCAGCCAGTTACCCCAGGGGTACAGCTGGTGCGTGGTGCAGCTGGGATTTGAAGCCAGGAGGGCTGGCTCTTGAGATCACACTCTTAGCAACTCTGCTCTCTGCCTCTCTGAGGCTGTATTTGTTATATTTTTAAATTCCCTGTTTTGAATTCAGCAAAACATTTATGTTTATTTAAATAAAACAAGATATATAGAAAAACTGTGATGGTAGTACAGAGAGTTCCCATATACTCCACATCCAGTCTTGCACGTTAACAGCTTCTGTTAGTGTAGTACACTTGTCATAATTAATGAACTGATGTTGACACAATACTATTAACTAAAGTCCATACTTGATTCAGATTTCCTGAGTTTTTACCTAATGTTCTTTGTCCCATCCTGCTGTTCCACCCAGGACCCCACATGGCAATTAGTGGTCCCTTCTCTTTAGGCTCCTGCGGGCTGTGACAATTTCTCAGACTTTCCTTGTGTTGGATGACCTTGACAGTTTTGAGGAAAACAGCCCAGGTATTTTGTTGAATGGCCCTCACTTGGGATCTTGCTGATGTTTTTCTCGTGATTAGATTGGGGTTATGGGCTTTGGGGAGAAAGACCAGAAAAGGGGGCAGTATTGATCTCATCACAGCAGTTCAAGGGCACCTGCTGTCAAAATGACTTATCGCTGTCGATGTTGACCTTGATCATCTGACCGAGGTCAGGTTTGTCAAGCATCTCCACTATAAAGGTACTCTTTTTGCTCCCAGCAAAAAATTTAGGTGCATTTCTTTACTGATTTAAAAATTCTTCCTAGGTTCAAATCTGGCTCCACCACTCCCAAGCCATATGAATTTGGGAAAGTTACTTCAACTCTCTGTGCCTCAATTTCCTTATCTGTGAAGTGATGCGTGATGACAATAGTATCATATTCATGGGACTGTTTTTTGGATTACATGAACTAATATTTAAATAACTCAGAGTAGTAAGAATAGAAAGACTCTTATTTTTATTATTTCATGTAGTCCTCAGAACTCTGAAATGGGCAGTGTTATGAACAAAGTGCTAGGAACAAAGCAAATTTCAAAAAGGGAGGTGGTGGTTAGGTAGTGTGCTAGGTTTGCACTGATGAGGTTGAAGTTCTGGCTCTTGTAATGTGACCTAGAAGATAATCTTTTAGTCTCAGTTTCCTCATCATAAAAATGAGGATAATCATAGTTATCCACCTTCTATAGTTGCTAGAATCGAATCAGATATGTGCTAAAAAGCCCTTAGCACACTGCCTAGAAACACCCAGTAAATGTGAATGATTGAACATAGCCTCCTTTTCCAAATGCCATGGCCAGAACCTGGCCAAGTCAGGATTTGAACCCATTCCCTTCTCTAGAGAATGAGGAAGAGTCAGCAACAGGCTTCGAGTGAAGCCTCAGATTTGGGTACCACCGGCTTTCATCCAGTACAGGAAATTCCCAACCAGGAAGAATCTGTCGACTCCATTCTTTTTCCTTTGGTCTTCTGGCTTTGCCACAGAGCCATCCTTCAGAAATAGCATGTCACCTTCTCCCAGGTGCAAGGATGCCCTGACACCTGTTTGCTATCCAGAATTAAAGGTCAAGTTTAATTCCCCAATTATCTGCTCTTTACCTTGATCCCAAATCAGGGAAGAGTTGGGAAGGTAACTTATCCCAGGACCTTGACCAGAACCATAGATCTGGAAGACCTCAGAGTTCAGCTGATCCAAACCTAGCCCCTCCTCCTTTACAGGTGAGACCCAAACAGTGGCCTGCTGTCAAGGGAATTCCCTAACAGAACTTCTATCTCCACCTCTATATAGAGCGTTCTCTATCTCTCCAAGGAGGTGTTTTATAAAAGTTGAATGAATGAATATAGTACCATGTATGGAAAACTGTCTATCCTGAGATATTCTCTATCCTCTTGCTTATTTCCCTCAGCACAGCATATGAAATGTATTTTCATTTTGGAATTGAGGGAGCAGAGACTCCAAAATGTTCTGCAGCTTGTGCAAGGTCACACAGCTAAGGTCAGTGGGGGGATTTGAGCCAAGGTCTAAGGAATCTACACCTTTCCCTCTGTGCCATGTGAGGGGAGAGGGATGGGATCCTGAAGCAATGAAGTCGGTCCCAGAAAGCCTGCGGGATCCACCACTGCACACCAATGTTCTGAGATCCCATAGGAGCACAACTGTGTGGGCTTCCGTGTGTTCTGTCCTGATCATGTGTGCATCTGATGGGAGGTCTGGCACCTGTCCTCTGAGCTCCAGAAGTAGGAACGTGTGACTAACAGTGATTGTATCATTTCACTTGTGCCGATGCTTTGAAAACTCGCCCCAGCAAGCACTTCGGGTGGAAATGTGCTGTGACCTCGGGTGGCTTTTGTGGGTCAGGACTGCCAAAGTAACGTTGAATGAGCCAAGTGGGGTGTAGACCATTGTGAGGGGTTGGGGACAGGAAGGAGGTCTGTTTAGAGAATAACAGGAGAGTCGCCTCCAGGTCCAAGACAGAAACGGGGAGACAGATTGGCGCTCCCCTTATCAGCGTGCACAGGGCCCCTCCATTTGGAGCATGGCCCTGAACCGGACAAGCCCCCCATGCCAGGCTGGGACAATGGAGGCAACAGCAATGGGGTTCCCTCCACTGGGTCTGGATGCTTCCCCGAACACTTCAGAACAACCTGGAGCCGTTTGTCGAGGATGTTGGTGCTAGACCTTTGCTCTCTGGGAATGTCACGCCGCAGGCTGTCCAGACCTGGCTCTGGGTTAAGGTGAGAGCAAGGGAGACAATGCAGGGTGTTATACTTGAGTAGTTTTGTCAGGCTGCGAGATTCCATAGCTGGGCACTTTTGGACTCATTGATCAACCGACTAGCATTTCATGACTCACAGAGTGTGTTTTATACCAGGCTCTATGTTCCTTCATTCACTCAATTGATCCCCCCCATCGGCCTTTGCCAGGCCCTGTGTTCAAAGCAGTGGATATAGAAACCAATTCCTGTAAAACATCCTGGCCATCCTAGTCTAGTGAACCATATATAAAAATATATAATATCATTAAGCAATGGCGATTAGATACTTATCAAATTAAGGATTTATGAATGAAATGATATCATATCTCAATATAATACTGAGGGGGGATGTCAATGACACAAGACTGGCATGAATTCTTAATTCTTGAAGCTAGATAATGGGTGTTTATTATACTGCTCTTTTATATAAATTTCAAATTCCCATAATGAAAAGGAAAAAGATAACTGAAGAGGCAGAGAGCTACCAGGTGCCCTTCCCATGGGCAGATATCCATGATGTCTTCTACATAGCTCCTTCCTGTCCAGCTAGCAGACCAGATGAACTCTTAGGCAAAGTCCCAGCTCCCTTCCAGGGCCCATGAGGTTTTTTTCATTGTCTGACCCCAGGGCTCCTGTCTCCCACCCCCACTCATCCTGAATTTCTGAAATTGGCTTAAGTGTCACCTTCTTGGAAGCCTTCCTTGATTCTCTTTCTCCTATATGCTCCCTTAAACCCATTTTTTCATTTCTTTCTCCCAGTTTGTATGACATACTTGTGTGTGTGATTATTTGACTCATGTCTGTCTTTCCCATTAGGAAAAATTCCATGTGAGAAAGATCTTTATCGCTTCTCCTACTGTTTTCTGCATCTAGCACAGTGCTAGGCATCTAACGGCCATTCACTGTGGAATGAATGACTCTTTTAAATGTGTCTACAAACACTGGGCTCAGTTGCCTTCCTTTGTAAGCAGGGATCTACAGGGGAGAGTGAAGGATGTCCATTCTACCCTATCTGGCATGTACAGCCCTGGAGCTGGGACTTTTGGTGTTTGGAATGGGGTCCTCAGAGCTGATCACGGCCTCCCTGGCTCATAGAGGATGGGAAGGAGCTGTCAGGATCTAGGGCAGCTGTTACGGCAACAGCCTCAGCTCCACACTTCTCCCAGGTGCCTCGGCTGACCCACGGATGCTTAGTGGACCTGCTAGTCTTGGAGAAGACTGAGGCAGATTTTGCTCTCTGGAGTTAATTCCTCTGGGCAGCATCTCTCTCCCTGAGTCAGCCTGGGGCAGAAACATTTGCCTGACTCCCTTGGCATGAGGCATCATCAAATGTTCTCCTGGTTAAACTCTCTCTGCTGTAATTAGGTTATCCTGGGACCTTAGAAGCTGTATCTGCAAGCAAGGAAGAAAAAAGGGTCTTGGGGCCATGGCATGGTTTCTGTGGCTTACTGAATAAAAGCACTGTGCCTACAGTGCATGAAGCACCTTTGGAGTCAGACAGCCCCGTGGTTTAACTCTGGGTTCCACCACTTATTAGCTGTGTGATTTGGGGCAGGTTAGTTAACCTCTCTGTGCTTCAGTTCTCTGAATGTAAAGTCAGGACAATTATTCTTACCATGTAAGGTTCTGGAGATTAAATTAAATGGTAATATTGGCACGTTTCCTAATTATGGAAGTGTTCAAAAGTGGCATTGTAGTACTAACATCCAAATGCTCTGGTGGAGAGAGGTGCAAACCTCTGTATTCTTAGGAGAGGCGGGGGTGATGTCACTGACTATGGGGGCATTTGAACTGTGCCTGATGACAGCAATAAAATCATAGCACCTGTCATGTAAGTTACGTATGCTGGGTTCTGGGCTCAATGCTTTATGCACAATTTTAGCTCAGTCCAACCTCACAACTGTCCTGAGAGACATATCCTATTCCTATCATCCACATCCTACAAATGGAGACTGTGAAGCTCAGAGAGGTTAAGTGGCTTTCTTGAGGTTACCCAGCTAATGGGTGAAGTGAGGCATCAGTGTGACTCCAAAGCCATTCTCTTACCCGCTGCACTACCCAGCCTGTCTTGAAGGTTTTCCAAGAGAAGTGGAAAGAAATGGGGCTGGTACCATGTGTGTTATTACTGGCTTGGCCTCTTTCCTGCAGTGGATAATAGCTTCAAGAACATCGGAGTCATCGTCTTATCCATCATTGTTCCCAGCCTGGTGCAGGTGCAGAGAAGGAGCTGGATAAGTATAGGCTGAACGAATGCAGGATTTGATGGGCTCCACATTCTCCCCAGCCCGTGTCACACATCACGGCATGACTAGATGACCGTGTGTGTCCGACCGAATTACTCCCCTGCCCTTCCTATCTTGCAAAGGAAGCCCTCAGCAAAGCTGGGCAATTTTGTAATTGGCCACATGGGATGTTTCTCTATAGCCGGCAAAAATTTTCCAGCCCAAATGATGAGGTAATCGTAGAGAGCACTGATTACCTCCTCTCCACCCCGTCACCTTTCCTGGTGGCTCGTGAGTCTGAATTCTCTTTAAGGGGCTGAGATTCATTTCTGGTGTCACGCAGGTGACAGGAGGGGAGGTGAGTGTGTCCCGTCCACACAGACAAGCCGGGACTTGGCGCTCGGCTTCGTGGCTGCGTTGTTTTCCTTGAGGTTGGAATTACAAATAAAGTCCTGACCTGCGGTGGCCAGCAATCACATGTGGGAAATGAAGGAAGGAGAGCATGCCACGCTGAGGCCAGCCTACCCCGGTGTGTATACGGATGCCACCAATAAGCTGTCAGATGAAATTACAGTTCAAAACATGCAGCCTTCAATTGGATTTCACAGAGAAATCAAATCTGCCGCTGCTCAGAGGGAACATGATCAATTCGATTTTGTCAGGTCTTGATGTTCGCTAAGCGGCAGAAATCTCCACTCCGTGCAGGATTAATGAAAGTTCACCTTAATTTGCAAATTTAGTAGAACCACATCTGGGATGTAACTGACGGTTCTGAAATCCTCACCTGCTCTGTCTCCCTTTTACATCTCTCCTCCCCAATCCTCATCTCCTCTTTGCTCGTCAACTCCATCTTCCTCTCCCCTGTCCCACTTCTTTATCTCATCACATCTGTACTTTCCCCCATTTCATTTTCTTTCCTTCATACTTAAAATTAAAAGTATGGCGTCCCTACCGTGTGCCAGGCACGGTGCTGTGTGCCTTTCGAACATTGCCATGTTTAATTCCTTATAAAGTAGGTGAAAGTGCACCTGTTATGAATTCGTAGTGACTTAAGAGTTTGTCTCTGGGTGTACGGCTAGTAAGTGGCACAGGCGGGGATTCAAATCCAGACCTCTCTGATTCTAAAAGTGTGTACTGTTTCCACGAAACCCATGGCCCCCAACTCTGGCTGGACATTAGAATTACCTAGAGTGTTCCAGAACTATCAGCACTTGCACCTTGGGACGCATATTTAAGTAGCCTGGGGGAGGGGCCAGGGCCTGGGTTGCTGCCCCATATTCCACCTTCCCCTTGTGCCTGCTTTCTTAGCACACAGTCAAGCGCCCAGGTCGAGGGACAGGGCAGGGAGCCTCTAAGACAGCTGTGTTTCTTCTCCCATGCCGCCTACCGCCAACGACTTGCCTCTGGGGCAGGTGGTGGTGCTGGAAAGCACAGGCGGGTCTTTGTCTCCGCGACGCAGGTGGGCAAGTGGGAGAACCAGACGCTGAGCCTGAGGCATGCCGTGTGGCCGAGGTACAAGTCCTTTTCAGACTGCGAGCCCGACGACAACCATCTGAGCATCGTCACCCTGGAGGAGGCGCCCTTTGTCATCGTGGAAGACATCGACCCGCTGACCGAGACATGTGTGAGAAACACTGTGCCCTGCCGGAAGTTTGTCAAAATCAAGTGAGTCAGGGGATGCTGTTCCCCATCCTTTGATGTATTTTGTAAAGATTTATATATTTATTTATTCCCCCCCGCCCCGGTTGTCTCTCCTCTGTGTCTATTTGCTGCGTCGTCTTTGTCCGCTCTGTTGTTGTCAGCGGCTCGGGAATCTGTGTTTCTTTTTGTTGCGTCATCTTGTTGTGTCAGCTCTCCGTGTGTGCGGCGCCATTCCTGGGCAGGCTGCACTTTCTTTCGCGCTGGGCGGCTCTCCTTACGGGGCGCACTCCTTGCGCGTGGGGCTCCCCTACACAGGGGACACCCTTGCGTGGCAGGGCACTCCTTGCGCGCATCAGCACTGCGCATGGGCCAGCTCCACACGGGTCAAGGAGGCCTGGGGTTTGAACCGCGGACCTCCCATGTGGTAGATGGATGCCCTAACCACTGGGCCAAGTCCGCTTCTCTCCTTTGATATTTATATTTATGTTTCATTGATAATAATCTCTATGCTATAATAATTAAATGTAATCTAAAATACATAATGTTATACTATATTATATATACCATATGTTATACAATATATTATGATATATACAATACATTAAATAATATGCTACAATATACTATGCTATAATATGTTATAATCACTCTAATATAAGAATGGATTTAACAAGATGTAAGTAAATTCCTGGAACCAGGCCAGTGCTTTATATTCATTTAATTCCAATAACAATGCCTTAATTTAGGTGGTTTCTGCCTATTGAAAATATAATGAAACTGAGTCACAGGAAGATTAAGGAACATGTATAAGGTCATTCAAACTCAAACATGGGACTCAAACACAGGACTGTTGGACTCCAAAGTTGGTCATCTTAACCACTCTGCTGAGTCAACTTTCTCCTTCAGCCTTTCCTTAAATAATCATTTCTTTTCTCTTTTCCTGATTGCCCCCACCCCATTCCAACTCTGTTGCCTTCCTCTTCCTCCCATCTCCTTGATATATCCCAAATCCAAATTTTCAACAATTTAAAACTTCCTCTCCACTGGGGATTGGAACACACCTTGCACCTGAGTTTCTGGTGTGTTTGAGGTGAGACTGATCACCTGACAGTTTCCTAGTTCACGGAGAGCAAGCACTGCATGAATGTCATTTCCCCTTTCGTTCCAACTGAAGAAAGAGCTAACGCTTTCTCTCAGAGTCTCTGAGGAAGGGGTCTCCTCCGTCCCCAATCCCCTGGGGAAGCCAAAGACCAGTGGCCAGTCCAAGCCCCACTGTCCTTTAGGTCTTAGCTGCTGCCCCTCAACGTGGGCTCGCTCTCCTTGCTCCCACCCTAGCCAGTTACGCCTCCAACCCTACCCTTACTACCTGTTTTTAAAGTTTGCAGTTTGTCAGTTGCTCCCCACAGATTATAAGCTGCCTAAATATGTGGAATGTGTCTTTATTAATCTTTATATCACACTGACAAGCACCGGGTGTGATACACAAATGTTTGCTGATTGGCTAGATGAGTGAACAGGTACTTGCACTCCCAGATTCTACCTCATTATTATTACACAAGATGCAAAGCTTGGTGCTTAGGAGAAAGATACTTTTTAAAATATGATTTTGAAGTATACTATGAAGGAACAATTTTGGTTTGGAGAAATTTGTATCAGCAAGGTCATTAACATCAGCCTCCTCGGAGCTGAAATTCTAAATAGATCGTTCATTTAATGTGTAACCATGCGTTATGCACATATGCATGAGACTCAGTGAGCAGGGCAGGCAAAGGACCTTGCTGCCATGGAGTGTACACAGTTATAAAACCACTGAACAATTGAAGGAGCCAGGCAGGTCTATGTTGTGGTAAAAGTTGTGAAGAGAACAATTAAAGTAATGTGATACGAGTCACGGGGTGGGGGTGGGGTGTCCTGGTCTACTTCAGTTACACAGGTAAGACCTACGGTGAGATATAAAAGGTGCAAAGGAGCCAGCTATACAAAGAACTGGGGGAAGAGCCTTCCAGGTACAGGGAATGGCTGGTGCAAAGGCCCTGAGGCAGGAGAGAGACTGCCAGTTTGGGAAACAAAAGGAAGGCTAGTACAGTGCTGGAGAGGGAGGAGTGGGGAGGAGGAAGGAAGAGGAAAATGCGGAAGACTGCCAAAGAGATTTTCATTTCTGGGGTAGTCTTCTAGCAGAATGTGATAAAATGAAGAGAGCCAGGTGACGAACACAAAGCAAAATACACAACCTTGGTGTTCTTTCTTTCCAATAAAAAATATCCTCTATATCTTAATAGGGCCAATTAAGTAGGGCCTCTTGTACTTACAGGCTGTAATAGGAGTTGAAGATCTTTAAAATCAGAAGCCTTGGAGCTGAAAACAAGCATATCACCAAGTCCCGAGTCACATTCATATGAAGAAAACGAACCAAAATAAATTACTTTCTTTAAGAGAATTGACTTTTCTACTGAAGAATCTCAACAGCTTAACTTGTTTTTGGTTCCTGTGGAGAGAGGGTGGCTTATGGTTTTCCTTTTCCACTTGGCGACATTAGGAGATTACTGGGTGCCAAGGTGATAATCAGAATCTTTGACTTGCCTGA
This sequence comes from Dasypus novemcinctus, assembly GCF_030445035.2. Classification (NCBI taxonomy): domain Eukaryota; kingdom Metazoa; phylum Chordata; class Mammalia; order Cingulata; family Dasypodidae; genus Dasypus; species Dasypus novemcinctus. The sequence continues at coordinate 63,987,626 of NC_080695.1, forward strand.
GAGCAAAAAAAAAAATACTATTAGGCTCTCCTAATCCCAGCCCTAGCACAGATTAGATCAACTGCATTTCCTAAAGATAAGATCTTTGAGGCAGGCCGATTGGTTCCAGAAAGGATTTCTGTCTGACAGCACCATTATGTTTTCTGGCAGAGTTCTCCCAGGGAAATACTTTGTTTTCATGGCTCGCAAATGGTGGAGCATGGAGGGCTCACACCAGTCTTCAGGAAAATAAAGCTGTCATCAGAAAAGAGCTGAGATCTCAGGCTTTTCTTCTAGACTATTAGTTGGGTGTTAAGGCATAAAGGTAAAGTTCAGGAAAAATTGTCTGGGCTTATATTTAGGGTGAAGTGACCATATTATCACTTAGAACCCAAAGCTGTCAAGTCAATGGTGGAAAGAAAGGAAATTCATTTATTAAGCGCTTATATTCCAGGTACTTTAGGTGTTCTGTTTCATTTAATCTTCCCAGCTCTCCTGCAAGGTAAGTATCGACCCTCTCAATGTTTGAGTGAGAAAACAGAGGCTCTGGGAGTGAGGAGACGAGTCTGAGGTCCCATGTGTGGACAGGAGCAGACCCTGCATCAGAACAGAGCTGGACCTGACTTAACTGGCCCTGCCTTCTTCACTGCCACGTGGAAACTGTGGAGCAGGAAACTGGATGGTTTATTGGATCTCTTCCTGTATTTGTTTTCATGAGTCTCCCTTTCTCTTGGGTGACAGTGGAGGAGCAGAAAGAGATGATGTATCGTGGCCGGTTCTCAAATGTCTGTGTAGTTAAATCATTCCTCCTCTTCCCCACCCCCCTCCCCCACAAGGCCTATGATAGGAACCAAGAGAAGCTCCCAGTCACAGCCAGGCCCATCTTTCTATGATTCCCATGATAGTCACAACTCTTGCATTTGCCACATATGTTCTTCTCTGTATCCCCAGGGTTTAGTTCCATGTCCTGCAGAGAGAAGGTGCTTGGTGAGTGCATAATGGATGAGGATCCGTGAATGCCCACCTGTGTCCAGGCAGGTGGGGATGGGTAATTAGCCCCTAAGCTGGCTTGGAGGTTCCAGTAAGGCCAAAGGTACCCTTGTAGCCTGTGACCCTGAATCTTCACCCTGGGGCGTTCACGCCACTGCCTAACCTCTCCCAGGACTCTTGGCTAGGTGCAGGAAGATGCTGTTACAGGAGAAGGGAGGGAAAGGAGAGAGGGAGACACAAATAGAGAGCAGCGGGGGAGAGGCATGGGTACATGGCTATGGTGGACAAGGAGAAGAAGAGGTTTTGATTTTGACACATTTTTTTCAAAGAACCAAAGGTACCAAGAAGGAAATTATACCTGGACATGCTATTAATTTCCTTTATCCTGGGGCAACTCCAGTCTGACCCCCTCTACCCCGGGTAATTGGTGGGGAGGGGCAGGCACCTGCTTCCTGCAACACCACATCACTGAGCCCCCCAATCAGCGCATGTGCAAAATTGTACAACTGTGGCCTCCCACACTCCCCCAGCTGGGGTTCGCGGGTCAGAGCAGGTCATCCTGCTTCTCGGTGTAGGATCAAGCCTGGTGGTGGTCTTGGCGAGCAGCACCAGGCTGGTTGAAGAGAGGTCAGGGAATGGTGAAGACAGGTAGGGGGAAGACAGGATCTGGGAGATTGAGTTTTTTTCCAAAGCGTTGAAAAAAAATTTTTATTTCACAACCACTGTGATTTCTCAAAATTATGTTGTCAAATTTACCTGAAATCATGGGTATAGATATTGATGTACGTCAATGGTACTTGATATGTGTATAGCCAGTTATATATGCAGTACATACTCATTATGGATAATTAGGAGAAAAACCTAAAAATACGAAAAAGAGGAATCATTAACCCACTTCCCACCATTCACAAATAGACATGCTTCATATTCCATTACTTTTCCATCCAGATATTTTATAAGCACATCCGTTTTTATGTAGCTCTGAGCATTCCGTCTGTACTGCTCTGTAACCTACTTTTTCATATCACATGGAAACATAAATATTTTCCTATTACATTGTTGGATTTCCATAAACATCATTTTAGTGCTTAGATAACAGTCTAATGTGCAGATGTGCCAACAGTGGAATAGTCACACAGAGCACATATTTCATGACACCCATGATCCAGAGCCAGAGCTGCGCTTATGCGGTGGCTCCAGGAAAGGCACATCAGGCTCATTGCCCAGGGAGATCATGAGCTTCCCAGTCGTGCTAAGTTCTTCATGTTATTGAGTGAGATGACCAGTGTTTCCCTCCTTTTTCACAGGCGTCTCTGCTTTGCATGGGTATCCTTTGAGTAGAACTTAGGTGACTAAAGCTGGTGACTAGCACAAAGTGACATGTATAACTTTGGTAAGGTGTGGCCTTGAAAGTAGCAACCCTCCGTATTTTAATAGGGCATTGTCCTGATCAAGACATTGTTATTTAATAGCATCATCTTGTATACCTCATGCCCTACAGGTAGGGAGGGAAAATGTTATGAATGAGACTTCATATCATAGATGGCACTATCAAGGGAAGTTAAATCCATGACTCACATGCAAAAGAGAGCCCAGGTCTCCTGATTCTTTCCTAAGTAGTTTTGCAGGCATCCTCTAAGCTTTTATCTGTAAGGATGAAGCCAAACTCTTCCTTCAGAATTTCACATCTGCCTCTCTTCCATTTTCAGATAGGTTCTGATAACTCAGCTTAGATATGATGACCAAACTCTGGTCTAAAGAAGTCATATGCGGTGGCAGACTTGGCCCAGTGGATAGGGCGTCCGTCTACCACATGGGAGGTCCATGGTTCAAACCCCGGGCCTCCTTGACCCGTGTGGAGCTGGCCCATTTGCAGTGCTGATGCACACAAGGAGTGCCCTGCCACACGGAGGTGTCCTCTGCGTAGGGGAGCCCCATGCGTAAAGAAAGTACAGCCTGCCCAGGAATGGTGCCACACACATGGAGAGCTGACACAACAAGATGATGCAACAAAAAGAAACACAGATTCCCGTGCTGCTGACAACAACAGGAGCGGACAAAGAAGACACAGCAAATAGACACAGAGAACAGACAACTGGGGTGGGGCGGGGAAGGGGAGAGAAATAAATAAATCTTTAAAAAAAAAAAGAAGTCATATGCGTTATAAGAGGATGTAATTCTTTTCTGTATAATGGGGATACTAATACTAAATACTTCAGAGAAATGTCATAGAGATTGAGCCCACAATTAGTATAAAATATTTAGCATGATGCATAGCAAATAGCAATAAATGTTAGCTGTTGTCATGTCATGTTGTATGTCATGATCACTGCTCTAATTAAGAGTACTTCCTACTTCTATTGTCCTTGGAAAAGCCACTTTCTCTTTTTGAGCCTCAGTTTCCCATCTGTGAAATAGTAGAATAGTATAGCTAATGACTGTGAACAAAGCTTCCAGTACTAACATTCTGTGGTCCTGGGACTTTCTTTACAGCAATTCAACCAACGAAGGAATGAATGTTAAAAAATGCTGCAAGGGGTTCTGCATCGATATCCTAAAGAAGCTTTCCAGAACTGTGAAGTTTACCTATGACCTCTACCTGGTCACCAATGGGAAGCACGGAAAAAAAGTTAACAATGTGTGGAATGGAATGATTGGTGAAGTAAGTTCTCTTTCCTTCCCCTGGGGTCACTGTTTTAGACTTGGGGTCTGCCATCCCCAGAAATGACGGGAAGGATGAGTAAACACACTGCTCTCCTTTGCCTCGTACGCACAGGTGGTCTATCAGCGGGCAGTGATGGCGGTCGGCTCGCTCACCATCAACGAGGAACGCTCGGAAGTGGTGGACTTCTCAGTGCCCTTTGTGGAGACGGGAATCAGTGTCATGGTTTCCCGAAGCAACGGCACTGTTTCGCCTTCTGCTTTTCTGGGTATGTGAGTTTCATAGTCACAATTGCCTCCCTACAAGGAATCATAGGTTTTCTGACTCATCCACCCAAAGGAGGAGAACAGACAGGACCTTTTTCAGCTTTATTTGGCCACATCAGCATATTACAGAGCACGTTGCATTCCCGTTTTCCCCCAATCCACATCTCTCATTCATCTTTGTCTTGGGAATAGCTGCTGAAAATACTTTGTCATATTCAGACACTGGTCTTGATTGCCCAGAATGCAGATTAGTAGATATATTGCTGAAAGCCTTGAAAACATTTAAAAAATCAACCTGTCTGCCCACAGTTAATTTAAACCAGTCTATAAACCTTTATTCAATATCCACACACCTAACCTCTACCCAGTGATAGTATGACAATCGTTTATTTACTGGATGTAAGAGTGAAAATGATGCTGCTGCACAATGATTTATGTCACGATGCTCTGATACACAAAATAGAAGTAAACTGAAGAGAAGTGCCGGTTTAAAATCAATTGAATCGTATTTTAAACGTGACTGTCCTTTAAGCAGAATGGTTTGCAAAAGGAGGAAATTCTTTTTACTTTTTTATTAACCGCTTCATAAATTTACATCTTTACATAAAAGTTTTTTTAAAGCAAGGTAGATCTGTATTTTCTATTATTTGCTTGTCTGTAGCACTGTAACTATATACTACTGTATTAGGTGGCCTGCCTAGAGTAGTAGAAGCTTCATGGAAAGTGACAAGGCACTATTTTCCTTTAAAGGATAGTGTTGTGTTGAGTACTTGATTATCATTAATAGTGTTTGATATCGTTATCTTGAAGATCTTGGAATTTGTGATTTTTTTCTCCACCCTGGATGGTTGTGCCTTGTATTTGGGATGGTTAAGACAAAAATGCTACCTGGAGGAAAACTGCATGAGAGAAAGAAAGCAGTTAGATTAAGATTAACTGAATTTTTTACATTTTTCCAGAGACAACAATGTTTATCTATTTGAGAAAATTACAGACTAGAGCCACTGTGGGGATGCCAACTCAAAGCCCATACTCTTACTCCTCCACTGTCTTCTTTATATGTAAAGTTAGCATCCAGCGAAACTTCTCCTACTTCATTATATTGAGTGAAATGGTGACTAACAGGATTTTGGATCCTGCCTTACAGAGATGCGTGGATTTACTGTTTTCATTTTTGAAAATCCATTTAAGCCACTGAAATCCTCACTTGGCTTTGACTTTGCCCTCATTGCTGCAATTTTTGTAATTTTTGTTGAGATGATGTGAACCTTGACAAATACCTCATTTTGACTCTTTCATCACTTTGTATGACATGGAGAAAGATACTCATATATTCATAAGACAATTTTGCTCTACCATGAAAAAGACAACCAACTGATGTTGACAATGGGTGCAGAATCTTGATGGTTGTCAGATGGATTCTTACTCTTCTGTCCTTCCTTGTCATTTTTCCCAATCTTTATCAGACCCTCTTGCAGGGAACCTTGGATTTGGAGGTTAAGAAGAGATTGGAGGAACTGAGTTCATGGAAAAAAAATAAGAAGATATTTGTTTCTCTTCAAAAATGCCGGCATATCTCCTTATTGAGTTAGAGAAAACTTTTTTTCCCAGTTCATTTGAAAAGAAAAAAAAATCAATTGGTTTGTCCCTTAAAAATGGGTCATTGATATTGAAACTGGCCTCAACCCACTTTGCCTAGATTTTTAACTTAACTGCATCAGTAGAACATTTCCATAAAAGTCAAATATTTTTGCTAAATTTAGCCAAACCTCCTTCCCCCCATCTTCCTGCTGTAATCTTTAAAATGAAATAAAATAAAACACATTGCAGCCAGAGGAAACAATTTTGAAAAGTGCTTTTACACAGTAGGCTTAATATTTTTCCTAGTCACTAAATTACATCCCTCTTCGATTGACTATGCACCCCCTTATTTATGGTCATTATCTGCAGGTTTTATAAGTCATAATGAACCATTCTCAACTACATTTTTCCATCCATTGGCTCAGTCATCCGGAAGAGCCAAAACATTCAAAATCTGATTGCATTGCTCTTCATTATTTCCTATTCTCTCTTCTGCAAACTCCATTAACTCACATTGGAAACACTTTCAGGTAATACCTCTGAGCTTTTGTGTAAAAATTTAACCAGTGACTCTTCAAGGACAGAGATGCAATATTTCCATTCAGTTAACTCTAAAGACTTTCCCTGCAGGTTGAATTCTCTGATGAAAGGAAACACTGACCTGGAGTCTCCTAGGTTGATGCTCTTTCATGGACAGATATTGTATCAGCTTTAAGTCATTAGAGGTTATAGTCCAGAGTTATTTAAATATATTTCTGGGTCACTCCTTGTACACTTCAGACAGTTCTTTGCCATTGTTCTAATGCTTTTCTCCATTGTGATGTGTGTGTGTGTGTGGAATCTGAGAATAGCAATCATTGAGGTCATTTTCTGAGTTTTACTAAAATCAGAATGCCACAGCAGAATGTTTTGTCTCTGTGCAGTGCTCACAAGTAAAGGGGCAGGTTGTCACTTCTAAGCGAGAAAACATCTGGGATCAGTTGCTTGATCAGCTTCCACCTAATTTTCTGACGGTGTGTTAGTTGGTGATTAGGATGTCTCAACCATCAAATGAAGCCCACTGCAGGTTTACAGATTCCAATGTGCGAAGAGAAGAATTCAGTAAAAATTTCCCCTACTAGTTTTAAGAACACTATTATTATTACAATCTGCAGTGGAAAGGAGGCTATCAAATTAATAAATGTGCATATTTCACACCGGGTCCCTGGACAGCACACTGGCACCAAATCTGGCTTTAATCATGGGGCCAAACAGCTATCTTCCATCTAATTCATTACATGTATCCAGTGCTAGACCATCGCCAAGCGCTTTACGCATGTAAACTCATTTACTCATCACAATAATTGTCCTCTGGTAAGACACACCATGCCAACTTAGAGAATGACTTTAATGACTCTATTCTCAAATATGAAGTATATTTTAATCTCCCAATTGTTTATGTATTTCTCTTCATTTTATGGATACACCTCATTGCCAAATTGCTATAATTTAAAGGATATAATTTTGTTTATTACACAAGCTAAATTTAACTAAGATAAATTACAGTTGCAGTCTCAATGATTTCTTGGAGCTCATCTTGTGTTATTTAATTCAAATAAGTTGCATTGCTATGTGTTGCTTCTTAACATATTTTGCACTATCAAAACAAAACATTGCAAAGCACCCCTGTTATTTTTCCAAAGTATCCAATGTAGTTAAAGATATTAAACTCATTAAATTGGAATTAGTGATGACCTCAAGGTGTGTTAGGCAGCCACGAAGCATAATAAGAAAATGGCCTGCTCTCAGCCTACTTCTTTATTATTATTATTACAAGTTTCATCAGAAAAACAATTTTAAAATAATAAAATGTCTATGATTCAAAAGGTATTATTGAGCTTCTTATATTTTACCCACAGAAAGTGTTTGTTTATGTTGAAAAAGTTATGTTTCTTGGTGTCCAAGGGCAGTTTCTTCTCAAAGATGTATGTATTTGCTTTTTAAAATTTAATCTCTGTTGATTTTCTAACAATTTGTAATAAGTGGATAAGATGGCTTCATTCAGCTAATTTTCTTATCCTCAATGAGGTTGAATAAAAGTGTTAGTTTACATAGTATCTGTTAACTTTCTAGACTACTCTATGATTTAGAATCTTGTGAGTTAGTCTGCCCTTCTGAAACATCTACCTGATGCCTAAGTTAAAACAAACATGAGAACTACTTTTAGAGGAAATAACCGTCTACCCATCTAAAACTTCATTACCTCCACTACTTAAGTGATGCTTTTTCATTGAATTGTCATGTGAATGTAATGTCCTCAAATGACTTTTTCAATTGAATTTACCAACATCAACAAGAGTTATAACACAGCAGAGACCTTATCTGTCTGGAGCAGGGGGTGAAACAAAGAGGATGGCTGTAGTGGTGGCAGACCTTCCAATATTCACGTCCACTCCAAGATATTAGGATCTCTTCCTAACAAGTTATACTTCTCCCAATTCTCTGCACATCACCCCTTTCCTGCCCCCTGGCATGCAATAAAAGCAAAATTAAAACCCTGCTTATTTGCAGGTTCCTTGTGGTTAACTATTTGAGTTTAATCTTGTTCCTCTCTACCTTTGGCCCCTGGAAATTTCTATAATTATGTAGGATCCTATGGTCTCTTTATCTGCATTCTAACATTCTTCCTTGATTGTGTCTATGTTCTTATTATCCCTGGCCTGCTCTGTAAAATTCCATGTTTTTCTTTCTTTTTATCATGTTACATGCAGTCTTATAAAACACCTCACATAGCTTGTAGAATAAACAATGGTTTGAACAGACAAATAAGCAATGACTGGCTTCTTTCGGAATGATTAGATTCCCATTAGGGAAAGGTTCTTGGAGAGCCTGCAAACACGCCAGGGCTTCGTGTTGGTTACAGTGCTGGTTACGGCAAGGAGCTCGCTGACCGCCCCTCTGGCTGTTTTTCTGCAGAGCCCTTCAGTGCCTCCGTCTGGGTGATGATGTTTGTGATGCTGCTCATCGTCTCGGCCATCGCTGTTTTCGTCTTTGAATATTTCAGTCCTGTTGGATACAACAGAAACTTAGCTCAAGGGAAAGGTGAGGACACCTTCGTAAGCATGAGTCAAAGTTGGTGCTATTTCATTTACCCATGCTGGAGATTTCCATTTTAGAACACAAAATCCTACATCACCCTGATACATCATTCTAGTCACGATGCTGGGTCATTGATATTACTTGTAATGCCAGATGTGTGCAATATTCAACAAATAAAGGATAAGGCAAAATGAAAAATGAGGCATTTTAATCGGGTTAAATTGTGGAGTCAATAGTTGTTAGGTGAAAACCACCAAGAGTCAACTTGTGGAAAGCAGATTTGGAGAAAATTTTTTTTTTTGCAAATGATTTTTTGAAAGGGTGGGTCAAAACTAGTGTTAAAGTTAGACTCAACTGTTTTATACAATCTAGTTTAAGAACATTCTTCAAACTATTGAGCCACATTTGCATTAGTTTGACAGTAAATATAATTTGAAATGGAAATGATATTTTTCCCCCAAGAGTTGCCTTTTCCTCTTGACAGGGCCTGGCCTTAGTGTATTGCATTTGATGAAGCAGCAGTCAGGAGGTAGAAAATTGAATTGGGAGGCTGTCTTTGACTCTAGCTCGTTAAGAAGCTCCCACACAAGCCAGCATCCATGTCTTATCTGTAAACACATTACACTGTTTTGAGTGGATTTTCTTCAAGAGGTTCTAAGTGGATGGTATCAGAAGGGTGCCAGGACCAAATCTCTTTCCTGAAAAATGACTTGGTTTGGTGGATGATAGGAGATCATGGTTCAGTCATTCCACAACAAGGCATTTTAATTTGCCACATATTTTTTTCACTTTGAAGGGTCAGTACTGGAAACAGGCAACGAGCTATGGGCCTTTATCATGGGAATTTAATTTTGTTGGAATCTTTCCACTACTTCTTAACCATTGAAGAGGGTGGAGATGACTACATCAGCCACCAGCCAAATGCTAAACACTTTAGTACATTTTTACCAAATGCCAGAAACCATCAAGTTCTATTCAAATGGAAGTTCTATTCAGCCTTCACAAGAGGGCAAGGCACTAACCATTAAGGGGCTTCCTGGCAGAGTGGAATCACAGACAGCTCTCTGCGGGCGAGCCTACTGTAGTAGAGTAGATCTTGATGCTTGCAGAACCAGAGTCGGTGCTGCTTATGAATCCACTCATTTATACCATAATGACTGAGTGGGTACAATTTGCCAGGTTCTGCCTGCACAGGCACCGGGGAGAGTGTGGCAAAGCAGATAGGGAGCGTGGAATTCTGTATGGACATAATCAATATTTCCATACAGAAATTAGTAATCGCAGATTGCAGTAAACCCCCCACAGAAGAAACACACGGGAGGAGCTTCCTCGGAGAGGGAAGGACTTTCGGATGAGATGACATTTGAGCTGAGACCCGAAAGTGAGAAACATTCGGTCATGTGAAAAACAGAAAAAAAGCATTCCTTGCAGGGGAATCAGCCAATACAGAGGCCTTGAGGAGGACTCCAGTTGCATCTTAGTGGATGGGGTGGACAGCAGTAGAAAATGAAGCCAGATGTGGACAGCAGTAGAGAACGAAGCCACAGGTGGACAGCAGTAGAAAATGAAAACGAAGCCACAGGTGGACAGTGGTAGAGAATGAAGCCACAGGTGAACAGTGGTAGGGAATGAAGCCAGAGGTGGACAGCAGTAGAGAATGAAGCCAGAGGTAGACAGCGGTAGGGAATGAAGCCAGAGGTGGACAGTGGTAGAGAATGAAGCCACAGGTGAACAGTGGTAGGGAATGAAGCCAGAGGTGGCAGCAGTCATCCATGGCAAGCATTTCAGAATTTCTTCCAAATGCAATGAATTGGAAGAGAGGTGGTATAGCATGTACCATGTGAAAGGCCACTGAGGCTGCTCTAGCGAGATCATGGGAAGGGGTGGCCACAGAGGAAACAGGGAAGCCAGTTAGAAAGATAGCCTGGTTTTCCAAAAGACAGAATTCCAGTGGTTTGGACTTTGATGGGACAAGGGAAATGAAGATAATTGGATAAATGTGAGATATGTCTTTAAGGGTAACAGGATACAAAGGTCACCAGGTGGGATAATTTCTTCTTTGGATGCAAAGAAGGAACTCGCTCACGCAGATTCCCGATCCCTTCCCTGTCATCGAGGCTTTCCGTTTGCTGCTGACCTGGATGTGGCAGCTCTCAGGAAGTGACAGCCACCTGTTCCTTTGTGCAAAATGGTTTTAGTTGCTTTCACTGCACGTTATGGGGGAAATTATATGACCTGCTAACACTATTCATGAACCAGGATCTCCAAAGGTCTTGGATGGATTCCTCAAAATTGTCTATTTCTGATTCCCAAATAGCTGTCACTTCTGAACAGCAGGCATCCCTAATAAAATTAAGTAGTTTTTGAAGTTCTACTGGATTGACTTAATCATTTTTTTTTCATAAGAGTGTCCACCCTGCCTCTTGAGAATAAAGCCTGGAATTTCATAAAACCAGGGAAGAGAAACAGGAGAGATTGAAATTAAGATTTGTAATAATTGCCTTCTCTCTACTACGTTTTATATGGATATTATAAGCATTTCTGTGACCTGAGTATGGACTCCGATATGCACAGAACTTGCTTTTCCTAGGCTCCCTGCCCAGAACTTCCTAACGTCCATCTATCTAAATTCACTTCTGCTACATTATTTACAGCCCACTCTGCTTACATCACCAACTGAAGTAGATCATTTTTTCTTATCTTCAATTACTTAAATGACAGAAAAATTAACCTTCTGTTAAAGAAGGACCTTTGACCCATGAAATGAGAGCATAAATTGATTTTTTCTGTGCAGAACAAAGACTTGAAAGCTATAAAATGTGCTTTTCACAGCATGCCAATTCCCATCCCAATAAAATGTGGCATATTGTTTTACCTCTTGAGTTAAGTCTGCTACAAGGAACATTTCAGAATCTTAAAAGAGACACATTGCTGTTGCGTGTCTACACTGAGGGAGAAAAAGTGCTGTGATATCAGAGTTCATTCTCTGTGACCCTGCAACTAAATGTCTTCCACCTGTGAAGTGTTAGAAGAATTAAACTCTATTGTTCCATCTTTTAATGTCTCCATTTACAGAGGGTTTTATTTTGGTTTAATTCCTATATTGTTTACCCTTTACTGCTGAGTTTAACGAGCAATTGCTAGAAACAATCAGATTAGAATACCAAACACCGCGCCTCTGAATTGCATGGTTCTTATATATAGCATATCTGATAAATAATCAAGAAGCTCACCCACTTTTATAAGGCTCTCTTTACTATTTTCAAGGAGATTGGTTACTACAAATGGAAATCAAAGCCAAATTGAAAACAAATTCTAAGGCACCTTCTTGTCCAAATCACATTTTATGTAAATGTTTACTTGCCCTTCCTTTCTTTGCTGTTTAAAGAATTGTGGCAAAAAATGCAGCTAGATACAAATGTGGGAAGAATGCTCATATTTCAAGGAGGAAGTGGTCGTGCCTGGGGTTCAGGGCCATGCTGGGGCACAGCTGGGATGTCATCCCACCTTGTGGGAGCCTCCGGTGTTGCCGGTGGCCGCTGCGTGGTTCTCTCATGTTCACACGCGTGGGTCTTAGGCAGAAGCTGAGATGTCCTCTCTGTTCTTTGCAGAGCCCCACGGGCCTTCGTTTACCATTGGAAAAGCTATATGGCTCCTCTGGGGGCTGGTGTTCAACAACTCCGTGCCCGTCCAGAACCCGAAAGGCACCACCAGCAAGATCATGGTGTCCGTCTGGGCCTTCTTTGCTGTCATATTCCTGGCCAGTTACACGGCCAACCTGGCTGCTTTCATGATCCAGGAGGAATTTGTGGACCAGGTGACTGGCCTCAGTGACAAAAAGGTACGCTCCCCGGGCCTGCCTCTCTGTCTAAGTGTTGGTCTTAAGGGGTCTCCCCTTAGAAGGGAGTGGTTTAGGCTCCGATCATCCAGACTTGTCAACTCTAAAGCACAAAGCCAGAGCGGTTTCATATTTTTCTTTTTAACTCAACTTGTAATATTTTTGATAATCTTGGGAGCCGTAACTTAAGCTCACCTTTCCTAAGTCGACAAGGTTCCGGATCTAATTTGGAAGCATGGTGTTCTGGAGTGGCCGTTGCTCGTATTTATATTGTCATTCTGATGACGCTTCCTGGGATTCAAGGACACATTCCCACTTAGACTGGAATTCATCCTTTCAAGGAGGGTGTGATTTGAGAGAAGATCTCCACCAGCCTGGATAGGGAGAAACTTGGGGTGGGAGGGGAGGTCTAAGCTGTAGGTGCCCCTAGCCCTGTGACCTTGGACAAGTCTCTCAAGTACACCATGCCTTGAGTTCCTCATCTGTGATATGATACAAGGCTTCTTAAAACCCCACAAAGAGACGAGTTATCTGAAATCTCCTTTTTCCTGTGTAGTCAAATTGGCCTCATCAGCATCTCCATCTCACCTGAAATTTCTTCAAGGGGTTCAAAAAGAGCAGACGGATTTTTTTTTTCCCATATTTCATTGGTCCCTTTACCTCAAACAGATCACCCAGCATCCCTCATGTGGCTTTGCTTTCCCAATCAGTAAAAGGAGAATAAAAACACCTGCTCTCTCTCCCTTTTCCACTGAAAGGTAACAAGCATTTTGGGGTTTGAGTGGCTATTCAGAAATGCATATAGAGGAAGAAAAGAGGTAAACTGGGTGCATCCTCCTATTGAAACTTTGTGTTCAAGAAACAAATCCTGACTTGCTAGATTCAGCAGAGTTGAGATTGCAGCACTGCAAAGATTTTCTGTCTCGCCTGTGTGGATAATTTGTCTCTCTTTATAAAACTGTACTGTCATATCTTGTTGGCTTAAGTCTACATATATCTTTGTTGCATTCATCAACAAACTGCTGAATAGAAAATCAGTCATGAAGTCTTTGCAGCTTATCATGATAAACACTGTGATTGAAAGAGTTTCAAAGGAGTCTGCAATCAAAGATGACGAGTGGTTGGGATAAAAGGTGGAATCACCTTCCCAAAGGACCATCTCACTTGTGTGTGGTTGGCTTCTCTCTGGCAGTTTCCCACTCCAACTTGAATAAATATCACTCTATGTACCTTGGTTCTCAAGACCCTGGATTACCTCTTCTTCTCCCACATAGTCCCCATTCTCAGGTCTCAGGGCAAATATCTCCTCTTTGGAGAGGTCATCCGTGACTAATATGGTGAACTTGCCTGTGCTCCTGTGAAACTTAAGTTCCAGAAGGAAGGAATAAGCAATATACCAGTAAACATGAATGGAGAGAACATCAGGCAGGGATAAGTGTCATTAAAGAAACAAATCTGGTGAGATTTTAAAATTGACTTGGGGAAAGGGGATGTTAGAGGTGTGCTTTTGATGAGTGTTATATGACATTTAGTAGGTGCTCAATAAATAGTTGTTGTTTCAATGGCATATTAATAAATGCAAATCTAGTTACATCCTGTAGACCCACCACTTGCATCTCCTTGATCCCTTTACCAGCCCTGTGTGCCCAACCCCATTTTACGTGTTTTGCTACCAAAGGCTCGATCCAGGGGTCTTCAGAGGATTGCCTTCAGGCACTGGCCTGGTAAACACCTGGGCATTGAAGTCCCCCCCAGTTCTTGCCACAGCCTGTAATCCTAACCGGTGTGAAACTACAAGAGTCAGCTGCTTCCTGGCTTCTAAGTGGGACAAACTCTGGGGTGCAATTTACTCTTTAGAGTACTCTCCAGGATGGGACTGAGGCTGGGACCTTTGCCTTAAATCACAGCCTCATTGGTGGATTTACTCTAACCCTCTCCTTCCCTCCCTTCTTTCCCCTACTCCCTGCCTGGCTTCTCCTGGAGCCATTCCTTAATAACTCATGTCTTCCCAAATCCTTGACTCCACCTAAGACACATGGTACCCACAAGGCAGCAGATCAAGCGTTAAGAATCAAAAGAGCTGGCTCATGTTCCCTGTCTGCCCCTGACTTGTTGACCTGCCTTATTCTTCTTTGTAAACTCAGGGATCACAGCTATTGTGAGGTTGTGAATGTACCTTGCAGGCTATAAAATACTCTCCAGATATGAATGTGACTCCAACATATTATGGGTACAAAAATACAATTCCTAGAAGAAGTGATTGGAGATGTAATGGAGCAGTAGGGAGCGCCGTCCTGGATAAGAGGATTTTTCCAGAAAGAAGGTGAAAGCATATTTTTCTTGTGGCTATTTTGAAGAACAAAGGGAAAAAAATCACTTACTATGTAATGTTGGGTCTATATACCATGGTCCCTTGTGGGAAAATTAATTAGAACCACTAATAATTTGACTGACCTTCTCTGACTTGGAAATACCTACGACAGATACCATATTCTCAGGAGACACAGATCCCTTTCCTTGCTTGGAGCATTAGGGGTTAGCAGTTAGCAGATTGCTCTTTTAATTAAATGTTTGATGCAATTAAATAAACGGCAAAATTCTTGGAGTAAATAAGCAAACTGCTCCTGGAAGCTTAATAACAGAGAATACAAGAAAGTCTGCAAAATAAAAATCTTCACTGAATCCATTTTAATGCTGTGCACAAGTGGTGGTGATGGCATTTTTTATGCATCCCTGTGTAACAACTCAGATTTACAATAAGCCACCTGCAGAGTTAGTGCTTGGTATGAAAAAGGCATCTTTGGAATGGCCCCTGGTGCGCTCAGGTGAGCTGGGGCTTAAATTACAAATAGGTGAACTCATAGGCGATGCTCCCCTAGGAATTATTAAAGGGAAGTTGGGATGTTGGTGGGGAGCTTTTCTAAAATGTTGGGTTATTATAGTGGAGGAAATCCAAATCTGGGAGGCAGATTTATAAAGTGGGAAAAGCACTCATTGTCTTTGGGACCAGATGGATCTGGGCTCAAATCGTGGTCCTGCCACTGAAAGTCTGTGTGGTCATTGGTATATCGGTATGCCCAAGGCTTCATTTCTTGGTAAAAGGGGGATGTGAAATACCTTTCTGGCAGGGTTGATATTAGAATTAGACATAATCCTCACACAGGACCCAGCACATGGTAGCCGTTCCTGTTTTAAGTATTACTTCCTCCTCCTGCCTTCCTCTTTCCCTCCCTTCCCCCTCTTCCTCCTCGTACATCTTCTCTTCATCTCCCTCATTAGCACCATCACTGCCTGATTCAAACCATTCCTCACTTCTGGGGCCTGAAATGCTGCTGCACTGAGTTGGCCTGTTGTGGTAGCAATGGAGGGGGCTCGGCTGGCGGCCCACGGATGTGCTCTCCTCGAGTTGCACCATCTCTGGACACTGAATTTATGGGGGTTTTGGTCCAAGTAGTGGAGGCCTCTGGGACTCTCTGCCCTCTGCTGAAGGCCATGCACTTGTTTGATGCTCACAGCAAGAAACAAGTGGAATTCCCTAGGAGAAGACTGAGCTAGAAATAGGAACTTCATTTATTTGATATATTAGGGTTCTCCAGAGAAACAAAAGCTTGTGTGTGTATGTGTGTATATATATAAAGAAATTTATTTTAAGGAATTGGCTCCTGAAGTTGTGGGGGCTAGCAAGATTAAAATTTGTGAGGCAGGCCAACAGGCTGGAAATTGCAGAGAGAATTGATGTTGAAATCTTGAGTCTGAAATCCATAAGGGAGGCAGCAGGCTGGGAACTAAGAGAGGAGTAGATGG
Source organism: Dasypus novemcinctus (assembly GCF_030445035.2). Taxonomy (NCBI): domain Eukaryota; kingdom Metazoa; phylum Chordata; class Mammalia; order Cingulata; family Dasypodidae; genus Dasypus; species Dasypus novemcinctus. The sequence continues at coordinate 64,003,824 of NC_080695.1, forward strand.
TACAGTCTTGAGGTTCAGTTCTTTTCCTTAAAACCTTCGTTCTTTTCTCTTGAGGCCTCCAGCTGATTGGACGAAGCCCACCCACATTTCAAGGGTAGACACCTTCAATAAAGTCAGCTGACTCTAGCTGCAAATCACACTCACGAAATACCTCCACAGCCATGTCTAGACCAGTGTTTGATCAAACAACTGGACACTGTAACCTAGCCATGCTGTCACATGAAACAGGCCGTCATATCTGGCAGCTATAGAAGGCAGATAATTTTTATAAATGCATGGCTTTTGGTTGGTTAGAAAAATGAAGAACTGTCCTTGTTAATTGGTACATTTTTCCTAAAACTTTTAATTCCTGGCCTTCCCTCACTGAGGCCTCCATTCTAAAATGCTCACCATATCTCATTCATAACTGTCTCCATCTTGATTGGAAAGAAAGAATTAGAAAATAATCCTCTGTTCTCCAAATCGGTGGGAGCCTGGCTCCATCATTTGGCTAATGCTGCTCTGAGTAAGAACAGGTGATGGGTACCCAGCATGAGAGGGTGCCAGGTGCTCGTTCATGCACTTTCCATATATTCACTCGATTAAGTACAAAAGCAATCCCCAATTTACAGATAAAGAAACTGAGGCCCAGAGCGCTTCAGGGGTGGCCCAGAATGGCTCAGCTTCTAAGTGGCTGATGAGAAGCTGAGCTTGACTTCTCTGAGCCCGAGGCCAGTTGCAGCCAGGTCAGTGAGGGTAGCCTTAGAGAAAGCCTTCAGGAGCTCTGCTGGCTCTGGGCCCGGTGAATCCACGTGCATCTGGAGGCAATGGAGACCTCTGCACCTCTCCTTCCTTTGCTAACCTCCACGTTCATTTCCTTCTGCCTGGCCATGGAACTCTCTGGAAGAAAGTTGCACTAGGAATCCTCCCTGCAAGAAATATGTGGAGCATGTCCTCAGTGATAAGTCCTGTCAGGAGTTGAGCCGTCCTTGTCCTTGATCTTCACACTGTAGGTCGTGACTCTTTAATCGATCCTAAATCAGCATAAGGGATAACACCTGGCAGATCACACCTGGAAAGAGAGAGTACTGTGAATTGTGTGTGCGTGCAGGGTGGCAATGCAAACGGTATTGTGAGGCATGCTTTAAAAAGTTTGCTTCCTGGATCTTGGGACTGGGCTGAATTTGGGGGCTGATAGTTCTATCAAGGCTAGAAGAGTGTGGAAAGCATCCCAGAGACAGATATCTGTACCTGTGCACAATCCTGAGGCAGGGAAGAAAGGGAATCTTAAAAGAGCTCTGCAGCGCCTCTGCAATAGCTGGGGTGGGGAGGCATTTAGTAAACAGGCATCTCCGAATGCCTCTGTGATTGGGAACGGCTGCTCCAACGAGCAGATTCACGGCCAGCTCTGCTACCTCCGCCCCCCCCCAGAGCCTGCGGCTGCCGGCACAGGAGCCTGGGCCTGGGCCCCCTTCCCTGGTGTGAAGGTGTGATGCTTGTGGCTGGAGCGAGCGCAGAGAGCACACGCACACATGCACAGAGTCGAGAGGCAGGAGGATCTCATTTGCACAGTGGATGGATGGATGGCCGCTTCCCCCCAATCCAGTCGAGGCTGCTCATTAGGCAGCAGCATGCCTAATTTACAGGAATGATTTTCAACTGGAAATTTTAATTAACGGTGAAATGAAGTGTGAGTCTAGAAGAAAGATGTTTGTGGTTGGGCTGACTCTTGAGGAAACTTGGAGGCTTTCTCGGGCAGGTCTTGGTGCCGTGGAAGACATGCCTGCCTGGAACCTGGAGAGACCCCTGGGGTCCAGTCCTGGTTCTGCCATTGGTTTCCTGAGTACCCTGCCCCTCTCCAGGTCCCAAGATCCTCCTCTCTGAAAGAGGAGGGGGTCCTTGGCAATGGTCTCTGGGGAACGAAATTTAAGACGTTGGCTCCCACTTACTAGTAGTGTCATCTCACTTGAACAGCTCACACCACCTCTCTGAGCCTCAGTTTCCTCATCCGTAAAACAAATACTCTAAGATTCACTTCCTAGCAGGGCTGTTGTGAAGCAGGGGGACCCTTGTCAAAGTGCTGGCAGCAAGTAAGTTCTCAAAATGACTTAGTCATCATTAGAATTAATCTCTAGTTCCAAATCCTGTCTTTCATAGAAAAATGAGGCCCAGGATGACAATAAAAAAGAAAAATAAGAATAGCTTTAATTTTGAGTGCTTGCTCTGTTCCAGACACTGTTCCAATGACTGACAAACACTATATTTTTAAATCCTCCCAGCAACCCTGTCAGGGCAGTGCCGATTTGATCCCCACTCTCCTGATGAAAAATCAGTGGAGGCAACATGATGTGAAGTGACTCACTAAGGCCCCACAGGGTGTCGGTACAACAGCCTGAGCGTTTGCAAGCCACGACTGAACCCGAGCCTGAGCCTGAGCCCGAGCCCAAGCCCACACCTTTAACCCTTGCCTGGTGCTGCCTCCAGTTTGTTGGCTGTATTTCTGGGACTCGGACCCATTTGTCTTGATTCATGATCTGAGTGGTCGCAAACACCGAAGCCTTGGCCAGACAGGATGAGCCAGCCAATCAGAGAGGACCAGCGGCTGGACCATGTGGAGTGCAGTAGGCACTTACTCAATAAATATGGCATGCATGAATGAATGAGTGGAGAATGAATGAGTGGCAATATATAGTCCTTCTCTGACTGTGGTGAAGGTAATAACAAATGGATTTCAGAGAAGGAGAGATTGCTGGGGATCACTGAAAGTTTTATTTTAAGGTGGATAAATGAATTGGAATCAAAGTAACATCTTAATTCCAGCTCAGTCAGCATTTATCGAGCATTGACTCTGTGCCTAGAACTCTGCTGGATCCTATAGAGGGGCCAGAAAAATCCCACAAATGTCTATTGAGCACACAGCAAGGCCCAGTTCTGGGCACTGGTGAACAGTGTGGAAATATTCCTGATCTCCTGCGACTCACAGAGCAGTGGAAGATGTGACTAAGTAGAAAGCAAGCTTATGTTTAACTCCTGATACAAGACAAAATGATGACTGATTCTTCCTCCTCCTTCTTTTCCTCTTTCCCCTCCTCCTCCCTTTACACCTGCCCCTCTTCCTCTTCTTCATTGCCTCCTGCCTCTCCAGTTTCAGAGACCTCATGACTACTCCCCACCTTTTCGGTTTGGCACGGTTCCTAATGGAAGTACAGAGAGAAACATCCGGAACAACTACCCCTACATGCACCAGTACATGACCAAATTTAATCAGAAAGGGGTGGAGGACGCCTTGGTCAGCTTGAAAACAGGGTAAGGATGGTGATGGTTTCTTTTTCTCTGCAGGACCTCCGCTGTTAAACCTTGCAGAAAATACTTCTCTGCGTGGTTGATGCTTATCTGTCCGGCTTTTTGTGGTTTGGGGAGAGTGACTGTGGTCAAGGTCATCCCAGTTAAGCGCTGGTTTTGTCACTCTGATGACCTTCACACATGTTTTTCTGAGTTGTGTTAAGAAAAAGCAAATCTAAGGCATTCCAAAATGCAGAGAGCCAGAGGGGTTGCTCAAACTGAAAAAGAAGTTGCTCCAACTCCATGGAATATTTTAGCCAAAGAGAAAGATCTAAGAGGCTTGAGAGTTTACTTAAAGTGTTATGTAGATGTTTCGGTCTTTTTGGGGGGGGGGAGAAGCTAATACCAGGAATAAAGATAAAGCTTTATGTGACAACTGAACATATAATTTTGGTGAAGAAGAGAGAAAATATGAAGAAAAAGCATTGAGAGCTTAAATAGTCTTTATAAAACATTCTTTTCTACTTGTCAGAGTCATTCATTGAAGCTGCAAAGACTGAACAAGGGTTAAGAGTCTAAGACTTTGGAGCTCAAGGGATGTCTTAGTTTGCCAGAGCTGCTATGACAAACAGCACACAGTAGGTTGGCTTAAACGACAAACCTTTTTTGTTTCATGGTTTTGAAGGCCTGAAGTCCAACATGAAGATGTCCGCAAGGCCACGATTTCTCCCCCAGTTGGCAGCGTTGGAGGCTGTCCTCCATCACATGGCCATCTCTCTCTACTTACTGGCTTCTTCTGACTTCCAGCTCATTCCAGCTTCTGGTTTCTACTGACTGACTATTTCCAAATCCCTTCTTTTTATAAGGCCCATAGTCATAGGGATTGGGAGCCACCCTGATTCAATCTGGCCACTCCTTAGCTAACAATAACACCTTCAAAAGGCCCTAGTTACAAACGGTTCACACCCACTGGGATGCGGATTAAACCCAAACATGACTCTTGTGGGGGGAGTGATTCAGTCCCCAAGGACCCTCTCTCCCATCCTTTTATTTGCTGTATGAACTTGGACAGTAATTAAATCGCTCTAAGTTTTATGTGTCAATTAGGAATAATCATAGGGCATAATTCAGAAAAGTTTCGTGAGGATTGAGAGAGAAAATTTAATAAAAAAGCATTTTGCACACTGCTGTTATTTGTGATAAAGATTAAATTCTAGTCCATGTATTCTGTAAAACGTCAGGGATGTGTGAATGCTTTTTTGAAAGTGTACCTTTAAAAATGATTTTGTTTTAAGTGAAGGAGTTGTTTAATGAGGAAAGTTTTGCTTACCCAAAAAATTATGGAACACCTTGGTCATCAGGAAAGCGTACCGCAGTGCATTCTCCTCACAGTTTAAGAAATAGCCTCTTTCTCCTTGGCTATCGTGTCGGCTGGTCATGAAGGTCAAGCTGCTGTCTCGTGGGGAGGGAGGGGTTCCCTTTACAACATCAAGACTTTGACCAGGAGCATTTTGTCATCCAATGTCTACCTTTGCAATTTCCATGGTATCTCTGCAGGGGCCAGGAGGGCATTTATTTAAAAGTCAGGCCCATGATGTATCCAAAACTCATTCACAAACTGCTCATTCTGACTTGGAATGATTTTTTTTTTTTTAATCATTGAAACACATACTGAAATGTACAGAAAATGTACAAATAGTCAGTACACTGTTTGAAGCCATTAAACATCCAGATCAGTTAACAGGACATCACCAGCCCTCCCAAACCTCCAGTCAGAGTCTTCTACCAGCCACTCTGACTTCTGAAGCCATAGGTTGGCTTTACCTTCTACGTAGGTTTCTTTGGTTCTTCTGTCTTTGGCTCAACATTTTCTTTGTAAGATTGTTGCTTATAGTTCCAGTTCTCACACTGTCTTTTCTGAACAGAATGACATCGTTGGAATGTGACACAATTTCATATATCCCTTTGAATCTTGTTGAGCACTTGGGTAATGTCCCATCTCTGGTTATTATGAATAGTGCCTCTAAGGACATTCTTGTACACATCTTTTGTTGCACAAATGTATGCATTTCTCTGATATATACCTAGGACTGGAATTTCTGGGCTGGCCTGTGTATATGTTCAATTTCATTAGACACAAAATCAGACTGATTTCGATGACTTTCCAGCCTGGGCCTGGGTATTTTTTCCCCCACTCTATGATCTTTTACTCACATGTAGTGTTGCTTTAAGCAAACCTTGAAAACAAATGTGGATGAAAATTTGGGGAACTTTGAGGAAGTAAGTGTGAGAATATAGTTTAAGCTTGGCTGGCCTCCGCTTCACCCATTTGTCACCCCAAAACACAAAATGGGTTGTTTTCTTTCTTTTTCAATCATTTTTTTTTTACAAAAAATAATGCAAACAAAAATTGAGTAGAGAAATGGAAACCATCCATGGCCATAAATTGTACAAATTGCTTTTCGGGAGCCACATAATAATTACAGCATCCATCTTAGCAAGCTCGGGCAGATGGTGGATTCACTCTATACTCAATCTCCCATGAGGGTAATGCTTTGCTCTGTGACTTCAAGCTCAGAAACTAGAGTGAAAGGGCTATCAGCCTTTACTTTTAAGAAATAACTCTGTGCACCCTTAGAGAGGAGGACAAAGCCTTCACTGCTCATCCCAGGAGGTTCAGTTTCGGTGGGGTCAATGTCAAGAGAAGTCACCTGCAATGCATTTACGTGTTCAAAATCAGAAAATATATAAAAAGATAAACAGCTAAGAGTCTGCCTTACGTGCTGTTCATCTGCCTAGTGCCCCCCACAGTAACCTGATTTGCTAGTTTCCTGTTTATCCTTCCAGGTCTTTCTGTGTCAAAACAGAAAGAGCTAAAGAGTAATTATTTTACAGATTTGTAATCTGTCATTTAGTGGCTGTACCATAAATAATATAGATAGTCAGTGCAATCTTCTTGGACAATTAGGTGGTTTCCAATCTTTTGCAAGGAACAGTTCAACGAATATCCTTGTATATGTGGTACATCCGATGTAGAAAACGTTTGTTGAAATGCTGGGTCAAAGACTACATGCAACTGTAGTTTTGATAGATATTGACAAATTTTTTCCCAAAGGAAATTTACATTTACTCCATCAACCTAAGACAATGCCTATTTCCACAGTCTTTACCAACACAATATGTGATTAATATAAGAATTTGCTAAGATAATAGATTAAAAAATGTGCTGAAGTATACTTAAATTTGTACTTTTCTTCTTATCATTGAATTTTGACCATATTTTTATGTGTAATTCAGAACAATCTGAACTTCCTTTTTGGAAAATTTTCATTAATTTTTCTATTGGGGTGTTAGCTTTTTTCTTACCAATTCATATGTTAGGTCGATGAGTCCATTATTTGTGGTGTGATTAAAATTATCTTCCCCAGTTTGTTGCTTGGTATTTTTTTCCATGCAGATTTTTCTTTTTTGTAGTCAAATATATCAATCATTTTATGGCATGTAGCTTTTGACTCATAATTCAAAAGTCCTTCTCCCTCCTATTTTGGTTGCCTTTTTAATATTTGAAATTTCCCCTGATATATGACATGAGTTAAGACTCCATTTCATCAGATGATTATGAAAACCACCATCCCAGGGCTGCACCAAGACCTGCCAGCCTGTTTGTGTTGATCGTGTCTTCTCACCATCTACATGAGTCTACTCCTCTTCCAGTGTCTACTGTGCCCTGCTTTGTGGTTTTTCCTCCCCTTTCTCATCTCCTGTTCCCCTTTAAAACATTTTTCATTATGAAATAAATTATTTTAAAATATGAAATACACAAGCATGTACTATTTAAGGAACAATGATAAAATGAACTCCTCTTGTGCCTAGTTTTAAAAACAGAAACATGATCCTTCCCCTCCTTCCCCACATATAACCTCTCTTGATGGTGCCATCCTTCTGGAAGACAGAGGGAGTTGCACCATCTACTCCTGCATTATGAAACTTCAGGGATCCAGATTCTCTTTTGGTTACCCCCAACACCATAAAATCCAGGAGACCTTGACTTTGACCTCCACCCCCAAGGCTCTGAGAAGATCTCATTGCCTTCATAACACCAGCTGTTTGGTAAAGCCATGTGCATACACAGGAAGGTCAGTGCAATGGTGAGGCTTCTTCATGGTATGCCATTTCCTGGGAGGACCTGGCACACAAAAGGGGGCATGCCTGAGCGGTCCTCGATGATGGCCAAGAGAGCCCTGGCTGGGTCTGAGACCAGGCTCTACTATTAGCTAGCTGTGAGCTGGGACAAGTTACGTTGTCTTTCTGAGTCTCAGTTTCCCCATCTGAATCTCTGTGGACTGTTAAGTCTCAATTTTGAGGCTCTTTCATTCATTTTGAAAGACTTGTACTACAAGACAGTCCGTAAAGAAGAGACCCACCAGGTGCTTATATTTGGATCCATAATCACTTGAAGGAGAGTATAGGTAGAAGGAAACTTGCAACTAAGTAAAGTTTCATTTTTCATTGAAATCTATAATGAATGAAGAAAAATCATCCCCAAATTATCAGGTAAATCAGTGAGAAAATAGGATTCAATGTGCAGACATTGACAGGGATGGGATTTTTCAGAAGCAGATCTGTTGTGACATGTGGGCCTTCTCGGAAACAAAGGTAAAAGAGTAATTAGTGACCCAGGTTTCTGAATCAATGTTTCTCAAAGTATAGACCCAGAGCCACCTACACAAATCACAAGGGGTGCTAATAAAAATATTGCACCCTGAGCCTCCAGGGGTGGGGGACCTTGGAATCTGCATGTTTCAACAAGTACCTCAGATGATTCTGATGTACAGTAATTAAATTTTGAGAACCTCTGCTCTAAAGGAAAGAACTGAAGCTTAAATGAGTGCAGACGGATTTAGATTTACAAATGCTCTGTCATCAGAAGCTGATGTTTTCCAAGCAGTTTTGGCAAGTGGGCAAAACTGCAAGCATAGCACTTAAACTAGATTTAAATGAAACAATCAGCCTGCCTAGGACTCCAAAGAGCCTCATATTTCAAGGCACAGTGGAATAGTTCATGTTTTTTTAAAATTTTGATTGATTTTCACATACAATCATGCGGATATAAAATAATGGAAAAAATCCCAATTTCCTTTAGAAGCATCTACTCTTTAGCCCTCAAGGCCCCTATTCCCTATGTGATTTCATTCCCAGCCCTACATTTTTGGGAGACTGACAGGCCTCTTTCATTGAGTAGTTTGAGAGAAGATTTGGAAGGGAGGGCTGTCTTTGGACCAATAAGCACCTGTCCACAAAGTTCAAGTTTTCCTCAATGATGAATCTGTAAAAATAAAAGGGCAAGGGTGATCATATCTCTCTGTAAATATCAGAAAAGTCTTCACAGTAGAGGTGACCACTGAATCCAGGTTTGCAAAGTCTGTGGAACTCAGGAACCCACATTTTTGTTAGCCCAGCCTAGTGACTGAGGTGTAGATCAGATGTAGGTTGATTGACTGAATATTGGAGGAGGATGTTCTGCCTGCAGTGGACAGGACAAGGAAGAGGACAGGCAGGCTAGGAGATGGGAGCAGGTGAAGCAGAGGCACGGGGCATCCGAGTTTAATTTTGAGTGTAAGAAGTTGGATGTGCCTTTGGGATGCCATCATCATATTTCCATATCATCTTTGCACTTGTTGATACACTTGCATTTCTGAGATACAGTGCTGGGTACTTTAGATGCATTATCTCATTTAAGACTCACCCCAAAATCCTATGAGCTGGTCACGTTTATTATCCCCCTTTAGAAATGAAGAGCCTGAGGCTCAACAAGGCTCATGAATCACTCAACAGGCTATTTAACCAAATAACCACACTGTAGGAGTATTAGGTGTCAGAGTTAATAATCAAACCCACATTGGATGTGCCACCGAGGCCATTGGATTTAAGGGGTTAGAGCTTAAAACTCAGGGGAGAATTGTAGACTAATGTTACATATTTGAAACATATATATTCGTAACCTATACTGATGGGTATATAAATGATGCCCTGAGACCTGATAAGATCACAGCATCCTTAGTTCCCTCTTCTAGAGGGACTGTCTGGAGATCTTGGAGTCACCAAGGCAAAGGAGGACCAGGAAGGTATCATGGCTCCTCATTGAAGTTTATTTCCTTTGCAGAGCAAGTGCCTTCAAGGATGCGCTTGTGCAGTTTCAGTTGCTGTATTTATCAGCCACGTAGAATTGACCTTGGAGGGTTCATTTTCAGCTACTGAGTTCAAAAGAAGGCATAGCCGTCAGGGTCAGCATGCTGCTCTCCTAAGTGGGATAACATCATCTCCAGAGGAAATCAGATTGACAATGACCTCGTTTCTGAGATCCACCCCCACGCTGCAGATAAAGCTCAAAAATAATTTCTCCCACATTATAGAGTTAAGATTTTTCCTTATTAAAAACTCGGAAATGCATAGACATCTTTTTTTGTACTTGGAATTTTTTCTTTTTAAAACTATTAAAACCATATTAAGGGATTTTTAAAGCCACCCATTAAAAAGAGTTAAAAATAGAAAAACCGAAAAAAGATGTTGAATAGAGCGCAGACTTAATTTTGCAAACTCAGAGAAGGAGAGAAGGAAAGAGAGACCAAGGAAGAAAGAAGACTGAAAAAAATATATACCAAAATGTTGTCAGAGGTATTGTTAGGTGATGGGATTATGGTCTTCTTTATATGCTTTTATATGTAGCAAATTTCATACAGAGAAAATATTGCTAATAATAATCAGAAAAAAAGGTTTCTTCTGAATACAGGTCTTCATTTCTTCCTGCATTTCCTCCAAATGTTCACGCTCACATTTATACGTTCCACGTTGCTTTTGATGGGTGTTTATGTTCAAATTAGTGTTTTGCTTTTCTCCTTTAAATCTATACAGTGTCATTAGATAGTTTTCATGCTTAATGACTGTGTGATATTTCATTTAGTTAAGGAAGTTGTCATTAATTTAACCTTTCACTGCCCTGTGTTTCCATCAGACACCGACTGGCATTGAAGGGCACTTAAAGAAATGGTGATTTAAAGAAACTTGCCGAAACTGGCTGTCCTTCAGCCTCTCTCGAACTCCTGTGCCAGAGCAGCCTGCCTGCCTTCAGTTCTAACCCTGCTTCTGTGTTGTGGACAATGAGATTTTTGTAATTAGTCATAGTTTCCATTTTTGCTTGGATTACTCCTTAATTTGGAGGGTAATTTGCAACCCTCCTTTAAAACTTGGACGAGCTTATGACTTGAATATCTGTTTACTGACTTTCTCTACACCTTAGCTACTATTCCCCTCTGAATTCACTTAACTCGAATTGCTTTAGCCTCATGTTTAAACCCTGCTTTCCTGCATCTTCTTATTGATTGCTGAGCTCACGACCAGGACTTCAAATTTCGTCACATTTCATCCTGATTCAACCCTGCCAGATTCATGATCTCTCCATTTTACAGAGGGGAAAACTGAAGCTCAGGGAGATTAAGCAACTTGTCCAGGGCTTAACATCTGGCGAGTCAAACTCAGACTCCAACCTCGCTTTCTGCCATGATAGGTTAACGCTCTGCTTGTCTAGGCAGCCGTGGGGCTTAGCACAGGCGAGGCGATGTGCTTGCCGATCAGCAGCTCCAATTTCGGAAGTCTCAGCAGCGTGCCTCCTTTCTCCCCGCCGTGATTACCATGAATCGCTCACCACTGACCCAGGTGCTAAAATGGCCACGGTGTGAGAGCGTCAGGCCTGTGGGTTTTTCTTGCCAGTGCCTTGCCCAGTTGGCAGCAGGTGCTCCAGCAGCAGCTGGGAGGAGGGAGTTTTCCTAGCGCCGGGCTGGCTCAGGCCACGGAAGGCTGTGGCACAGGTTGGGAAACACTGTTTACACCCCATGGCCAGTGCTTGGGGCCAATCCCAAACAAACTGCTTCTCCCTTGGCAAGTCCAGCCTCCTTCCCTCAGTAGAGAAATGCAGGTGGAAGAGGGATAGGAATGCAGGTTCCACACCTGCCCGTTTCTCCACCTGGGCTCAGTGTGGTTTTCCCAACACAGGTGTCCAATGTCAGGGCTGTGAGCAGGCTCTCCTGGGGTGCCCAGGGCCTGCAGAGAAACATCCCTGTGCTCAGTGCTCCAACTGTGTGTGTGTGTGCGGGGGTGCAGGGAGTGGCATTGTGTTCCACTGGGCACACCTATGCCACCGGGGTGCTTGGGAGGGAGGCCCTGGCTGTTCGGATCATTTCCACCAGCTGATCTCCTGTGGCTTGTCCACCCCATGCCTCCCCATCTCCATTTTTACGCAGCCTTCATTACATGCCAGATGCTGTTATGGGTCCCTTACCTCTAGTGCTTCATTTTGTCTTCACAGCCACCTGTGAGGTTGGCACTTTCATCGTGTCCTCTGTGGAGGCAGGGAAACCATGGAACAGGCAGGGGATATTAGTTGCCCAGGCCCAGGGCTGGCCAGCTGCAGGGCTGGGGTTTGAGCCCACGAGGTCCAGCTCTAGGTTTGCTCCTTTAACAAAATACATTCTCACTGTAGAGACTCAGAAGTGCAAATAAATGAGTAGCCCTCTGACCATGTCTCAATCCCAAACTGCTCCCCCTACCTCCCCACCCAGGCAAGCACTCTTATCTGTTCGATGTATGTTCTACACCTCTGCTATCTGCATTTGCCTGTATTTATATGTCCACATATAATTATAATATTTCATCTATGGGATGCTATTAAACTATGGGCAGTGTGTTGTGCTTCATTTTTAATTATTAGTATGTTTGAGAGAGCCTTCTGTGTCTAAAGGTATCTTTTGCCTTCATTTTCATAGAATGCTGGAAAGAATTCTAAGGTACACATGCATCATAGTTAATTTAACCTTTCCTCTCTTGCACTCTTTTTTTGCCATTAGTCATGCAGCTGCATTTAAATCCTTACAAGGACTCTGTGCACATCTGCAAGTAGTTTTCTAGGAACAATAGCAAGAAATGGATTCTCAAGTATTATGCATTCTTGAAGACTTGCTTTATGTAAAGTATCTGACACTGTTTATGACACCTGATGCGGTTTTCTTGAATACTGGTTCTATTCCTACTAGTCTCTTTCACTTTCATATATTCTCTGGCCTTTCAGACTCCCTGTCTTTCAGTCTTGCGATGAGTTCAGTATCCTCGGTATGAAACAGCCCTTAAGGGCTAAGTCTCCTGGATTCAAATTCCACCTCGGGCAGCCTCCAGCCATGGGACCTTGGACAAGTTGATCAAACTCTTAGACCCCAACTTTCCCTTTTATCAGATAACACTAATTTCAGGGCCAACACTTAGGAGTGCATTGTATGAATGCATGGAGATAGGCAGGTTGAGAGTTAGTTAGCACAGATCCCAGCACACAGAAAGCATCTGAGAAAAGTAGGAACCAAGAAGACATTTTTTGAGTTTTCTTTGTAATATGCTTTGCACCAGGGTATTTGCAGCAGAATGGCGAGCTCTGACCCAAACCCTTGAAGAGTAAAATCTAAGGCACTCTATAAAAGATTTACAATTTTTCCCTGCGTCAGAACACGAGTTGTGGTATGATGAAAGAACAGCATTTTCACAGTGCTTTAGAATGCACTGGCCATTTTTATAGCCATTACTTCTTGGAGCCAGGACAGAACTACGTGGGAGAGATTATGTAGTTTTTTCCTCCTGTTCAGACTGCAGAAATCAAGGCCTAGAGAACTGGATAGATTTGTCCAGCATCCCTCAGTCTGCAGCCAAGCCAGTTCTTCCGACCCTTCATCCCATCTGTGGATCTGCATTTGGGAAGCTCTGCAGTGGCCCTCCCGGCTCTGGACACAAGTTGCCTTGGCAACTGGCAGCCTGGACTTAAATCATTAACTCAGTGAAACACCCTGGGCAAAGATCTCAAAGTAACACTTCCAGCCAGAGTTCAGGGTTCTCGTCTGAAAAATTAAGAAGGTGGATTACATAATCTCCCAAAGCCTTGGACATGTGGTCAGTTGAGGTCAGACAATAAGTTGAAGAGAAACAAGCGTGAATTTGCAAGGTATGTCCAAACCTTGCTCTGTTTGAGCTTAGCAGCCAAGTCCAAGCACATCACCCCACCTCGGAGCTCGCTTTCCGTCCTCTCTCCCCTTCTCGTCTGGTCCATCTGCCTCTCTCTGCTCTCTCCGTTCCAGTCTCTTGCTAGTTCTTTTGCTACCTCTTCTTTTCTTTGCCTCTCCCTTTCTGATCCTCCTGTGTCTCTGTTTTTCTCTCTTTCTCTGTCTCCCTCCTCCCTTTGTCTCATACTCTATCTCCATCTCTCTCTCTCTTTTGATTCTTTCCCTCACTCGTTTTACTCTTTCTCCTTCTCTGTCTCTTTCCCTTGCTCTCTTCTCTCTTTCTTGCTCTTTCCCTTCTATATATTTTCCTCTCTCACTAACTCCCTGTTTCCCTTGGTATCTGCTACCCTCCTCTCTTCCTCTCTCATTTCCTTCCCTGATCCTATTTCTATCTTACAATATTGCTCCAAATTTTCTCAACTAAAAAAAAATTCCTTTTTACTCAATCCATAGTGAATATTACTGGTAGGATAATAAACCCAGATCAAATAGATGATACCTGAGAGCTCATCAAGTGAAATTTATTAGTGATAAAATTCTATGAGGACTCTAATCTTTTTGGTAAAATTTGAATTGCTGCACAATTTTGACTCAGGAGAAATTAATTTGGTGGAAGTAATGACCACAAAATAAAACTCAAAATGACTCATAAAATGTGTTGCCCAAAAGCCGATGTATGAATCAAAATCTTTGTGAAGTTTAAACAAAGAATTGATTTCAGTGAAAATAGTTTCCCCAAAATTGGAAACAATTTAACTGTGGTACACAAAACATTGATCTAGGAATTAAGTTGGCTTAATGAGTTTGCTCGGAGAAATGCTTCCTTGGTGAAAATTCATCAATGTCGGTATAACTCTGATTTAAAATTTTATATTAATCAACTCAGTCAAAACGTCCTCAAGCCCCAAATAGATGGGACAGAGAATTTCCCAGTTGCATGTGAAGCCCCTTTGAAATCAGTGTTTGCGGCCACTTTCCTGAAGTCAGAACACCCTGTGCTGATGGCCAGTAGAGTCTCAGGGTGAGCTGAATGCCTCTTACCTGGACATGCCCTTTGAAAGGTTGTAATGCCTCAGTGGGACCACTTCTGGGGCCCATGAGCACCCTACCCTCAGTAGTCCTGTATCTGTGCCTGATCCTGATCGACAGCACAACTGCTTCTCTGCACGATGATGTCATCACTGCCACACAAGCCCTTGAATTTGTACCAGCATCTGCAGTTTACAAGGCACTCTCACTCCCATTTCGATCCAGCTACCAGCCACCCCTGTGAGATTAGTATTATGTTCACTGTCTTACAGATGAAGAAACCAGAGTTCGGAGAGGTCCCATGACCAAGCCTCATTCACAGAACTAGCAGAGGTAGACCTGAAGCCAGGCCTGTACTCCGTAGTTGCCCAAATATTCCTGCTGGCCTATATGGCTGATGGGTTTTCTCTTCCTAAAAAGACTTTGATGTAATCTAAAAATGCATTCAGTTATCATCAGAGCACTGTTTATCAGTAACACTTTAGACCTTCCAAATTGACACATTCTCTCTCTCTCTTTCTCTCTCTCTCTCTTCATTAATTCATCAGAACAAGGCAATGTCTTCTTAAAGGCTTCTTGAATGTTAATGAATGAATAATTAACTTTAACTATATAATTAGCCTTTAAATGTGCTGAGACCCCCAGAGAGCATCTGAAAACATGTATAAGGAGGTGATGAGCTAAAACCGGAAACTTTTGATGAAATGTCAAGACGCTTGAGAGCACAAGCCCCCATCCCCAAGGGGGTCTGGCCGTGACTCTAGGGTGTGGTGTTCCTTGTGGAGGGGGCAGCGGATTTGCCAACAAGCAGCCTTTGGGTGAGGAGTGGATTGGCAAGGCCCTTTGCAGACACAGGGAAGACCCACTGAAGTTACGGGGTCAGATCTGCACCTTTAGGAAGGCTCTTAAAAGCTGTCGAAAAATCTGGCAGAAAGCTGCTGGGCTCCGGGAGCATGGTCACATGTGACATTCTTCCTTACTTGGCTTCTTTGCACATTTGCAGAGAGGAGGTCTTATTCCCCCTCTCGTGCTGAATTACTGTCATTTTTAACTGTCTGCTCTTTTGGAGGACCACCAGCAACAGGAGAGGGTGACGGCACCCACCCTGGCACAGTGTGGCAGGGGGATGGGTAGGGCATGCAGCCGGCATTCCAGTTTGGGCTCTGGCTCTGTTCCCACCCTCACTTTGGGAAACAAGGTGTCATCTCATCTTCCACAAATGTTTACAGAAGTGAGACTGGCCTGTCATAGGGAACAAGGCAGAGGCGATGCCAGCCCTACTGCCCCAGGTAGGAATTCTGTCCCCATCGCAGCAACGTCTCCCAGCTCACCGACCCTGAACTTGGAGCTGCCCCATGTGCAGTGAGAGAAGCACTCAGCCAGTGACAGCCAAGTCTGCGACAGCCGCTGGAGCTGGCAAGGCTGGAACAAGGGTGGATTCCTCTTGAAAAGCAAAAGAAAACAGTGAGCTGCGAAGCACAATGGGCCTCCCTTACCTGGGAGCCATCCTGCTCTTAGCTCTCTAGTGCCAGCCTTTAATCTCTGTGCTACCAATTATTGAGCTGCAGCCTCATCTAAAACACCGTGTCCAGTAAACACTGCTAAAATCCCCCAATTGCATTTGGCCCAAATTGAGCTTCAGTTTCAAGTTGACTTTTACTTACCTTCTTCCTTTAACGAGAATCTAAGGCCATCTGCATCTACATGTCCTGTGCTACATGGTTTCTAGGAGCTGATTCCAGATGACATGGCTGTGAGTCCATTGTGCAAGAGACAAATGGGCCTAGACGACCCACCAGGTCCTTCTCTTTAAACTCAGACTCCCCCGGTCTCATCCTTGCCTCTTCTTTCATAATATTTGGCTGGGTTTGCAGCACAATCACTTGCCAAAGAATAGAGTTGCCTCCATTTATCCCGCAAGTGGTATGGACACCTTGGCTTGGTCACAGGGGTGACATCCAGGGACTCTGGTCACAGACTGCCTGCATCCGAATGCTGCTCTTGACACTATAAGCAGTGTGAGCCAGTCAAATCACTTTACTTCCCATCGCCCCAAGCTCCCCATTCCATCAAGGGGGTTAGTCGCGGTGCATCCCTCACTGCACTGTGGGAAGGAGCCCATACAGTGCAATGAGGCACATAAAGTATTTGAGATGGATCTGACCGCAGAAGGCACTTGGTCTCTCTGTGAGCCTTTGCCTTCCAAACTAAATTTGTCTGAATGCGTTTATGTATTTCGAGCATTTGCTCTAAGCCAGGCACTACCCAAGCATTTTACTTCAGTCACGGCCCTGGATACTAGCAGCTCTCTATGGGCAGATAGTGTCAGCTCTGTTTTGCAGAGCACAAACTGAGGCTGAGAAAATAGACACCTTGCTCAAAGTCTCTGACTACAAAGCCAACTTGCTGCTAGATCAGTGATTTTTAATTTTTTCTTTTTAACGATAAACACATTTTTTAATGTAAAAAAGGTCAAAAGTAGACCTTCGGGAGGAGCAGGCGTAGCTAAAGTGGTTGAGCGCCTGCTTCCCATGTACGAGGTCCTGGGTTTGATCCCTGGTACCTCCTAAAAACAAAAACAACGAACAAAAAATCTCTCATTAGGGAACATATGCAGCTCAGTGGTTGAGCACCTGCTTCCCATGTACGAGGTCCCGGGTTGGATCCCCGATACCTCCAAAACAATAACAAAAAAGTAGACCTTTAGGATTGGAGTGAGCAGGGGGAGCCCAGAGCCCTGCTCCTCCAGCCTTCTGTGTCCCCAGCACAGACTGGCCCGAGCTCTGCTGTCTGCTGGAGTGACCACTAAATCTGTGACTGCTTACACTCAAATTTAAATAAAGGAAATCTAAAAAAAATGAAATTCAGTCCCTCCATTGCACTAGCTGCATTTCCAGAGCCACATTAGACAGTGTCAAAATAGAGCAGTGATAGCGCAGAAAGTTCCATTGGACTGTACTTTCCCAGAGGGTTTTGTGGATTAGAGTTTAGAAATATCGCTGATGAGCCCCAGGCTGCCTTACCTCTCAGAACCTCATCTGCCTAGAGGCAACCTAGGAATAGTAATAATAATATCATAACCGTCTCCCTCCTGGGGAGTTGGGAGCCCCCAGTGGGATGATATATGTCAAAGGGTGCTCACTCGTTTGTCAAGCTCAGGGCAAACAATGGCTGTGTCTGCCAGAGGAGGCGGCTGTGTGAGGCCCAGGCTATTCTTAAAGATGCCTGTGTCCGTGGTCCTTCTGTGTACCCCAGGTCTCTGGAATCATAGATGAGGGACAGAAGCCTGGCTCACAGGGCCCTGTGTTTTCCTTCACGTGTCCTCTTTGGTTTGGTTCTGCACTGCCCTGAGACCACGGACAGTGAGTCCCAGGTAGACCGGCCCACCTGTGGCCCTCCGTGCCCTGACCTTCCAAGCACCTGGTCCCCAGCCACCCCAGGCATGCACTGGGTGATTGCATTGCTCAGGAGCAACAGTGTCTTTCACAATCGTCCTCCCTCCAACTCGACGGCCTCCTGCTTTCAAGAGCTTTGTCTCCCGGGAAATAGTCCCTTTTTTCTTTCTGTACATCTGACTGCTTATTGATCAGCTGAAGCTGATCTGTCATGACGTGTGGCTACCGGCTTGCGGAAAACTGTGCCTGTCCATGAAACACCAGTTTAAACTCTCTTATGGTTGCCTGGTTGTTAGATTTCCAGCCCAGAAACTCACAAGCATGTGGTGGGTGAATGGGATGGGGGAAGGTTTGGCCCCGTGAACACCCATGGTGGCTGTAACATTTGGACATCCCACACATGCACATATGTGCATGTGGATGTTTATCTTCGGGGGACTTGATGGGACTTAGAAAGTAATTCTCTCCAGACTCTTGACCTCTCCATGGCAATGTTGCTATGTGAAGCATTCATCAAGAGAACACATGGCGCCCAGCTCTGAATTACCCAAGATACACATGCTCCCCAGAGCCTCAATTTCCCTATTGACAGTGGCAGCATGTGGCTATTGACTGATGGAACCACAGAATGCCACGGCTGGAGAATAGCTCAGAAGGGCCTTGATGGTAACCTCGTCTCACAGGTGAAGAACCACCCATCCAAATGGAGGAAGTGACTTTCCTGAGGTCATCTCATGATCCAGTCCTAGACTAGAACTCAGAGCCCTTCTGCCTACTAGTCCAGAGCTCCCATCACACACCCCTCTGCCATCATACCCAAAGCGCTCTCAATACTTTATAACTCCCCACATTTCCACAGATCTTGGTGTTACAGGCTGTCCAGAAAGGCTATTTCTTCTTGGCTTATCAGCTCTGTTTTGCCATCACCGTTATGAATGCCCAGTCTTCTTCCTCATCCGCTTGGATGATCTAATCCCTTTTTAATACTCTCAGAGCTTAAAACCCAGTCTCTGAGCCTGGGGATGAAAACATCAGAGTCTTTCCGTTCATGAGGCAGCCCCTATAGTTTCACCCCACCTCTAGCCATTGCAGAAGCAAAAAATTAAAATGGGAAGAAGAAACCTTCCAGATAGTTTTTCTTCCCCTCATAGGGAGTCCTTCGGCAGCTCTCTCTGAAAGGATGCAGCCTTTTACATCCTCCCCCTGCCACTTTTATTTTTCTTTGCTTCACTGTTTTATGTTTTCTTATTAAAGAAAGGAAGGCACCAAAGTTGAGAAAGTGTCAGGAAGATGAGTGAGGTCTGAGTTTTCCTACCTATTTTAGAGTTGAGATACCCATCCCCATGTCCAAGGAAGATCATTTCAACCTTTTAAACAATAACTTAAAAAATTCTGAACAATATGAATGGCCATTAATTGGGAACTAGAAAATGAATTCAGTACAACCATGCAATTGAAAAGATTACTTAACTCTTGCCTCTTGTGGCGTGTTGTCTAGAAGGGTAGAGTGGGGGAAATAAAGGATTTCTGAGTTAATGATAATGTTCTATATCTCCCTCTGTGTAGTGATTACAATGGTATTTAGAGAGGTAAAAATGAATTGCACTTTATTGCATGTTAGTTACACATCAATAAAATGCATATATGAAAAAGGAAAAAAAGAGCTATGTTTATTGCCATGGAAATAGGTTCACTATGTGTGAAATGCAAAAAGAAAGCAATTTACAAAATAGTTCATATAGCATAATCATACTTTTGGGGTTAAGAGAGGGGTGAGGAAACTATGGCCCATGGGCCAATCTGTTTTTGGTTAAATAACCTTTTATTGGGACAGAGCCAAGCTCCTTCGTTAACATATCGTCTGTGGCTGTTTCACTCTAGAAGAGCAGAGCTGAGCAGTTACACAGAGACCTTATGGTCTGCAAAGCCCAAACTACTTATTATCTTGTCTTTACAGAAAAGGTTTGCCAAGCCCTGTTTTAAAAAGATGTGTGTGTGTGCACACGTGCACATAAAAATTTGGAAGGCTGTTTACCACTGTGTTAACGTCTCGATTATGGAATCATGAGCAATTTAAATTTTAATTATAATATTTGCTATATTGTTTGGTTTAAAAAATATTTTGTAATATTGTTCATAATACCAAAGAGCAGTAAGTATTTATCTTCTGGGAGGAATGGATAGCCTCCCTCCTTAGTTCTTATCCCCCCTTCCCCACACTACCTCCCCATTCTCCCATCTCCTCCTGGTTTCTTCTGTACTGATGCCAGCCTTTCTAAATAGGCTGCTGATCTCCACCGTTTTGAGTGTTAATGACAAACACTTAGCAAACTAGCAAACTCAACTGTTTACTCACTTGGGTATATGGATTCTTCATGTCTTTATTTAGCTGCCTCCTGTAAGTTGGAAAGCAAAGGTTCTAGCTTTTATCTCCTCATTAAAAATAGATCCTTTTATGACGAGGGGCTGGAGCAGCTGTGACTCATCGTTTCCAGCGTGAATGTGTGTGGCGCCTCAGGAGCCACCCCGTGACTCCCTGGTTTCTTGTCATTGCAGGAAGCTGGACGCTTTCATCTACGATGCAGCGGTCTTGAATTACAAGGCTGGGAGGGATGAAGGCTGCAAGCTGGTGACCATCGGGAGTGGGTACATCTTTGCCACCACTGGTTACGGCATTGCCCTCCAGAAGGGCTCCCCTTGGAAGAGGCAGATTGATCTGGCCCTGCTTCAGTTTGTGGGTGATGGTAAGACCCTGGGTGACCCCCCTACTTTTTTTTACTTGAAACCCTTGCGTTCTCTGTTTTTCTAGTTGGCTTTCCAATGGACCATCTTTGTACGATGAGTTTGCTCACTGAACGTGTTTATCAAGTGCCTGTTACAAGATACCATTGTTCTATAGGCTGCATTTATTGGAAACCAATTCTACGTAACTTAAACTTTGAAAAGCAGTGGTGTTGTAAGGACGGAGGAGTCTCTGTCTCATAGAATTTAGAAAGAGTTGAACAAATAGGCTTAGAGAGGAGCAGGAACCAGGGTAGTCCTGGTGCCTTCACAGCAGGAATTCTTGGTCCTCTCTCTAGAGCAGGGCTTCTCAATTGGGGACAGAAATTTGGCAAAGTCTGCAAATATTTTTTATTGTCCCGACTGTGGCAGGGGAGGTGTTTGCTACTGAATTGAGTGGATAGAGACAAGGAATTTTGCTAAACATCCTACAATGCACAGGACACCCACCATGCCAAAGACTTACCTAAGCCAAAATGTTGAGTGCCAGGGTTGACAAACCTTGTTCGAGAGCAGTGACATTCCATAACTAGGCTACGATAAGTCCCAATTGCCAGTCTGTAAATTCTAAATTTCAAATTCCAGAGGAAGGTTCCCAATGCATTTTGGGTCAAGGACTCTTTCCTGGACCCATCAGTAGTGACTAAAAAGTGGAGTAATCTAATATGGCAGCTTCTGTTATTACCCAATAATAACAGGAGGGACAATTTCTAGAAGGGGGATAGTGAGCAGAAATCCCATGAGTCTCCACTACAGTCCCACCCTTGAGTGCCTATCAAGCAATACACACAGCTTCCACCCTCACGGGTCAAGTGGGAGATGGCATTTTTGGAACTCTACAGCATATTGTGTTGGCTGTATCTCTAGCACAATTCCCTTCTCTGCCTATCCATTCTGACTTCAGGTTGGTGACCTCACTGCATCTGGAATTCCCAGACATGAATTTTAGTGCTCTGTCATGGGTCGTAGAGCATGATAGTTTCCCTCTGAGTTGACAACACAGGGATAGGAAAAGCAAGGATGAAAGGTTAACACCCAAAACTTGAATGCTTCTGAGTGAGATGCAAAAGATCAGGGCCTAGGGAAGAAGCTGAATTCTAGGGGAAGGCTGAGAAGTTTACAAAGTATGTGATGTCTGTCCAGAATTGGGAGAAGGACAACTAGCATCCAAGACAGTCAAGTGCAATATCAAAATGGACAGCGTTTAGTGGATAAGGTTGAGATGATTCCGAGCAAAGAAGCTTCCTTTGAAGAGTGAACACCCTGGCTCCTGTGAACATATCCTTGGTTGCCCTAAAGACTGTGTCCTCTAAATCTGGAGTCTGAAATCTTGCATTATTCCCTGAAGCTTCTCTCTCCATTCCCAGAATTAAATCTTGGATTCTCTCAGTGGCATCAAGAATTCTAAATGTGTTTTATATTTAACTCCCAAATAAGAACATCTGATTCTTTGAATTCCCTATAGGGTCTTTGTACCTTCAGATCACCGGCCGTGTTCTCTGCTGGGGAGTAATGATTTGTGGCTGTTTTGCTCAGCTATTCCTATAAAATCTTAGAGGCATACAACGATGAACATTCATTTTGCTCCTAGGAGTGCAAATTGACTGGAGAAGCATTGCCTCGGATTGTGATGGCCATCGAGGCCCTACTCTGTGCCACAAGTCACCTTCCTGGGATCTGCTCCCTGTGTGTTTACTGTGGGTCCCAGGTGGGAGGGGCAGCAGCTGCCTGTGGAGCACTCTCTGCTTGGCTTCATGAGAAGCACAGAAAAGCATACCTAAGTGCACATGCAGTTCCAGTGTCTGCTTCATCACTACTGCTCATGTCTTCTGTTCAAAGGAAGTCAGATAGACAAGCCCAAAGTCAAGGGACGGGGAGGTAGACTCTACTCTGGATTCAGTTATATGGCAAGGGGAATGGATACAGAGAGGAGTGAAGAGCCAATTGCTCCATCTACCACAGTGATGGCCTAAGACCCGTACATGAGGCGAGCTACTCAGCAAACAGGAAACTTGTTTCCATCAGTAAACAGCTCAACTCCCTGAACACAGCAGGCAATTGGTCAACGAAGGACTGAATGAAGAAAGATGTGCATGAATGAATGGTGTTGGCGTGTATTCCATTCTGGCAGGAACCTTTTCAGTGTGCTGAGTAGCTGTCAAATAAGTGAGTTCTAACTCTAGCCCTGCCTAACATTGCTGTCATTTTCTCAACATCTATTAGAGAATAGCTAATACATTTAGGGAATATGATAAGCCAATCACCATACTAGATGCATTACATGTGTGCTGTAATTTAACCCTCATAACAACCCTGTGAAGTTAAATATTGCCATTATTCCCGTTTTAAAGAAAAGAAATCTGAACCTCAGAGAGCTGTGAGTCCCCTAGCTAGTAAGTCAAAACCTCTTAGTGAATTGAATCAGTGTGAGGGGACTTGTTCTGGAAGGGGTCAGTTAGGCAAAGCCCCTCATTTCATTTAATTCACTAACATGTCTATCAGAACTGACTAATTAGACACTTGAGACTTAGAGACTCTTTAGGAAAGAGTAATTTAGTGTACATATGGACTAAATCTGTTTTCCCATTCACAAATAATTTCTTAGTCTCAGTTTACTCATCTATACATGGGTATAAAATATCTGATAAGCTTGGTGTGAGGAAGAAATTGAAGAAATACATGTAAAGAGCTTAGTTTAGCACAGCACCTAGAACATAGAAATTGCTCAGTAAATAGTCACCATCACCACCACAGTGTTGCCAGGGCACAACTCCAATATTCACCACAGCTTATTCAGCCTTGTATTTGTAATAAATAATAGAGTTGAGTTAGTATCATGGAGACTTCCTTTGTAGTGCTGAACAGAAAATGTTCCTTTGGGGAAAATAAAGAGTAAAAGCATCCAGACAGGCCAGAGGCTTGCTCCTTGTATCTGCAGAGCATCTAGGTTCTTATAGGTGTTTTCTGTCCTGGCTCAATGCTTTACTGGTCAGGCCGTTGAGGTTGGGCAATGTGCCTTCGCAGCTTCATCTTTAAAGACCATCTGGAGGCAAAGACATGGAAGAGAAAATGACGTTGCTCCAGGGGGCGTCTTAAGATAATCTTCCCGGAAAGCCATGTCCAATTCTGAATGTCTCTCTAGGAGTAAATACATGAATTAACGCAGCTGCAAAAATATTTCACTTATCTTATGCAGCTTCGGCAGGATTAATTATGCTCTAAAATTAGACCTGCTAAAGAGCAAAGTGCTGAGCAGTACCTAATTATTATTCATCCTCTAGAATGGAGTGTTTATCTCTTGTTTCAGAGTAGCTTTGCTGGACAATTACAAGTCTAATGAGTGTCAAAAGTATAAAAAAATTTCCTAATGTGCTGTGTAAATATAACCTTTGAGTGGCGTGTTGGGTGATTGGGGGAAACTATTAGGTGAAGCCTACTAGGCATTTCTCTTGAAAAAGGCTAGTGGTCTGCCTTAAAAAGACACACAGGATCTGATAATACTTTGCCTTCCTTATGGGGGTCCATTCTAAAATGGCAGTATGTATAGTGGGGATCTCAGCAGTTTAGGAAGGATCACAACTGCTTTTTGGCATTGATCATAGACTTGATAACCCATTTACTGAGAAACAGACATCTTCCTACGCATGGATGTTCCAAGAAGGGAAGGGGATGCCATGGTTTTTTTCTTCTTCTCTTCAAGGATCTCACAGTCCAACTGACTGGCAGTG
This sequence comes from Dasypus novemcinctus, assembly GCF_030445035.2. NCBI lineage: Eukaryota > Metazoa > Chordata > Mammalia > Cingulata > Dasypodidae > Dasypus > Dasypus novemcinctus. The sequence goes on from NC_080695.1 coordinate 64,028,112, forward strand.
TTTACACCTAAAAATTTAATCTTAAAATATAAATGTATTTATAATAAGTGGTATAAAATTCATATATTTCTTTCCTTCTGTGTGTTGGGTAGATGAGAGAATATCAAGGAAAAATATGAAATATGCTAGATTTTTTTGTTAATGGAAAAATGAAAGGACAAAATGAGTCATAAAGAAAACAAGCATAGTGAGGTTTAGACAAAGAATAGTTTGGGCCAGGGTTAATAGAAGCCTAATTCATCAACTCATCCTGCAAATATCTACTGAGCTCCTGGTAATTCCCTAGTACTTGAAAGGTAATATTCGAGGAGAAACTTGGATACCAAGTCAGCCTGAAATTTGAAGAGTGGCTTTTCTAGCATTGAATGGGGAGGTTGAAGAGAGGATCTCTTGGGTCCCATCTGTCTCATGGGTTTTGTGATTCTTTCTTTGGTTTTGAGATTTGAAGAGTTGGAAGGAAGATCATAGAAGTCAAACCCCATCTCATGTATCAGGGGCCAACAAAGAGACATTGAAGGCAACAAGGTTGTATAGTTAGATGATTCAGAAGCAAGTGATGCTGGAAGAAAGGAAGGAAACTTCTTTCCTTTTGAGTCCCTACCATATGGTCCAGCACCATACCAGTATATCCCATGAGCTATCTCAGTAAATATCCATACAACATTCTGGATTAGATCTTATCATCTCCATTTTGCAGAGCAAGAAAGTGAGGCTGGATAGGGGCAAGTGAGCCACAGTAGGACTTCTCCGGTGAGAATATGTGTAGGAACAACCTGGGGCTCTTGTTACAATGAAGATTCTATTTTAGTAGGTCTCTGCATTTCTAACAAGCTTCCAAGCAATGTCTTTCTTTTTAACTCCAAACCGATTTTATAGAAGTAAAAATTGAACCAAGTTCATCTGACTCCAATTCTGATCATTCTTCCATTAAGCCATGTTGCTGGGAGAAATCCTGGTGGCTGGGTCACCTTAGCTCTAAGTAATCTGCTTTAACATTGAGAAACCTTCAATCTCCCCGTGTGCTTTGCTCGGTTTGCATGACTATTGGTTTATTTTTAATCTCAGAAAAGTACTACTTGTCCCTGGCATCCAATCAGAGTTTATTGAACAAATAAAATTAAACATATGCCTTTATCATATATTTTAGAAAATATTTATATGGTATATGTCATTGCAGTTACTTTATATTTAGGTATATATGATAGATATCATACATGAAATTTTTGAATGACACGACATATATATCTCTTGTATTAATATTGTATTAACACGATAACCAACTAGTCTAATTTTGCCAGAACCAACTACTTGGTGACCTAATTATGCCATATTTGGGCATATGATATGTGAAATATTTGGAAGATCTGACATCTATGTCTCCCATATACATCACTTTAGTTGTGTGGGCATATTGGGTTCCTCCTACCCCTTTTGTTCCATGGCTTTGCAAGCAATCATTTTAGACTCATCCAGATCATTAACTGATCCCCAAGGAGCCCTGCTGCAGTTGACTGTAGAGGTCTGGAAAGCACCAACCCCTGCCAATGAGACTCACATAACTTCAAGTGGGAGAGACAGGAGGGGAGATCATGGAAAAGCCCACTCCCTGCCTCCAAGTGGTCAGAGCTGGCTTCCTGATTCCTTTATTTGCTGGCTGCCCTCCCACTGAAGCAAGCAGCATGGTGCTTGAAGGCGAGGGACCCCATGCTGCCAGCCAGAGTGGAGAGTGTTTGTGTGGTTGCAGAAGCTCTTTGTGTATCTAATTAGGATTCTCATAAATTGCTCTGGGCCCCTGGCCGGGTGGCTAATATCTTCAGCTGCCCTGTTCCAGCTTCCCAGCTTAATATCTGTGGGCTGACGTCTGAGCTCTGGGAGAGCTGGACGCCCCCGCCACCAGTATGATGACTGGGTATACCTCCACTCCAAGGCAGAAGCGTCCTGAAGACATCTTCAGAGTCAGTCTCTTTGGCCTGTCTCAGGAATTGTATGGGAATGTGTTTTGAAGAAATTCCTGAAGACACCTTCCACCCCTAAATATTTTCACTACTCAACTTTCTATAGCATTGGAAATTTCATTATTTGAAATTCTTTCCAGTAAGCACAAACTCTTCTATGCAGCCCTCTTTAAAACTGGAGTTCCTCCTTCCTTCTAATCCTGGTTCTTGATTTGACATCCCACCCATCCTTCAGGGCCAGCTCCTGTGCCCACCATGCAGATTTCCTCAAAGACTTCAGCTACATGCCCTTCCTGGAAACTCCTTTAGCTCTGTGTCTAGAACATTCTTGTGGCATTTAGCAAGAGAAGTGAAGTGGTAAAATAGAAGATTTTGCAACTTCCTAGTCTGGGACTTTGGGCAAACTAACTTCTCTGAACCTCAGTGTCTTCATCTTTAAATTGGGTGCCTGGCATGCATTAAACACCTAATCACTGGTGGTCTCTCTACCTGTCCCCACCCACTGAAATGTACTATTTGATCATTCCTTTGAGGCGTACACTCTTCACATCCATTACTCTTGCCCTGCCACCTTCCAGGATTGCACTGAGTTTGTTACCCAGTAGGTGCTCAAATAAAATTCATTGAATGAATGAGTAAACCAATTAATGAACTTGAAAATGCTACAGATATATTTTTGCAGGACGTATTTCCTCAATTAAATATCTTCTTTTATGAAGGGAAGCTGTTTTCACGAGGAAGGACACTAGGTACCTCTAGAGAGAAAAATGAGTTGCTAATCACGGAATGGCCCAGTCTGCTATGCTACCCCAGGCCTCTGATCCTGTTGTAACTACTGGACACAGCCCAATTCCTCCGTTGCCTAAGTCATAGACTTAAGTAGGCAAATATTCATATTTTATTTAATCTTTTTAACATGACCCTCTAGGCTGGTTACAACCAGCAAGGTTTTATATTCACTGACTTTTACAACCAGAGGGGATCAAGAATAATCACTGAGTCTAGTGATCAGGAAACTGAGGCCTGGTAAGAGGGGTATGATCTTACCCAAGATCGCACAAGGAGAGAGTGGCAGAGTTGGGGCTAAAACCTACATTTCCTGCCTCTTACACCAATTATATATTAAGTACACTTGAAAGTGGTAAAAAGGGAAATTTTGTGTTGTATATGTGTTTCCACAATAAAAATTAGAAAAAGAATAAAAGGAACAATAAAAGCTGGAATGATCATCTGTTCTGTTCTTTTAGGGAAGATTTGACCCCTCTAAGGTAGGAACAAGGGGTAAGGAGAATGCTTGGGATATCCATAGCCATGCTAGGTAGCACCCCCGATCTAAATCCTAAAAGCCCCCCAGAATGAGCTCTGCTGTCTCCCAGGCCCTGCCTACTTTCTGGCAGCCCAGGAGAGGCAGAGCAGCAGCAGCAACTGGAATCATGTATATTCCCTTTATTTACCCGGGCAAGACCCTGCTGATGGAGGAACAGGCAAGTACGACGTCCAAGGTGCCCTCAAGCATGCACAAGCCCCAAGCAGCTTTCATTTAGGAGCAGAGCTGTTCACACCAGCACTCTCTCTGCCTGCCACTCAAACCCCTCCCAAACTCTAGCCCAAATCCCTTCCCTAAAATGGAGCTCGCAAAATAAAGTCATGTTGCTCCACCCTCAATTTCTGCTTTACTTCATTAGCATGTGGTTTTGTTTGTTGTGATGTCATTAGCTGAACAGAGGATTCTAGAATGTTGGCAACTGGGAGTGATGTCTGCATCGTTTAGCCTTACTCATATCCTCTCCTAAACTGGGTTGAACTCCAACTGTGTTCTCTGCTGACGTTACTCTTGCAGTCCTGAGAGTTTAAACACTCCGAGGCATCCTTCTTAATCTCCCCGTGTGTGTGCACATGTGCTTCATTGCATACTATGCTGTCAGCCAAGGCTTCTTTTCCTAACGTCACTCACTGAAGACAGGCTTTCCCATAGAACTGACTGGAACTCACATTGTCCACTAGACCAAGGGTAGATTGTGGGGGGTGGAATGTCTGGATTCAGTGTCTTTACTCAGGAACCTGGAGTGAGTGGACAGGGATTGCACCTGCCGAGCCCAGTGAGCAGGAACATGCAGCTGAAAGGGGAAAAAGAGAGGGTGTTTTCATCAGGAGTTGGCAGATCCTGGTCCATGGGCCAAATCCAGCCCGCTACCTGTTTTCTGAAATAAAGTTTTATTGATACACAGCCACTCATTTAGTTATCTTCTAAGGCTGCATACTACATTGGCGGAGTTGGGTGGGTACGACGGAAAGCGCACAGCCCACAGAGGCCAAAATATTTACCATCTGGATCTTTGCAGAAAAAGTGTGCCAAGCCCTGATCTAGACTGGCTCAAGAAAGATAAGAAAGGCAGAGAAAACCTAGAATGGTAAGTTTCTCTTAAGGCAGTTTAAAATGAGAAAAGAAAGAGAGGCAAGGAGGATCAAGAGGACAAGAGGAGACACGAAGGGAAAAAATACGAGAGAAAAAATGAAAATAAAGTGACAAAGGGCTAAAGACAGAGAGAACAAACAGAGTCAAAGAGGAAGGAAAGAGAGGGAAGAGGAAGATAGAGAAAGAGATGGGGAGGCAAGGGAGGGATGATGCAGGCAAAGACAGGAAGGAGTGGGAGAAGAGAGATTAGAGAGGGCTGCTGGCTCGGTGATTAGTTTGGGCACTGTTTAGCCTGGGCACCCACAGAGCAGGCTGGATTTGTTAAGCTGAGCAATTAGCCATGTTGCGAGTGAAGCTGGAAAGAAGTTTCAGAGCTGTCCGCTGCCCCATCTCAGCTCCAGGCATTGGTGCCAGGCGGAGACCACCAGGTGACTCACTCCTGCCTCGGAGATGGCGGATTGTCCCCCGCTGGCTTCGTCTGCCAGTGCTTCTTCGTGGTATAGATCCCCGCGTCCTCAGATGACTCAGCAACACCCTTTTGCACCCAGCAGCCTCAGCCAGTTGAAAGATAAACACACTGAAAGAAGGCTGGGGGGGGGGCTGGGAGGAAGGGAAATGCCAATAACCCCCTTTGAGGGGAAGGGAGAGTTCTCCATTTCTCTAAACGGACGTGGAACAGCTACTATCATTATTCTTTTTATAGACATTTGCAATAATAGGTAACACTTCAGGAAGGAGTCACAGAATGATCGGAGTCTTTCCATGTATTAAGTTCATTTAGCCCTCACAATAACTAAATGGAATGGGTTGTGATTACTAATCCGTCCTTAGAGATGCGAAAACCAAGTCACAGGTTAAGTAATGTGTCAAATCCCCCGGCTCGTGAGCAGCAGCTCTGAGGTTGGTCCCTATGCAGGCTGCCTCCAGCTTTGCTCGAGCCCTTGTGCAACACTGCTGCTTCTTTTCCTGCCGTATCCCTCACAGGCCTCTCCTAAGGAAGGTGCTCTCCTCTGCAAACGGACAGAGCTGTGACTTAAACGTGGATCGGTCATACCCGATTCCATGCTCCTTCCTCCTTGATGGAGCGCCTCGGACCCACTGCGGATGACCGGACGGAGCAGCTTGGTGTCGGAGGCTGAGGGGGGTAGGGAAAGTGCCTTACACATTTTTCCCTTTTTTTTTTTTTTCCTATAGCAAAGGAGACTTGTCCATGCCTTGGGCCTTGGTCGCTTAGAAACTGGCCCAGCCTAATTTTTTAGATCATTCAACTCTGGCAGTTTGGGGGAAACTCAGCACTCAGAAGCAAGATGTGAAAAGGAATGAAACAAGGACAGAATGTAATTAAGAGAAGTCAGATGCTTGGCCCCGATACAGGCTCGCAAAGCGGCCTCTCCAGGTTCACAAAGACCCATCCTGGCTGCTGGAATTGCTTGTTCCCCACAGAGCTCCTCAGAGCTGCATAATCCCCAGCATTTCAGAAAGTTATTGTTCCTTGCTAAATGTATTTTAATCAAATTGAGACTTCAAAGGCACAATTCACAGTAAGAGCTGAGCTAGGCTACCCTGGAAATCAAGAACTTCGTGATCAACTTAGCAAGGACTGAGGACTGTTTACGAAACCTCCCAATGTAATCTCCCATTAGTTCATTCATTCATTCATTCTCCCTTCTAGTCATTCATTCAAAGAATGACGGAGCAGCTTCTAAGTGCCAGATGGTGGGATATAAAAATGACGAAACCCTCCTGCTCTTTTGTCCTTAGCTGCTACCTTACTTCAGAAGATGTTTCCAATACTTCTGTGCCCATCAGAATCTCTTGGGGAGCCAGTTGAAAATGCAGATACCCTGTGTTCAACCCCCTGGGACATTTTTAACATGCTCTCTTGGTGATTCTGGTAGACAACAATGTTCAAGACCTACTCCCAGTAAGAACGATATTTGGCATTTAGAAGCATCTTGTTCTCTGACTGGCAAGTACTGCCTACCAGTTTCACTGGTCGACAGATCACTCTGTCCACCCTGGGTTTTATTCATCTTCCTCTCAGGGCTCCTAATTACTTTACATATCCAGAGACCTTGGTGGCTGTGAAAACTTAAGGAGTAAATGGTGTGGAGCTTCGTGTCGGCAGGTCAGGACCAGGGGATTCAGGGGTGGGCTGGGAATGAAAGAAGTAGTTAAAGAGGCTTTAGTATTAAACTTCCTCATTTAGCAAGGATCGACATAGGCACATAGGTTTTTGTGGCTTCCAAAGATTTCATTTTCAGGTTTGGACTCTAAGAGGGTTAAAAAAAAATGAAGCAGGCAAGATGGAAAGCCCCATGTTTGAGCAGGGCCCAAGACAGTGTGATTCTATTGATAAATCAGGTCTGCAAGCAGATTTGGGCAGGACGGCCCTTCTGATTCCTTGCATGTGGAGATCTGGTCTCATGCAAAGCCACCCAGAAAGTGTGGCTAAAGACGGTTTATTAATGATGGGTTGACAGAGTCTGATTTTTGGTATGGGCTGTATTACTGCTCTCCCTCCACGTGGGTGACTTTTGCCTGCACACAAGCCTCAAGTGTACACAAAATAGCAGCCTCGATGATATATACCCAGAGGGGACAGTGGTGACTAATGACCACTTGATGCCTCGGTAGCTTAGTCACTTTCACCCTCCAAAGACCTGAAGTCGGTGTCCAGGGCAAGCTATTCATTCAGAACTGCAATGTGTTTCAGAGGAAGAAATGTGTCCATCATAAACACAGATTAGCAATAAAGGACTTAACTGCTTCTTCATTGGCCTGTGACCAGATTGCACCATAAAAATTAGACTTGTTTATCTCCCTCCTAATTTTAACTAGAGACATATTTGGAATAATAATAGAACAGTACTTACTTAAGGAATAGATAAAACCCAAAAATATTCTGGAGAGCCATTGACTCTCCTTCTGCGTAAAAGCTCCAAAGGTTTTCATCTGCATAAATTTGCAGCGGATTTCCCTACAGGCCCATTGAGATCCAGTCTCAGTATTTATTATCAATCTGACACCAAGATTAGAAGAAGGTCCACGATGCCAAACATGTACCTGACAAGGAGTGAACCAGCCAAACCAGAGACTGTCAAGTGCCTGGAGAACCATGGGACTTGAAGTAAGACAGAACAAATGGCTTGCCGGGAAGGCAAATGCATGCCACAGAACTCCACAGGATTTGTGGGGTGGCTAACAGCGGCCTCAAATGTGAGCTACGTTTTTAAACATTTTTAATTGGAAAGGCAATATTATAAATACATAAAAATTTACCCCAATCTACGAACTTGTTTTCAATTTATGTGTTAACTTCTGGTCCCTGTTACTTACAGACACAATTTTTAAAATAATTATAATTCTCAGTTACATATCCTTTTATATTTCACTATTTCACTTACCATTATATTATAAACATTTATTTCTTATTGCTACATAATCTGGTCTTCACAGTTATCTTAATTTTTGTGAAAATGTCATCATTATTAAACCATGATTCAGTAAATTATTGCCGTAATATTAGTCAATATTTAAAATATGAAATATTTTTGCTAATACAGCTAATGGTGGAACATCTTCACGGTTATATATTTCTTTTGAATTGTCTGTTAGCAACAAATTCATGGCTGTAGAATTGCAGGTTGTATGGTTATAAACTTCCCTAAGGATCTTGATATTTAGTGCCATCTTAGTGTCCAAAAGAGTTGTTTCCATTTAAAATACTACTACTAATAAATCAATGTACCAATTTTACAACCATCTAGCAAACACTGGGCCCATAACAGCTCATATAACCCGGACTCAGATTTATTTATTGCTCGAGGTGAGTGTCCTGTAAATCTGCCCCACATACTTTCCTGGGTTAGAGCCAGAAACCAGCCCCTCCCCTGTGCCCATACGCTCTCCCACTCCTCCTTGGCCATGCTCTCACCCCACCTGGTACTTGAGACTTGGAATTACTCAGCCACCCTTAAGTAGGGATATCATCAACGAAAGAGCCCAGAGCTCTAAGTCATAACCCACCCTTCCACACCCTTCCTGACACACCCATAAAAAGGAAGACAGCATCTTCCGTCTGCTTTTGTTATGAGTGGCACCACCAAGTGGTATAGGGTCCTTTGCACAAAGGTCATCTTTCTCTTGCTCCCTTTTCCCCTCTCTTTCCCTCTCCTTCTTCTCCCTTTTTCTTCCTTTTCCTCTCCCTCCTTCTCTTTCTCCTTCATTCCTCAGCCAAGTCTTGAGTGCCCCTTGAGCTCATGGCACTGTCCTAGGCAGTAAGGAATTCAGGATTTCACAGTCTCTGGGAACTTATTAACACTTTAATAACAAACAAGGGACTGAAAAGCAGTGAAGCCATTTTCCTCGCTGAAGGAAAGGGGATATTTCTTGGCACAGGATATGGGATTCTTACTAGCCTTTCTGTCCTTACATCGATGGACTTAAAACCCAAAGACCCCTTTGTGGAATAAAAAGTCTTGACACCCTACACGATTTGTCCTTAGATTTGGGGGACAATTGACTGAGAAATTTCTGCTCATAAATGCATTTGCCTCTTGAATGATAGCAGCTTGACCATCATATATGTTTGAAACAAATTACTTAAGCAAACTCCAGAAGTGTGTTTGGTATACATTGGATTTCCTAGGCTTCTTGCAATGATTCTGCAGAATTACTCTAGAGAATAATCTTTCTCCAATTCTATCTCCTAAATGGAAAATTGGGACCATGAATATTGTTTTACATTTGATGGAGCTGCTCACTCCTCCGTCCTCTTTTCCTTTTTTCTCCAAGACTCGTAGGTTGGGGACCCATCTGTATAAAATGACCCATATCAGACTTGCACAGTTGTTCACTAACTCTCACCCAGACGGTGACAAAAAGTGATGAGTTCTGCAATGCTAAAGTTCCATGCACAGAGCAGAAACCTTAGTTGGAAAGTGAGAGAAAAACATTTATGCAAAAGACAGCCTATCTCTGCATCTAACTGGATACATTTAAGTCTAACCCTATTTTTATTTTGTGACTTCTCAGCAGTCTATGGAAATGGAATACTCTGACATTTGGATAAGAGAGATTTATCTTCCAAATTCAGTCTGTTTGTATTTATAATCTTGTACTATCCCTCCTCCACCACCACCAAATACAGTTTTTTCTATCCAGCAAAAGGTCCAGTGACCCCCTAAGATCCTAGGTACAGGGGTCATAGGGTCCAGAATGCTATGATTTCCAGACCCAAGGTTGTGTGACTTTGAGCCAAGAATTACTGTGGCATTAATGAAGCCAAGGCCCCAAGGTCAGAGCTCAGGTGGTCTGGCTGACCTTACTCTGTCCCAAGGCCACAGACCACAGCCCAGAGCTCATGCACAGCTTCCTCCCATGTGCAGAGAACTGAATGAGGAAAGGATTTTGCCTCAGTCATGCAGATCCCAAACCACCCTCTCTCCTGGGATCAAGCTCAGGGGTCACGCTGACCGAGTCTGGTTTAGTCAAGAATGGGAGCCTGCAGATGGTGTTGCCCAGATTTTTTCACGAAGTTATTTCTTTGGCATTACCAATTTCAAATGAGCTTCTGCTAACCCAAAGTGTCTGACCCCTGGCAAGACATGAAACAGGATTGGAATGTCAGTTCCCCCTGGGTGTTCACAGCAAACCCTAATGGAACTGGCAGCAGCAGCATCCTGACATCTTTCAATTCTAGAGGGAGTCCGTTCCCTGTGGGGAGCCACCAGGCTCCACTGCTACCATCTTAGATCAGGGCATGCCTGCCCAGAGGTCAGACGCAGTTTTAGGGGTTTCAGAAACGACTTTCATGGATTCCTTCCTCTCTTGGGCTCTGGATGATCCTCAGATCATGAGAGGAGCCTTGTCTCCTCTGTAGTCAGCACAACTTTATTGACCACCTACTATTTGTCCATGCCAGGAATTTGGTGGATACAAGAAAGCAAGATCCCTATCCTCCCAATGGGGAGGACTCAGAAGCAAGTGGCAGCTCTATGTTAGTCTCACAGATTTTATATTGAAGAACTATCCATGGATGTCTCCTCATGCCAGGAGAAACCATGGCCACATGCCCACTTCCCTGTGCACTCAGAGAAGACTTCTTGGAAGCAGTGATCTCAGAGCTGCACCCCAAAGATAGTCCCTGGTAAAAAATTTCAACACAATATCATATAGCTGGTATACTCAGAGTAAATAGTTGATGGGAGATGGTGACATTGATGACAGTTTACAGTGGATCCCTGTCAGTAGTTTCTTTGGGACGGCAAGTGAGTTTCTTCCAGTTGCTGTGTATCCCATGATCAAGAGAGCTTAGTCTGCATGTTCTGCCTGCCTGTGGGACCAGGGCAAGACTCTTAGAGTAGTTGTGCCCTAAGATAGAATTTGCTGTGTCCTTCCTCCATGCTGTAGCATGTTGTTCAGATTTGCAATTTGAATGCACCAGCCTCTGCCCATTCCTAACAACCTACATTATATTCTATGTGAGCAAGTCACAGGGGTTCTGGTCAGGACTGGAATAACCAGGACAGCAGCTGAAGACTCCTGGGTCCACCAGGCCAACAGCCTCTCAGGAAGTGTACTGAAGGGATGCACACAGTGGACCTTAGCTTAGTCCTTTGCACTCGGGCTCCTGGCCTTCAGGCCAATCCTTTGCTCATTTCTACTTGCCTTGCCATTCTGAATTACTCGCTGATCTCAAAACACTTCCTGTGCCTCCAGCCCTCTGCATCAGTCATCTCTTCTCACCATAATTACAGGTTTGGATGATGCTGTCTCCCACAAGACTCTAAACTCAGGAGAGGCCAAAGACCACACGTCAGTCATCTCCATATGAAAAGACAGGAGGCCCTTAGCTTGGGGACCACCACGTGTTATGTGTTTTATCGTTGCTCTTTTTTTCCCCATAAATGAATGATTGAGAAAAGCAGAACAAAATGAAGTCCTCAGAGAACAACAACAAAAACATTAGCTTCTTTGGGCCAGAAAGGAAACAAAGCACAAAACCCAGCTTCTCGGAACCACATCGTCTCCTTTCATTCCGTCCCTGCCTTGGGTCGGGGTCTTTGGCTGGAAGTCAAGGGGAAGCTCCGTCAACGTGTGCTCAGGAGGGTATCGTGGGGCTGAGGGTATCGTGGGGCTGATCTTAGAAGATGCGTCTCCGGGAACCCTCGGGCCCTGGACAAAGCCTAAAGGGCACACATTCAGAATGGGTGTTTTACAACCAGCCTGTGGGGAGAAATGTTCCCCAAGTCTGAAGGCTAAGTCACAGGGCTGTGAGAGCCTTCCCAGAAGTGATCCCCGAAGCCGTCAGTCTTACTGACTAGAACGAAGTCTAATCTGAAAAGCAACTGCAGTGCCTCTGTAAGTGCGGAGGACAAATCTGAGGGCAGATAAGGCATCCATCTCTTGTATTTTGGACACAACAGAGTCGTCTTGGAGGGCTCAGCCTTCTTGGAATCATGGACTCCATGACTTGGAAGGGCTCAGGAAGGGTTCCATGATTCAGCCCAGTGCTCAGGTTCCCTGGCTTCAGGCTAAGAATAAAAATATCACCAGCAGTGCTTATTGCTGAGCCATTGTTGTATATCAAGAACAGTCTGCCTGTGGCTCATTTGATTATAACAAGACTGCTGCGAGATAAGTACTGTCATACTACCATTTTACAACCAGAGCTCAGAGAGATTGAACAAATTCCTTAACCCTCCCATGCCTTGGTTTCCTCATCTGTAAAATGTGGGTACTAAGGGGGCTGGCCACATTAAACTGAAATGAGGGTTATGTGAGTTAATCTCTGAAAGCTCCAGCACAGAGCCTGAAGTATAATCAATGTTCTATAACTTTCTTAAATAAAAAATAGAAAAGTGAATGAGCAAATGAATGAGTGGGTACCTGGAGGGAGAGATAAGTGAATCCTATTCAAAGAGCCAGTGAGTGCAAAGGCGGGAGTCCAGTGCAGGCAGTCTGACTGCAACATTTTCTCCAACGCGACCTCCTCGTGACTGCTCTAGACTGGACTGGATGGTTTCACGTGCTCCTCTGCCTCTACAGGGAAGGATGCTTGTCTTTGTACTCATTCTAGTGTTCTCTGCCTGAAACGTTTTTGCTTATGATTTGCTGGAAGGTGTCTGGTTGATTTTCAGTATATTCTTTCTTGAAAATATGAAACCCCGGGCTTCTACCCTGTATGTGGGTGATGGAAAATGTGAGGCCTCTGCATGTTCTTGCGTGGCTTCCCTGTGTGCTTTCTGTGCCTTGTGTCTGACCAACCCTGTAGTTTTCATTAGGCCTCATGTAACTCCACCAAAGCAGCCGGTGGAAGCAGGTCCAAGACACAGGCACAATGCTCCATCAGTTATCGTCACTACCCATCACCCAGTTTCCCTGGCTTCAGGCAGGAAACAATAATCTCTCCAGCAATACTTACTATTGAGTAAATAATGTATGCCAGGCAATCTCATTTAATTCCAACAAAACTTTTGTGAGATGAATACTGATATACTCCACGTGCGCATGGGGGTCCGAATGTTTACTATTTAAATGGGGCAGTAATTACAGGATAACATATTTCATACACTAGTATCTTCAGATGGCAGAAGCAAACACGAAACCCCTCTTTTCCACTGAAGCATTCATTTGGCTCTTTTACGGATCTACCTGTTCTTTTTTATCCATAGTGTCCCACTCTTTTGTTATGAATTTTAAAACTTTTCTATATTTAATAATTTCAAACCTAAAGTCATTGGGATTATTCTCCTCACCCCCACCCAGTTCACGGGAGTCTTATTCTTCATTTGCTGTGTGCGCTCATGCTCATGGTGGGCTATTTCCTTGTGCCGTTGGTAATTGTTGGTCATGAGCTACTTTTCAACAGTGTTGTTCTCCCCCAGCCCCTATAGAGTCCCGAGAACTCTAGGTTACAAAAAAAATGCCCTCACTTTTTACATATTACATCTCTCCAGTTCCTGACTCTTGAAACCCCACCACTCTACCTTCCAACTGGCAGCACTGGGGAAAGGAGGTGGTTGTCATGCCTGAGCTCTCCTAGATGGTACAGAAGGTACCTGTGGCTGCTCTGAAGCTGAGAAGAACTTTTGAACAAGCATAGCTTCCACAGATGGAAAGTTCTGTGAGTTTCCTGAGGTCCCTGTCATTAGAGGTGTAAACTGAGGAGAGGGTTTATCGCATCCCGTGGGGACCAGTCCTCAGGTGGGAGAGGAAGACCATACGCGTGTGGCTGAAAGCACAAAGCTGCGTGAGCTTCCTCTGCTCCCAGGAGATCACATGTGTCTGCCTGGAGAGAAGGAGTATGGCTTCAGAAAGAGATTTAATCATCCCATTTACCAGCTGCACTTCACACTGACAAAGATGGAGGCCTCTTTGTAATGGAAGAAACTGACAGTAGAATGGCTTCATGTGGCTGCTCCTTGGAAAAACGACATTCAGTACTTCACCCCAGCTACGGCAGGCACACCTCACAGCCTTCTTGCCTCAAGCCACTGGAAGTTCCCTTTAGCTCTGCACCACCTCTATTTCTAAGGCAGAAAAACTCACCAAACAGATCTGAACTGAACGTTTTTATAGTACTTACCAATTTAAGCCTGAGGATAGAAGAAACAGAAAATATAGAGAAATGCAAACTTATAAAACACGGCCTCTGATTTCCCTTAAGGAGATTACAATATACTGGAGTAAATTAAAAATGAAATAAGAAAGTATTTGAAAATAAAATGTGGTATAACTGTAGAAGCCGGGCCACCAGGCAGGAAATGATGAACTGGAAAATGACTTGAACGGCTGTAACTGGTATTGAGAAATGAGCACTTGCTCTCCTGTCAGAATCCTGGCCTGTTTTACCAAGTTAACTTATTTTAAAAGGAGACCTGGGGCAAAGGGCACAGAAAAAGATCTTTATATTTACATCTTGAAAGGAATCCAAATGATATTTCTTATCCCCAGGCCGCTTCTGTTACAGGCCTCCAAACCCATCTTTCTTCGCGACATCCACCAAGGGAAGACTCACTGGGGATTTGACAAGTCGTGGTGAGAAGAGCCATCCTCACAGTCTCCAGAGAGAGGGAGAAAGCCAAGAGCACATTGCAGTATTTAAAGGGTAGAGGTGGTGTTTGTATGAGATGAGGAAGCCTCAATGTATTTCTTAAGGCTCAGGGTGGGCAGAGGAGTCTGGGTGAGCTTGTGGGGTTGTTGGATGGACAGAAGGAGGTAACAGGTCAGTCTCCCATGCCATTTGTCACTGTGTGAATGAGGTGGAGGTTTGTTGGAAGGTAAGGACTAGATTATCAGCTCTTCCCATCACTTTTCTGCACCACTGATGAGCCCTTACCCTTTGTGAGTGTAAAACTTACAAGGGAATAGATTTCCTTCCCCCTTTCCCCCCCATAAATGTTTGCCTTTTTTCTGATTGTAAAGGCTGTTTAATCTGTACGTGGTTGTGGTATGCTGGAAGATTAAACCAACTTGGACCTCTGTCCTTCTGCAAATATATCAAAATATAGGATTAAAAGCATACAGGTTACCAGCGGATGGGGTGGAGGTAGGGAATGGGGAATTCTTAAAGGGTGCAGAGTTTCTATTTGGGGTGATGGAAAAGTCTTGATTATGGATGGTAACACAACATTGTGAATGTAATTAACACCACTGAATGTGATTAAATGGGAAAATTTCAGGTGGTTAAGTATGTTGCTAGAATTAAAATTAAAAAACAAACCACAGGACTCCATGACAAAAACAATGAAATGTAATGCAAAATACAGACTACAATTAATAGTACAATTATAATAATATTCTCCCATCAGTTGTAACAAAGGTACCACACTAATGCAAAATGTTAAAAACCAGGGGCAGGTATACGAGAACTCTATATTTTCTGGACGATTGTTTTGTAAACGTACAACTTCCCTTAAAAATATAGTAAACTGTAAAAGCAATGAATGTTTTTAAAAAGTGTACATACACATACACAATACACAGTCAAGTTCAAAAGAAAAGGTTATCAGTAGGTTCCAGAAGCAAAGGGGAATGGGATATTCTAATGGTAAGGTTTAGTTTCAGCTGTGGCTGCTCAAAGGGGTATAGGTCCTAGCGATGGAGTCAGGGCTTGATCACACACGTGGGGACCCTGAACCTGTGCAAAAGGAAAGTAGAAAATGATACTGCCGCAAAAGCTGAAACTTTCAACGATTCAGTCTGTGAAAAGATGACTAGGAAAACTCTGTCCACCAAAATAAAGAAAGTGCAATGAGATTTGCCATCTGTTTAAGGTTGTGAGTGAGAAGTTAAAACCCAAGTGAGTATGGAAATTAAAAGGTGTGTACTCAGGAGACTTGTGTCCCTGGACTGTCCATGTGCCAGTTGGGCCCTGAGCCTCAGCAGAGCTACAACTCCTACTCTCCAGTTTGTTGGACTTACACAGGTCAGCTAACAGGGAGGTGAAGATGGTCACCCACCACACCAGGGAACTGAGAGTGCCTACAATTGCAAGCAGGAGAATTGCATCCATCAACAATGTGGGATCTAAATCCCCTCTCAATTTAGAGGTGGAGTGTGCATCACCTTCCCAGGGTCCACAGGATGGAGGAATCATTGGGCTTACTGGTATTCTACTATGGAACTGTTGTGACTAGCAATGGAAGAAATTGTAGCATCGATGTGGAGAAAGCGGCCACGGTAGTTGCTGAGGGCAGGGAGAGGGAAGAAGAGATGTGATGTGGGGGCATTTCAGGACTTGGACTTGTCCTAAATGATATTGCAGGGACAGATGCTGGACATGATATATCCTGCCATAACCCACTGAATGGACTGGGGGAGAGTGTAAACTACAATGTAAACTATAATCCATGTGGTGCAGCAGTACTCCAAAATGTCTTCACCAAATGCAATGAATGTGCCACAATGGAAGAAAAAAAAAAGTATACTACTTAAACGGTGCAGTAATTACAGTATAAAAATGTTTATACAAAAGCTGAAGCCATGGGTTCAGAAGAACGGAACCTCTCTCTAGGGACATTTCCATAATCTAGAGAACTTGGGACTCCCATGGGGGTAGAAGAACAACCCTGCTAAAGGTTATTTGTAGCAGTTTGATATGGTTATGAATTCCAAAAATAGATATTGGATTATGTTTGCAATCTGGTCTGTACCTGGGCATGATTGAGTTATGATTGGAGCTTTGATTGGGCCACATCATTAGGGCCCACCCAAGGGGTGGGGACTCACAGATGAAAGGCATGGCAAAGGACAGAGTTGGGAGTTCTTAAAGTTGGAGTTTTGATGTTGGAGTTTGATGCTGAAGTCTTAAGCTGGAGTGCCCGGAAAGAGACAGAGCTGTTTGCCTGATAGTCTACAGCTGACCTTGTGGAGGAACCAGAGGAGCCGAGCCCAGAGGAACCCAGGAAGCCCAAACCGTTGCATACATCAGCAGACATCTTTCTCCAATATGTGAAAATAGACTTTGGTGAGGGAAGTAACTTATACTTTATGGTCTGGTATCTGTAAGTTCCTACCCCAAATAAATACCCTTTATAAAAAAACAACCAGTTTCTGGTATTTTGCATCAGCACCCCTTTGACTAATACATTACTCATAACCAAAAATAACCTATAGCACAAGGAAATAATCCACCATGAAAGTCAGAACACACAACGAACAGAAGAATGAGAATCCTGAAAACTATGGGGGACAGGGAGGGATAGGAGGGGGGATAATCTGAAAGACTATCATAGGTATGAAATGATTAAACACATAAAATGTTTTAAAAATCATAACAAGTTTGAAAATTATTGCATTACAGAAAAAGCACAGGCAGGTCTACAAAAGAGCCAAATGAAGGTCACCACTGAAATTTATTAATTAAAATTAGAATAAAAAGTTAAATATTACTAATGAAAAGATAAATGAACTGGAAAATAGATACGTGGAAATCACTTAACTGTAGGACAGAGAGATAAAAGAATGGAAAGTATCTAAGCAAGGTGAAGAACCGGGAGGGTAGAATATTTTTAACAAAAATTTCAAAAGAAAAAAAAATAGGGTGGGGTGAGTTAAAATTCAAAGAGATAATAAGTGAGAAATTTCTAGCATTGGAAATATGAGTCATCGGATTTAAGAATCACCCTTAGTCCAGAGCATATAAAACAAACCTACACCTAGAGTCCACACCAAAGACAAAGTGAAGTTTTCAAAGGTATCAGAGAGAAAATGCAGATTGTTTAGAAAGCAGGCTTCTCAATCACAGCAATTGAAATGAAACAATTTAACATCCGTCAAAAGTCACAGCATTTTATGTTCAGCTAAACCATTCTAGAGTGAGTACAAACCAAAAATCATGCATTCTGATTTCACAAAACTTGAAAAAGAGACAAATATGAAAGCAGTAATTATGATTAACCTCTTCAAATGGGAATAAATATAAGCATTTGGACAATTTCCTGAATTTTGCTCTGCATGTCTATTATTTCATCTTAGAGTCCATGTCACACTGGAGTCATTCTTTTTCATGTAACATTATATGGATGTACCTTGATTTTCACTTTCTTTGACATATAATTTTTAAAAGGTGAATCAGATAAAATGCCATGGTTATTTAATGTAATTGCTAGACATTTAGATCAGAGAATTTCCTCCTAAATGGCAACGGATAAAGAGAATATAAAACAGAGACAAATAATACTAAGTGGGCCTAATTTTCTTTTTTTTTTTTTTTTTCTTTTTATATAGAAAAACCCATCTGCTTCATTAATTGCCAACCAAAGTGAGGAGGTGTTTGGTTGGAGAAGGGGCCATTCACAGCCTGTTGAGATGTCCTTTTCAATTAAAGTTTTATGTCCTAAATGCAGCACTTATGGATGACTGTTTGGAGTAATAGTGGATGTTGTAAAGGGAGAGGAACAAAGAAATGAATATTTTTGTGGACTACCATGTGCCAGTGCTGTGTTCTATCTATTGAAAACTTACTATGAGCCAGGCTGGACATTAGAGAGTTGGCACGTGGGACCTTCTATTTCTCTGGGGTGTGCACTATTATACCTATTTCACAGGCAAGATACCTACGCTACACAGCTAATAAGCATTGGCATCAATACTGGAATGCAGTCCCGCCACAGTAGCATTCTGCCAAGCTTTCCTCATTTGGGGTGGGATGGGGGAACATCATCATGATGAAACAAACAAAAAATAGGGACTATGTTACGTTTCTAAACAAATTATCTTATTTCTCATTGCAGCCGTATTAGCAAACAATTATGATCATTAGCATCCTCACTCAATGCGTAAGGAAACAGGAACTGGGAGAGCTCAGTATCTTGCTCCAAGGTCACACAGTTAAGGGGAAATCGAGATCACGTGTGTGTCTGCCCCAAAATGCGTGCTCTGGTCCTCACTGCCTATGACTGCTGTTTCTGTCAGGTGAGATGGAAGAGCTGGAGACCCTGTGGCTGACGGGGATCTGCCACAATGAGAAGAACGAGGTGATGAGCAGCCAGCTGGACATCGACAACATGGCGGGCGTCTTCTACATGCTGGCGGCCGCCATGGCCCTCAGCCTCATCACCTTCATCTGGGAACACCTCTTCTACTGGAAGCTGCGCTTCTGCTTCACGGGCGTGTGCTCTGACCGGCCGGGGCTGCTCTTCTCCATCAGCAGGGTCAGTACCTTTGGTGGCTGCTTGCTTGGGTAGCAGACAGGTCCAGAGAAGAATAAGGCTTTCAGAGAAGCAGGGATTCTTTGACTTCTCAGTGGAGTCTGTGCATCCTCCCTTACTCACCAACTCTTCTTGGGCTTGTCAGAAGGGTACACAGGTTCTGTGTGTTCATAAGCCAGGGATTGCAAATCCGATGACTGTGGAAAGCAGAAAGAGAGGTGAAGGGCAAAACAAGGTAGGCATGAGAAAAACAGCACAAGTGAGATGAAAAGTGGAAACTGAACCTGGGTGTCAAAGCAAGGGGACATTAGGGAGTCCTGGGGATTGCAGCTTATAAAGCTTATCACAACTGAAAGGAGCAGCCATTATCAATTCCAACTGAGTGTTGCCTTGTAGGTAGGTAGGGCCAATATTATCAGGTCTTGCAATTTCTCAAAGAGAAACCGGTCATCTGATTTTATGTAAACCCTTTCAATTTTTAAATATTAGCAAGTAATTATTTTTAAAAATGCACATTATGTAGCCCATACAAAACAAATCTGCAGACCGGTTCCATTGGCTCCATCATCAATACTCACATATGCCCTGCAGTGCTACTGACACTCCAGGTGGTAAATCACAGTGAATGCATGCACTCCAACAGAGAGCATGCACTGCTAAAACAATCTCCTATGCAGCATCATGCACTGGGGATAGGCGTTTACCTAAACACAAAGGGCATGTATGATGCAACAAAGCTGAAAAGGATACACAGACATCAAGTACCATGAGAAAATGTACACACATCTAACAAAATAGAATACACATTCCATCCAACATAAACTACAGCAGAGAATGCAAAAGCTATTGTGAGCTCACATGCAATACAAGAAAACCTCCTTTGCTAGCAGCACAAAATGGAATGTACATGTGATATAATTCATCAATAATGATATTGCTCATGAGAAATGCTTGTATTTATTGAGGACTTCAGTGTGCCAAGCACCATATAAGTCCTTTATATTCTTCATCTTATTTAATCTACAAACCAACTCTATGAGGTAGCACTATTATTAGCCCTAGATTATGGACAGGGAAACTCAAAGTTCTGAGGTTAAGGGAATTACCTAAAGTCACACAGGCAGTAAGATAGAGCCAAATTTGAATCCAGATGGTGTAGCACCAGCCATTATCCACACTCCTACACAAGTAACAAACATCAATTTCAAGCTATACGCCAGACTTTGTATAATTCATGCTATACCACATATGTACACACAATTCACATAATACATATTCACATACATAACACAACTTACTCAATGTCCATCATAATGAAAGTATATGCCTGCATATAGTTCACTCATCTTCCAACACAGTATAATATCGATCATCTATCTATCTATCTATCTGTCCATCTCTCCATCCATTTGTCTGTCCATTTCTCCTATTTGTCAACCTAGGTGTTTTTTCACCCTAAAAGAGCTTAATAAATTAAGATTTGAAACATACTGAAAAATATCTAATTTCATCTATTAATGTTTATTGTGAGAACTAAATAATCTCTTTAAAAGAAATTTGTGTATTCTTAGAGTTTGGTAGTTTAAGGACTCTGGAGATTCAGAAGTTGTACATTAATGAGGAGGACTCTAAGCATGGGTTCTGCATAAATACATATTTCCTAATTAGTTTGACGGCATCTAAATACATAGAATGCTTAAAAATAACAACATGCATGCATATAGCTAGATATATGCCAACTTTAAGCTAATTCTCCCAACCAGTTACTAAAGGCTTTTCATATCCAAATGATCCTGGAATTATCATGAGCAAATGCACACTGTTGTATTTACTTGTAAGTCCTGGTTGTTTGGGGAAGGTATTTCCTCTGTCTGAGGCTTCACTGAGGAAGCCAGGTTGATAGGAACTATAGGCCTCTCTCCCTTTCAAGTGCCATGAAAGCAGAGGCAGAAGGGTACCTGGCAGCACAGGGGCAGGCACTGTGGGTGTTCTGTTGCTTTACAACATTTGAATTACAGGGATCCCTGAAGGAGAGAGCACCCCACATCCCATGAGAGGAATGAAGAATCTTCTGCATCCCTCAGAGATTCCAGCCATCATCACTTCTATGTCCTCAAAGGCTTCAGAGAGCCCTCCTTATGCACTGGCCCTCCTCAGATGAGATCTGTCTTTTAAAATAAGCCAGCCTGAAACGTCCAAATAGCAAAGTCTCATACTTCATGATGGCTTCCTGCCTCTCTCATTTATTAGGTGAATTCGGAGCAGGTCTAGCGCTTAACGCTGTGGATAGCAGAGCTTTTGGATTGCTAAAAAAAATGTCCTTCTTTTCTGGTCAAGGACTTCCACCCACCTGTAAACCTTGCCTTATACACTCACATACACACGCATCATCGTCCGCATGTGTTTCAGCATAGAGGACACACACAGAAACAAAAGTGTATTCATTGGGTAAACCCAATCATTTTCTTTGATAAAACCTGCCTTGGAACATTTCCAAGGATAAAAGCAAAGAACCTACTTTCCACAACCTACACATGGATATTGCCAAGTGTATGAACAAAGGCCATTTATTGAAAACCAATGTACACAAGGCCCAGGTCACAGGTTTTCCTTGTTATTTCTACTCAGCCTCTGTGAGGTTGGTATCATCATGCCCCTCCTAAGGATGGGGAAACTGAGGCCCACAAAGGCTCAAAGGGGATCTTTCTGGCCTCTTCTCCTGTTTCCTTGAAATGACAG